>NC_084836.1:73499910-73820196 GCF_033115175.1 Lepus europaeus
CCCATCCCCTTCATCCCTTATGATTGGATCAAGTCATAACTGTTCCTCATCAAGTTTTAATTAGGTTTTAATGAAGAATTTATTTGTTTTGAGGGATTCAGCAACGCTGCAGATGATGCTCCTCTTGACTAATTTGGATGTCATCCTTGACACCATGCTGCCAATTAGAGGCAGAATGAACTGGTTTTCTTAAAATGAGAGATGTTGAGAGTTGGTTCCAACTCATGTTACATTTAACACATATATAGACTTGGGTACACTTCTGTTTTCACGGAAGTCACAGTTCTACAGATATCCAGGGAACTAGGCTACTCACATGAAGGCATATTTTCTGTTTGTTGTTTTCCCTATTCTAACAGATCCCAGATACTTACTCTCCTGGAAGATGAAAAATCCCTATATTTATTTTATTTTAAGGCTCGAAGTGGTCTCTAGAGCTGGAATTGTGATTAGGTTCTAGGTTTTCCTTATTTCTCTGTCAGAAATTTAAACACTGTATCTGAATTATTTTTTATTTATTTTTATTCATTTATTTCTTGACAGGCACAGTTAGATGGTGAGAGAGACAGAGACAGAGAGAGAGAGTTATAGACAATAAGAGAGATAGAGAGAAAGGTCTTCTTTCCGTTGGTTCACTCCCCTAATGGCCACTACCGCTGGCGCTGCGCTGATCTAAAGCCAGCAGCCGGGTGCTTCCTCCTGCTTTCCCTTGCGGGTGCAGGGACCCAAGCACTTGGGCCATCCTCCGCTGCCCTCCTGGGCCACAGCAGAAAGCTGGACTGGAAGAGGAGCAACTGGGACTAGTGCCCGGTGCCCCAACCAGGACTAGAACCTGGGGTGCCGGCACCACAGGCGGAGGATTAGCCAAGTGAGCCACAACGCCGGCCTGTATCTGAATTCTTGACAATGAGGACTCCAACTGCAGGCTTTCCTAAGCCAGAACAGTTTCTTTTGCTAAAGCCCTCTCAGAAAGCTGCCTTTCAAAACAGAACACATCACTGACAACTTATACCCCATGTTCATCTCCATTTGTAGACAGACAGTACATTTCATATGACCTGTCTCCTGCCTTCTTATTTTTGCCTTCCTGTGCTTTTCAAAATGGGGATTTTCTGCATTTTCTTCTCTGTTTTCCCTCCTAGTAAATCTTTTTTTTTTTGACAGGCAGAGTAGACAATGAGAGTGAGAGACAGAGAGATAGGTTTTCCTTTTTCCATTGGTTCACCCCTCAATGGCCGCTGCGGCTGGTGCACCGCGCTGATCTGAACCCAGGTGCCAGGTGCTTCTCCTGGTCTCCCACATGGGTGCAGTGCCCAAGGACTTGGGCCATCCTCCACTGCACTCCCGGGCCACAGCAGAGAGCTGGACTGGAAGAGGGGCAGCCGGGACAGAATCCGGCACCCTGACCAGTGCCGGCCCCTCCTAGTAAATCTTTACCAAGACAAGGGGACCAAAGCAGAGCAATTTTTCATCACCCCTTCATTAGACTTTAAGAAGGGACCAGTTTGTTCCTGATTATTACAGAAAGCTGCTGCTGTTTCTCATCCTGCCTGATGAAGCTTTCCACATCCATTACCATAGCAATAAGTAGAGGCTTTAAAATCATTTGCTTGAAAATTGGCAATTTTGCCTGGTCACTCTGTTGCAGGAGTTCATGATTGGTTCTTTCTCTCATGGTAATGAGGAATTATGATGTGGTGAGCAAATCAAGTGAAAGTAGATTTTACTAAGAAACAGAAACTACTGCTTGCCACAAGGTTTCCACAAAGGAGAGGTCTGTCCAGGTCTGGATATTGGGAGCTTTTCTAGGTAGGGCATATCACTCGATAAATTCTTCCATATAGTTTCAATATCTCAGAGGATATGCTTCATCTTTTTCTATATCTGTTGCATAACAGTCATGATTCCTTATCAATTAGCACATGTTACTGTGTCAGTTTTGATGGGTAAGAAAGGTTGTTGACCTGACCAGTTAAGGCAGGTTATGCCTATCTGACCAGTTGCTAAGCACTTGAGACACACTACTTTGTCATGTGTTCCTGTATGATGCCAGAATCTTGTTTCTCATATGGTTACATATGGATATGAGACCTATTGTATTTCCTATCTTTTCATTTCTTAGGGGGAATGTGTTTTGTCTAATGAGGAAATGAATAGTTTCACCATCATAAGTATCACCCAGTTCCTTATTCCCACAGGGGCTTTTACCAATTGTTGTTAACCCTTCTAGCTCCTCAAATTCCCCCTCAGAAAACAACCAAAAAAATGGCCCTAAGTGTTATTAGGGAATTATGGGACAACAACCACTCCAGCTACTTCTTGCTGATAAAGGGTGTAAAGTTGGGGGGGTCAGCAAAACATTTTCTGAGGGCTGGTAATAGGCTCCGTGATAGAATGAGAATTCCATCTGGGGATCCATCCACAGTGCATCTGAAGCTTGACAGCCTGTAAATAGCTAAAGACAAACTTCACAGAAGTTTTAAAATATACGGATTTTTAAGGCCAGGACTTCTAGCAATGACACATTACAGAGTTTTGTGGGAGGCAAATAAGCCATAGTGAAACAATACCCAAATCAATAATAACAAAAAACGGATGCCTAGCATTTTAACCATTTAATACTGAGCTGTTATCAGGCAACCTTGCATAAACAAACAAACAAACAAACAAACAAAAAAGAAAAAACAAAAAAAAACTTCCTCCACAGCCTCTTTACTTCATTTAATTTTGTTGAATGTTGACACCAGTGATTTCATCTTGATATTTTTTCTCTCTTGTGATCAAATTCCTTTTTTTCTGGAGGAAATTTCTGATCAGACATCTTATAGCTAACTTCTATGTGTCCCTCATTACCAGGTCAGATTTGACCTGGTTGTTGATCTGGCCCCATGCAGGGAAAGAAAAACTCAATGATAAGGAGTCAATGTCAAAAATCTTTCAAGACATATTTAAGAAACAAAGAGGTTTTAGGAGAAATCGTCTCTAGGCAACTACCTGGAGTCCATTGTTAATATTATCCATTATATAGGCACAAGTCACTCTCTCCAATTCCCAGGCCAGCAATATCTTGCTGGAAATTATATTTTTGTAGAATTCTGATATTAATCAAAGTACAAAGTTATAACAAAGTCAGTAAGAGCATAACATATGTTAAAAATAATGAACATGGATATCCAGTAACCAAACACAGAAAACTCTCAAGGTTAGGAAGCCTGAAATAACTAGCATTTACATTTCAGATAGTGTGTTTTAGTTTGTTGATTGACTATATTTATTAAGTATAGTAACAAGTTATTTCACCAGATATGACATTTTTTTTAAACTTTTATTTAATGAATATAAATTTCCAGTATGCAGCTTATGGATTACAATGGCTTCCCCTTCCCATAATTTCCCTCCCACCCGCAACCCTCCCCTCTCCCGCTCCCTCTCCCCTTCCATTCACATTAAGATTCATTTTCAATTCTCTTTATATACAGAAGATCAATTTAGTATACATTAAGTAAAGATTTCAACAGTTTGCACCCACATAGAAACACAAACTGAAACATATTGTTTGAGTACTAGTTATAGCATTAAATCAAAATGTACAGTACATTAAGGACAGATATCCCACATCAGGAGCAAGCGCACAGTGGCTCCTGTTGTTGACCCAACAAATTGACACTCTAGTTTATGGCACCAGTAAACACCCTAGGCTGTCGTCATGAGTTGCCAAGGCTATGGAAGCCTTCCAAGTTCCCCGACTCTGATCATATTTAGACAAGGTCATAAAAGACAGAATGAGGATAGAAACCAATGATCCTAAGAGTGGCATTTACCAGGTCTGAACAATTATACAGCATTAAGTGGGGAAGAGGACCATCAGTACACACAGGTTGGGAGTAGAGCCATTGGTGGTAGAGTAGAGGTTATGATTACAAAGGAATGAGGCCCAAGTACGCTAGACAGGGCCTAGAACAAAGGACAGAGTCATTATTAGAGGAGCTAAGAAAGGTGCTGTCTAAGCTACAAGTAATTTTTCTGATTGAGAGGCAAATAGAACCTGATAGAAGGGGCTTGATAATAATCTGTTGGGCTTTAGGCCTTGTAAGTTAAGAGGCCCAGACCTATCTATCTCTTCACATGGGGTATATCCTAAGGGAGGTGTGAACCTCCTAGGGGAAGGCACTCTGTTGACTTTCATTACTTGGCTGGCCTGGGAGGAGAGCTGGCCAGGTAAAGGCAGGGGGCATCTCTAACAAGAAATTTACAGTTCTGCCTGCAATGTTGCTGACCCTACTTGACCATACCCTCAGCTGCAGTGGTCACTTTGGAAGTTGGGCTGAGTGAAGGGCTTTTCAGCTTGGAGCCAATAAGATCTGTGGCTCTGACCTGGGCATCCTTCGACTCCAGGGCAGGTCCATTTCCAGTGACCCAACTCTTGGCAGAGCTGCCAGGGCTCTTCCCAAGCTGACTTCTGCTGAAGCCCAGGCTTACCACATTGAAAGCCACTGCAGTGGACTGGCCTGTTGGGTCTCCTTGAGGGCAGATCACCATACAGATCAGCCATTAATAGGCCTGCCACCCATTGCTTCTGATGCCTAGCTTTCTTTTCCTCCTGGTTTGTGTTAAAGCAGACCAGAGGATGCAAGTCAAGGGAGTGCCCAAGTCCCATCTCTAATCTTCGGTGGCCTGAACTACAAGTCTATAGTCACAGGCATGTTCTGTAGTAGTTTTTCTAAGGTAGACAATGCCCATGAGGAAAATTATATTCTCACTTTAAAACTTTCTTTCCCTTTGGTCTGAAAGGGAGGTTTTTTTTTCTACTTACTGTATACTTCGCTGATGGCGATGTGAATCTAGCTATGAGATTATTATTTAAGCTCTTATTTTGGCTATGCTATTACAGAAAAATGTTAGCCATCTCTTATAAGGTCTAAAGATTAAATTGTGCATCCTACAGATTCCTTCATAATAGAATTAGTTCCCTACCTTGAAGAGAATAGAGAAATGAGAGAACAAGTTGGGCTTAGAATAGAGAAATGAGGGAGCAAGTCCTAGATCACTTGCTGACAATAGCAATATTACATGAATACTTAGCAAACCGTTTCAACCCTTAGATAAGAACTTAATAAAACATTTACCAGAAGGTCCAATGCCTTCTATAAATTTTAAGAATCATGTATTTGAAAACACCTCTTAAATATCTAAGATGGTGTAGTTTGTTTAACCAGTAAACTTAAGCACAACCATCTAAAATGTTTTTAGTTTCTTTCTACCAACAAGTCTAAAACATGTGATACACAGATTCAGGTCACACAAATTAAAATGTATCTTTGATTGATTTTAGCAGCTTAAATTTATGGACAATCTTATCTAAAAGCCATTTAAAATAAAACTCTTAATAAAATTTCCCCATGTGGACATAGAATATGTACGCACATATAACATAGCATAATAGACCAATATCAAAATCCAAAATATCTGGTTGAAATAAGATTCCTTAAAATCATGACATAACATAGACCAAATTTGATCATTGTTACAAGGTGATTATTCAAATCTTTGAAAATAAGCACATAGTTAAATAACCCATAGCTCTTAATAAAAATTCAGCTGTTTTTGAACAATTAGAATTTAACAGACATCAAGAGAACATAATAGATTACTTTAACACATTGCTCTAACAGTGCATCAGAATTTAATTCTATGTCAAAGAGAAATTGAGCTTCCTGTGATCTTTTGCTGTGAGGTTTCCTTCCTTTACCTTCTTTCATATTGGTGACCATGTTTCTGTGTTTCTGTGTGTAAGGCATCTTTAAGCATCTTTTGCAGGGCAGGATGAGTGGCAACAAATTCTTTCAGTTTCTGTTTGCTATGAAAAGTCTTAATTTCACCTTCATTCACAAATGAGAGCTTTGCAGGATATAATATTCTGGCCTGGCAGTTTTTCTCTCTTAGTACCTGGGCTATGTCTCGCCATTCCCTTCTAGCTTGTAGGGTTTCTGATGAGAAGTCTGCTGTGAGTCTAATTGGAGATCCTCTGAGAGTAATCTGACGATTCTCTCTTGCACCTTTTAGAATCTTTTCTTTATGTTTCACTGTGGTGAGTTTGATTATGACGTGTCGTGGTGAGGATCTCTTTTGGTCATGTTTATTAGGGGTTCTATAAGCTTCCTGTACTAAGATGCCTCTGTCCTCCAAACCTGGGAAATTTTCTGCTAGTATCTCACTGAAAATGCCTTCTAATCCTTTCTCCCTCTCCATGCCTTCAGGAACTCCTAGAACCCGAATGTTGGGTTTTTTAATAGTATCCTGTAGATTCCTGACAATATTTTTTAGATTTCTAATTTCTTCTTCTTTTCTTTGGTTTGCCTGTTTCCTTTCCTGTTCTCTGTCTTCTAAGTCTGGTATTCTCTCTTCTGCTTCGCCCATTCTGTTTTTAAGGCTCTCTAATGTGTTTGTCATTTGATCTATTGAATTCTTCATTTCATTATGATTTCTTGTCACAATCACCATTTCTTGTTCCACTAGTTGTTTCATTTCATTTTGATTCCTCCTTAATATTTCACTTTCACGAGAGAGATTTTCTATCTTGTCCTTAAAGGATTTCTGTAGTTCAAGAATTTGTTTTTGAGAACTTCTTAATGTTCTTATCAATTTTTTGAGATCTGCTTCTTGCATTTTTTCTATCTCATCATCTTCATAATCTTGAGTTGGGGTGTCTTTTTCATTTGGGGGCGTCATAGTGTCTTCCTTGTTCTTGTTACCTCGGTTTTTGCGTTTGTTGTATGGCATGTTGGAGATGTTTGGTTTCTTCACTGTGGTGTTTTTTTTTTCTTGTTATACTATGACTCTATATTAAGTGGACTGTCTGCTTTTGGTGGAGCCTTAGAGGCTTGAGATGGGTGTGGACTGAGAGCTGTGTTTGGTTCCTCAGGGTTGAGGGTGTGTCAAGATGACACTCCCAGGTTAGGTGTGGTAAATGTCTCTTTCTTTTGTTGATTCAAAAGGGAAGTAATTCCGCACAGCTGAATGTAATTGGAGGTAGTTAGCAGGCAAATGATACACCCACAGGAGCCAGAGATTGGAAGCTCTTTTCCAAGGACCACACAGGGAATCTCTGCTGCCCTTGGTGTGGGCTCCAATTCTCCTGCAGTCTCCCACTGGGTTGCCAAGTTAGATGCTAATCTCCAGTTATTTCACCCCTCCCCCCAGAGTCAGGTTTTTCTGCTAGGCTCAGGGCTGGTGCAGACCTGAGGTCGCCCTGCTTATGACGTATGTCCAAAATGGCGCCTGCTCTTTGTCTTGCTCGCCCTTGAGGGGTGAGCAGAGAGAGAGAAACTCGTGTCCGTTTTGGTCACTTTTTTTTTCCCTCTCTCTCTTCTAGTTAGCCTGGTGAACTTTTCCCCACGGAGTTTCAAGCCTCGTTCCCTCTAGCCTCCTCTTTCCGCTTGCCCGCTGGTGTCTCGGGCTATGGAGGTTCGGCTCACCTCGCGTTCCAGCGCTGGTGCGTTGAGTCTGCCGCTGGTGTCCCGAACTTGGGCTTCCACGCTCTCCAGGCAGGTCCACTGTGAATCACTAGTTCCGGAAGAGTTTCCGCTGCTGTTTCTTCCCCTACTCTTCCTTGACCCTGCAGTATCTCCACTTTTATTAACCTGTGTCTTGCCGAAGAATATCAATGTGCTCTGGGGAGTGGGCAGGGAAGTAGGAGCAGCCGACATTTTTTTTAAAAAAACATTTATTTATTTATTTGAAAGAGTTTTTGAAAGAGTTGTACAGAAGGAGAGGCAGAGAGAGAGAGAGAGAGAGAGAGAGAGAGGCCATCTGCTGGTTCAATCCCAAAATGAGCACAATGGCCAGGCCAGGCACACACCAAAGCAAGGAACCAGGAACATCATCCAGGTCTCTCATGTTGGTGCAGGGTCCCAAGCACTTGGGCCATCTTCTGCTGTTTTCCAGGCACATTAGCTGGGAGATGGATCCAAAGTGGAACAACCCAGGACTTAAACTATATGGGATGCCAGTGTGGGATGCCAGTGCTGCAGGATGTGGCTTTACCTGTTACACTACAGCACTGGCCCTGATATGAGAGTGTTTTAAACTCTAGTTTGTTATAACAAGGCCTGATTCTTCCTGAACTCATGGAAACAATCACACTGCTACAAAAAAACAAGTCTCCAGAAGTTTTGAATTTTAGAAAAATTAAGCAGAAAGAAAGAAAAATATTTTTATCTATGTACAAAACAGTCCACAAATACTGAGTAAACTAGAAGCCACACACACACACACACACACAAATACTTCCTTTGTAATCTAGAAAAAGAATCATTTAAATTCAGAACTAACAATATTTTAAACAAACACATGTAAATCTACAACTTTATTAATTTATTATCTTTGATTGATTTCTCTGAGCAGTTTATTCTCTTTTCACAGTGTTCTAGAACTTCTTTTAAAAATTTTATGCCTTGTCTAAATAAGATTGGAGTTGGAGAACTCAAGAGGCTTCCATAGCCTTAGTAGCTCATGACAAGAGCCTCGGGTGATTACTGATGTCATAAATAAAAGTGTCAATTGTTAAATCAACAACAGGATTCACTGTGCACTTACTCCCCATGTAGGATGTCTGTCTTCAATGTGTTGTACTATGTGAATTAATGGCATAACTTGTATTCAGACAGTACTTTATACTTTGTGTTTCTGTGTGGGTACAAACTGTTGAAATCTTTACTTAATATATACTAAATTGATCTTCCGTATATAAAGATAATTGAAAATAAATCTTGATGTGAATGGGATGGGAGAGGGAGTGGGAGATGGGATGGTTGTGGGTGGGAGGGATGTTAAGGAGGGGAATAAACTTCTGTAATCCAAAAGTTGTACTTTGGAAATTTGTATTTATTACATAAAACTTAAAAAGAATAAAAAAAATTATGACTATAAGGGGAACAGATTTCATGTATTTTGGGTGCAATTCTGATAAGATAACAATGCTTCCATCCCTACAACTTTTGCTCTTTCAATCTGCCTCCTTCCTTCAATTAAAAACTCTTTTTGCAAAAAGGTACTTTCAGTACACTCTATAATTTCAGGCTTAATGCACCACTAACCATTTATTCAATAATTAAAAAATGGAAAGACCACATTCTTGTAAGTATATAAATAAGTGCTAAAATAATAATCAAATATCCAGATGTTGATTTCATTCCTAAAAATGTATAAGCAAGGTCTAAAAATAATCTAATATCAAGCTGTCCATTTCTTCTCTATGCATGTTTTGTATTTTATGTTATGTATTACATATTTTATGTAATATGTATTTTATAACATATTTTATGTTATATATTACATATGATATCTCTTTGGAACTGGCTTATTCACTAAGAATAATGGTGTCTTGTTGCATCTATTTTGTCGCAAAAGATAGAATTTCATTCTTTTTTAAGGCTGATTGTATTTCATAGTGTATATATACCACATTTTCTTTATGCAGTAATCACTTGATGGACATCTAGGTTGATTCCATGTCTTAGGTATTGTGAATTGAGCTGCAATAAACATGGTGATACACATAACTATTTCCTATGCTTATTCTATTTGGTTTGAGTACATTCTCAGGAGTACGATGGCTGGGTATTATGGTAGATCTATTTTCAAATAGCTGAGGGATCCCCTTATGATCTTCAACTTTACATTTCAACCCGAAGGGATTAGGATACTTTCATTCCTGCATTTATTATTGGTTTATTTTTGATTGACAGCCGCTCTACCAGGGTGACAGGAAACCTTACTGTGGCTTTTATTTGCCCTTTCCTTATGGCTGGTGATCCTGAGCATTTGATTTCATGAGTCTGTCAGCCATCTGCAGTACATCCTTCAAAACATCATTCTCAGTCCTTTTCCCACTGGCTTGTTTCCTTTATTGTTGATTTTCTTGAGCTCTTTGTATATCCTGGATTTCAATCCTTTATCAGTTGAGTAGTTGGAAATTTCCCTATTATATTGGCTTTCTCTTAACTTTATTGTGTTTCCTTTGCAAAGCAGAAGTTTTTTTAGCTTGATGTAATCACATTGTCTTTCTTTGCTATTATTGCCTGTGTTTCTGAGGTCCAGAATTTCTTATCTAGTCTACTAATCTCAAATCTAACTACTATGTTCCTTAATCTGTATATAGAAAAAACAATCCATTAAATAAAATTCAAAAATTATTAAAAGCTTTCTTCATAAATATGATTTTGGAGTATATAAAACTGCAAAGCTAAAATACTTTAGTCATGATTAAAATTTTAAAACATTAAATTACAACAAATACACTTACGTTTAGACTACACATCATTTTAGAAAATAACTAGAAAATTTTCAAATTTGTCTCTTTTAGGCCTGTAGGCCTTTTTAAATTAAAATAACAATCATGACATATTAACTCCATACCTTTAGAGTTTTATAATCTTTTGGATATTTGTATAAATAGCATTTTTATATCAACATAACTTAAAGTTTGGCATCATTTTTTATCTTGACTACTTTTAACATAATTCAAATAGCCTAATTAGCTATTAGCTCTACAATATGAGAGGCATATCCATTGATTTCAAGTCCAAATTATTTATAAACTTTCTTTTGAGAAAGCCTGCAAAACATGCCAGGAGGGCTTAAGATATATGGTCAATATCGGATCACTTAATGTTTTGAAAAAATATCCATCTACTTAATTAAGGTGAGTTAACTAGTTGTAAACAATATATAATCACAGTCAGAAAGTGATCACTCAAATATTTTAGAACAGGTACATATTCAAATACAATTTTAACTCTTTAGATTCAGCTCTTTCTAAAATATCTGAACTTAACAAGGACAAGTGTAGACACTACAAGAGGCTACTCTGATAAAATGCAAAATTTGTGTTTCCTTGGTCAGAGTGAGCATAGATAATCATCCCATAATTTGGAGCAATTTAACAACCTCAGAACCAAAAGAAGCCTAAAAATACCTTGAAGATTAGATTTAGATTTTATTCTTACATGAGTTGTTTCAAAGTTGCTGTAGACAATATTTCATTATGCGGGCCAGCCGCACCTGTTGAACAGAACCTGAAGGAGGGAGTGGGAATGAAAAGAGAGACAAGGGCACAGAGAATGGAGCCAAGACAAAAGTCTGATCAAAGCTCGTTTATTCCAGCGTCTCAGTGAATTTTATACATTACCAGCTGCAGCTCAAGGCAACACAGAAGTTAACAACTCAGGGAAGCAACTTACCAGGCTTTCTGCAACACAGTCATAACATAGTTAATTTTAGCAGAGTGTTCTTGTTTGATCATTCTCCTTTAGCATGGGAGTAGGTGACATTTTTTTTTATCCCAGGAATTCCACAAGCCAAGACTGACCTTGACTTGTCTATGACTTGTTTATGGGCTGCCTACAATTTCAAAACTTATGGTCAATTGCATTATGCAATTTTTCTCAAACCGTTTATGATTTAGTCACTAATTGTGCAGCTTACTTAAGCTTTTAGTTACTTTAAAGAAGTCTTGAATTATTTGTGATACATGAATAATTTATGAAAAATACTTAATAAATTCACATATTCATTTTCCATAGAATTTAGATGCAAAGAATATTATCTTGTATTTAGAGACATATATCTTATTTTTACCCAAACTCTACAATGCATACTTGCCCAATACATATAGATAGCATAAGAGACTGTGATACTAGACAAGTGACTTTATTTTTTTAAATCATGTTCAGGTCAAAGAAAACTCTACTGGCTTGTTCTTTCTACTAAAGACACATAACACAAAGAACATTATACCTTTATCTGAGTTATTTGTAGTTTTAAAATTAAATTTTATGGTTTTACATAATTGACAAGAATAAGTATATAATACTTAATGTCCAGTTTTCAAAAGAGGAAATCCAAATGGCCAACAGACACATGAAAAAATGTTCATGATCACTAACAATCAGGGAAATGCAAATCAAAACCATGTTGAGGGTTCACCTCATCCCAGTTAGAATGGCACACATAAACAAATCTACCAACAATAGATGCTGGAGAGGATGTGGGGGAAAAGGACACTAACCCACTGTTGGTGGGAATGCAAACTGGTTAAGCCACTATGGAAGTCAGTCTGGAGATTCCTCAGAAACCTGAATACCATTCAACCCACTCATCCCACTCCTTGGAATTTACACAAAGGAAATTAAATTGGCAAACAAAAAAGTGGTCTGCACCTTAATGTTTATTGCAGCCCAATTCACAATAGCTAAGACCTGGAACCAACCCAAATGCCCATCAAAATAGACTGGATAAAGAAATTATGGGACATGAACTCTATAGAATACTATACAGCAGTCAAAAACAATGAAACCCGGTCATTTGCAACAAGTTGAAGGAATCTGCAAAACATCATGCTGAGTGAAATAAGCAAGTCCCAGAGGGACAAATATCATATGTTCTCCCTGATCGGTGACAACTAACTGAGCACCAATATGGAAACCTGTTGAAGTGAAATGGACACTATGAAAAATGTAAGACCCCCGAAAGGTATCTCACACTTCTACCGACCCCAGAAACACGAATTCCAGTCCAATCACTGCAAGTGCATGAGGAAGTTTATTACATCTGCGCAGATGGGCCAACTCTAAGCACAACAACACCCTCTGGTGGAGTGCGAGAAGAGAGGCCCCGATCATCAACCGTACAGAGTATTTAAGGCTTAAAACCACAACATTAGCATATCTCCATAGTGTTACAGAAAGTCACAAGATAAACCGCAGCATGACAAATACATCACAAGGTAAAGGGTTTTTCCAGGGTGAGGGGACAAAAAACCTTGAGCAAGCATAAACACGGGGTCATCATGACCAAAAACTCAACATAGCTCCTAAAATAATTATCACATGCTCAATTATCTCATAAAAGCATTAGCACAATCATCACATGTTACAAGGTCAGCTAAAGTCTAGTTATCTTAAACAAAATGCATTTTGCAAGCCCAGCCGTTTTGTACAGAAGCAAAATATGCAGTTAGCTCAAGCAACTTCATTTTAAACCTAGCCTGCCTTATTCTAAACACAGCCTGCCTTCTCTCTCATTCCCTCCTCTTTTCATGTGCAAATTTTAATCTTAAAATTTTAAAGCATATTTGTATATACTTCTTCACTTTGGGCCTGCCTTTGGTTTTTTGATTTTAAACTTTGGTGTTGTAGGGTTAACATTAAGGCGTGAGTAACAGACAGTCTATCATTAACAAACTGAAGAAGCCTATTTATTATGCAGGTTCCAATGGTTAAAATTAAGAGTATTATTACTAGGGGCCCTGCGATAGAGGAAACTAGAGTTGTGAGCCAAGGGGATGAATTAAACCAGCCCTGAAACCAAGACTGTTCTGTCTTAAAATAGCTCTCTCGCTGTTTTAGTCTTTCCCTTAATTTTGCCATATTATCTCTAACTACTCCAGTGTGATTTACATAGAAACAACATTCTTCTTTTAAGGCTGCACAGAGTCCCCCCTCTTTTAGAAATACTAAATCCAGTCCCCTTCTATTTTGCAATACTACCTCAGAAAGTGAGGTTAAGGATTTTTCCAAAGCACTAACAGATTCTTCTAGGGCTCGTAAATCTGAATGCATAGCTTCTTGTAGCAGGTGGAATTGATTTGTCTTATGTAACGCAGCAGTTCCGGTACCTATGCCTGCCCCAATACCCCCGATTGTGAGTCCTCCTAAGATAAGAGCTAGTGTTATGGAGACGGGTTCCCTACGGAACCGGAGATTTCCCTCATAGTGTTGGTAGACTTCTTCAGAGCTATGTAACGTGACCCGAGGCCATATTTCAACCATGACACACCATTCATGAGTTAGTTGATTATGGACTATTCCATGGACACAGGGGGTCAGGCCAGTATTACATGCCCAATATGACCCATCTGGCCCTGCTAAGTAATGGTCGCCTGGTTTAAGGGTCATGGTTTTGTTACAAAGGCCCTGGTATCGAGGGGGTACGGAACCTACACAGAGCCCTTGTCCTGTTACTTCAGTGAGAGTTAGCCGATGGGATGACAAATGAAGGCACTGGGGAGGGGCAGTAGTATTATAGTATTATAGTCCAATTTCCAATGATAGCCACTCCCTCATAATAAGGGGGCGGTAGGGCAAGGCACATCCAGCAATCCTGGGTCCTATTGGGGTCAGAACTATTTAATGCCTGGTAGGCCCCATATATTAGGTTTAAGAGGCGACCGCCTGTGCCCGACCATGATGAAACCGGTCGTGGGGCAAGAGACGAATTAAGACTCACAGCTGCCCCTGTCGTCCGGGAGGGTGGAGTGGGCCTCGGCCACTGATCTACCAGTCGAATTGTAAATTGGAACCCAGGGTCGCTGCCAGGGTCGCTGCCAGCAAGATAAAACCGTAAACCCCAAGTCCTTCCCCTTTTCCAGTCAGTGAGGTTGGCCTTTTTTCCTTCATCTGTGAAGGAAATATTAAGGGACACAGAGCAGTTGGGATCTTTTCCAGGAATAAAATTACGGTGTACAGTAATCCAATCCCAACTAGAGGAGGGTTTCCAATATGCGTGACCCGTGGTCGCACATTTCCAGGTTTTACAGTAAAAGGATTTTGGCCCCCCGCACCGCCGCCTTTCTTCCCTGGACCTGCCATTCTTAGGGCACACATAAAACTCAACTTGTCGAAGAGGGCATCTAAATCTGGGATTCTTACACCCGGTCCATAGGGCTACTTGTTTATGAGACATGTTAGGGATGTCTCGGGGGTTCAGTCCTGCAACCAAGTGACAGACATCAGGGTGTAATGAAGGCCACCACGTCCCAGAAGGGGCCACGTGGGTAACAGACCACACGACCTTGTTAGTTCCAGATTTTACCTCCCACGTTAGTCTCCTTGAAACAGGTGGGCTGCCCATAATCGGGGTAAGAAAGATTAAAATCATTATAAATACTAAACAGTCTTTAAAGGTCTTATCTTGAGTGATTTTTGGGTGCGTTGTAGTTTTCATTTTGGTGTCGACTTGTCCTTGATTCTGTTTAGCTGCTGCCCTCCTGATGTGTGACGCGTGAACCCAGGCGGTGATCCCGACCACCTTTATTGCTGTTGGTGTGGTCAGTACTTCAGCGCGGTTCAGGAATCTTGATCAGATGTTTAGCTGCTTCCCTATGGACTCGTGAGTCAGCTACAAGGCACGGAAGCAAGTTAACAGGGTAGGGATAGTTGCAAAAGGGTGGCAGTATAAAAATGTAGTGTTATAAAAATATGTAGCAGCAATTTGACCCAGTCTCCAGTGCCAGTCTCCACCATTGATCATACGTTTTACCTAACTATATCCCCAGTACCTTAGCTACCGCTACCACCATCTGACTTACCCTATAACACAATGTAACTTTCTATCTCCAACACCTGTGCCACCGTCTGACTTACCCTGGAGACGAAGGCCAGCCCGGTGTCTGACCCCAGTACCTTTGGTAGTCCAAATCAGGGAAACATAGGCGCAATTCTTCTTCCTGGTCGATAAAGCCTCTGTCCATTGTAAGTTTCCCGTGGGTAGTGGCGAAAGCGTGCCAGCTGTTCTTGTGCACTGCCACCCACTCCTTTTTTCTTAGCTGCACGGAGTGCGTGGTTCATAGTGATCAGCTCTGCCTGCCGAGTAGAGTTCTCGGGGGGTTGAAGGTGGAAACCCAGACCACTGACCTCGTTCGGCCGCCTCCCGCTGTTATCTCCGTTGAACTCCGGGCGCTAGGGGGATACCGCGTGGGCCCATCCCGGACACCGCAGGAGGTGATGGAGCACTATCTACGGGAACTTGAGAAGGGCCCGCATCCCCAGCACTATTCAGACCACATGTGTCCCAGCGAGGGAGGGGCCGATGTCGCCCGGTCTTACCACTCCGCTGCTGCCGTCTTCTCTCGCCGTCTTGCAGGGGCCGTTTTAGTCAGTTCAGTCTCGTGTGGCAGTCATACACCACTGGGTTCCTGTTGTTAGTCGGATCTTAGGCAGACTTGTCCTTTTGGGCACTTCTTTGTGCTTTTTGTCGGTCTCCAGGGTCCCTGTCTATCCTGATTCTCCCTTACTTTTGCTTTCTTTTAACTGTGGTGGCCAGGATCCTAGTTAGTTTCTTTTTCTTAGCCCATTTTAAACTTCCCCTTTTTTAACAAAAAAAAACTTTAACCCCTTCAGCTAAACTCCTCAGGGGAGTCTGGCAGTAGAGACTGAGTCTCCTACAAAGTTCCATTTAAGTGTAGCAAAATTAATGTTAGTAAAACAGGCCCTGCAAGTCCTGTCAGGGCTTGTGATCCTAGTTATATGGAGGAGGAGGACGGCCAGTTAGAACGGGCCGGGGGTCCTTCCTCCTCTATTTCTTCTTACGCAGTCTCCAAAAGGCAAAAGATCTTCCTGCTCGCCTGAGAGAGCTAAGGGTTTTTCAGGTTTGAGGGTGTCCAATTCCTGCAATGGGTAGAGGGTTGAAGTAGGGTATTTGCCCTGGTCTGCAAGTTCCGATACTAGGGGTGTTGCGGGTAAAATCGGAGGGGGTTTGGGGCTTGACGCCACCCCAAGGGCAACTGCTGACAACTCAGAACTGGGCTTCATCCTCAGGGCGGTGGTGGGTATAGCAGGATCGAGCTCTGCCACCGCCCTGTTGGAAAGGAGGAAAGGTTTTACCCAGTCTGGGGGGTTTTGCTCCAGGTCCTCCCACACAAAGATGTAGGGCACTTGATTCGGGCGCCCTTCTTTACCTCCCCGGCAGACCTGGCTCTTCACCTGTAAGATAATTTGAGAGTTAAAAGTCCCATCCCGTGGCCACCCAATGGTTAAGGCTGGCCACTCGGATGTAGAGAAACTTGTCCAGTTCTTCTTCTGCACTCTTATAGACAAGTTTTGGGCCCGCTCCCGGACCTCTCTCCAATGACCTAAAGTAAGACTCAAAGGTGTAGTTAATTCCTGTCCCATGTTGGAGGGGAAAGGCAAATCAGGAGAGTATATTAGAACACAGAGACAATCACAAGATTCACAAATGACAAGACTCACAAGGACACTGCGCGCAAAACCAAGACAAAACCGAACCCACAACTTCCGACGGGAGTGGCTGCTGCCACCAGCCCTTCTCCCGGGGAAGAAGACCGAGACAAAACTGAAACCAAAACTTCCGACGGGAGTGGCTGCTGCCACCAGCCCTCTTCTCCCGGGGAAGAAAACCTTTTACCTGGTGGGAGAGCGGCCTAGCCAGCCTCTCCCGAAACACCGCCACTGGAGCGTCCCCCAGGGCCCGAGCCAGGGGTCGTGGACACGTCTGTCCTTTCCTACTACTGGCTCAACTCTTTCGGCGCCTAGCGCCTGGACGCCTAGTGCCCGTACAACATAAACCTCCGGTACGTCAAGCGCCCCGGGAAAAAATAAAAAAATCAACAAAACACACAAAAACACTTAAAACAGCAAAAACTTACCTCCGATTGGAAAATGGAGCGTGGGTCTGGGGTCTTCAATCCCGGACGAGCCCCCAAGAATGTAAGACCCCCGAAAGGTATCTCACACTTCTACCGACCCCAGAAACACGAATTCCAGTCCAATCGCTGCAAGTGCATGAGGAAGTTTATTACATCTGCGCAGATGGGCCAACTCTAAGCACAACAACACCCTCTGGTGGAGTGCGAGAAGAGAGGCCCCGATCATCAACCGTACAGAGTATTTAAGGCTTAAAACCACAACATTAGCATATCTCCATAGTGTTACAGAAAGTCACAAGATAAACCGCAGCATGACAAATACATCACAAGGTAAAGGGTTTTTCCAGGGTGAGGGGACAAAAAACCTTGAGCAAGCATAAACACGGGGTCATCATGACCAAAAACTCAACATAGCTCCTAAAATAATTATCACATGCTCAATTATCTCATAAAAGCATTAGCACAATCATCACATGTTACAAGGTCAGCTAAAGTCTAGTTATCTTAAACAAAATGCATTTTGCAAGCCCAGCCGTTTTGTACAGAAGCAAAATATGCAGTTAGCTCAAGCAACTTCATTTTAAACCTAGCCTGCCTTATTCTAAACCCAGCCTGCCTTCTCTCTCAAAAAACAGTGACTTGATCAGCCCTTGTCCTGACTGTTGATGTACAATGTAATACTTTATCCCTTTTAGTATTTTTGTTTGTTCTACTTAATACTATTGGTTGAACTCTGTAATTAACACACAATTATTCTTAGGTGTTTAAAGTTAACTGAAAAGTGATCTCTGTTAAATATAAGAGTGGGAATAAGAGAGAGAGGAGATGTATAGTTTGGGGCATGCTCAATCGTACTTGCCCCAAACAGTAGAGTTAGAAATGTGCCAGGGGATTCCAACACAATCCCATCAAGGTAGCATGTACCAATGCCATCTCACTAGTCCAAGTGATCAATTTCAGTTCACAACTGATCATAATGAAAGGATTAAGAGTCAAAGGGATCACATAAATAAGACTAGTGTATGCAAATACTATCTGAAAGAATTAAAAAGGAGAGAACAATCCAACATGGGAAGTGGGATACACAGCTGACTCATAGAATGGCAGATATCCTAAACAGCACTCTGGCCTCAGAATCTGCCCTTAAGGCATTCGGAGATGGCTGAAGAGCCCATGAGAATATTTTAGGAAGGAAAGCCAAGACAGTCTGGCAAAAAAAAAACAAAACAAAACAAAAAAAAAAAAACCAAAACCCTAGATGAAAGATCTCTGCGAGTGAGATCCCAGTTGAAAGAACGGGCCATAAAGAAGGAGGTACCTTTCTCTGAAGGGAGGATAGAACTTCCGCTTTGACTATGACCTTGTCTAAAAGGAGTCACCGTGCACTTACTCCCCATGTAGGATCTCTGTCCTTAATGTGTTGTACAATGTAAATTAATGCTATAACTAGTACTCAAATAGTACTTTACACTTTGTGTTTCTGTGCGGGTGCAAACTATTGAAATCTTTACTTAATATATACTAAATTGATCTTCTGTATATAAAGATAATTGAAAATTAATCTTGATGTGAATGGGATGGGAGAGGGAGTGGGAGATGTGAGGGTTTCAGGTAGGAGGGAAGTTATGGGGGAAAAAGCCACTGTAATCCATAAGCTATACTTTGAAAATTATATTTCTTAAATGAAAGTTAAAAAAAAGAGATTGTATTGGGCCTTGTAGTCCATCTGAATGGTCCCCTATTTGAATGAAACAAGATGTTTTCAAAGGACTTAGAGAAAAGAAGTGAAGGATGTGAAATTTTATTTTAAAAATATTTCAATGTTCTATGCATTTTACTAGACAGAAGGTTGTATTTGCAGGATTTTGAAAATCCACAGTGGGAAGTTGTCATAATTATTGAGGTAAGAAACGTCCTGAGTGTGGTAGCAGTGGAAGTGCAGAGAGCGGATTAAGTTATGCATCTATTTTGAACATCTCGGCAACGGAGGTTTCAAAAAACTTTATAGTGTTTATAAAAAGAAGAGAGGTGGCAAGGGACCAAAATATCTGATTTGCACCACTGGAAGCATAGAGTTGCTTTTAGCTGAGATGCAGAAGGATGCTGAAAAAAATCACACACTCATTTTGACCTTATTGGGTGTGCATTGCCTGTAGTGGAGATAGCCAATATGCAGTAGGATTAAGAGGAATTGTCCAAGCCAGAGAAATAAGCTTAAAGGTCATTGATATTTAAAAGGATTCAAAAGGTATGAGAGTAAATAAAAACCTTGAAAATGGAGGTAAAGTTAAAATTATTTTATTACTATCCAGGTTTTTAAAGAACTGTTTTCAGTTTTTTGCAGATATAGAAATGGAAAAACTGTTAGACATAAATATTTGCTGACATGTTTGTTTGTTTGCTTAGTTCAATCTCCTCATACATATTTGCTTGATCAAAGGCACTTGTAAAGAGATTGAAGTAAACATGTTTAATGATGTAAAAAATGCTTCATGCCCAGCAATTACAGGGACAAATATATGTTAATGATTTTAAAAGTACCGTTTTAAAGTTTCACTTTATTTAAGGTTTACTAATTCATGTATTTCATATATACAGATTTAGGAAAACAGTGAGACTTCCCACCCTACCCTCCCTCCAGCCCATGATTTCAACCTTCCTCCTCCTTCCTCTCCTAGTCATTCTCTTAATTAAAAAAAAAACAGATTTAAAGCAGGTTAGCAAAGGCTTGCTTAAGTTACAGAAACCAATAGGCATTAGGATCAGTATTCTTTTTAGGAGACTGACTTATTTATTTGAAAGTCAGAGTTATGGGGCTGGAGCTGTGGTATATTGGACTAAGCCTTAGCCTGCAGTGCCAGAATTCCATGTGGGCACTGATTAGTGTCCCTGCTGCTTCCCTTCCTATCTAGCTATGTTCTATGGCCTGGAAAAGCAGAAGATGGCCCAAGTGATTGGGCTTCTGTGCCCACATGGGAGAACAAGAAGAAGCTCCTGCCTCTGGGCTTCAGATCAGCTCATCTCTGGCCATTGTTGCTAACTTGGGAGTGAACCAGTGGATGGAAGACCATTCTGTGTGTGTGTATGTGTGTGTGTGTCTGTAACTATTCCTCTCAAATGAATAATTTCAAAGAAGAAAGAGTTAAAAGAGAGAAGGATAAGCAGAGAGAGATCTTCCATCTGCTGGCTTATTCTCCAGATGTCCACAATGTCCAGGGCTATGCCAGGACAAAGCAAGGAGCAAGAACTTTGTCCAGGTCTTCTACACGGGGTGGCAGGAGGCCAAGCACTTGGTCTATCTTCTGTTGCATTGACCAGGCCAGTATCAGGGAGCTGGATCAAAAGTAGAACAGCCAGGACTCAAATCAGTGACCATATGTGAGGCTGGCATCACGGGCAGTGGTTTTACCCACTATGTCAGAATGCTTATCCCTCAATACTTGATTTTAATCATTTTTCATTGGCCCATTTTTGTGTAAAAGTATGAATTCTTGCATATAACTTCTTCTCATTTTTCTTGCCATTCAGGGAGTGAACCAGCAAGTGGAAGACCTCTCTCTCTGTCTCTCCCTCTATCTGTAACTCTGCCTCTCAAATAAATAATCTTCTTTAAAAAAGATTTTAACTCTTTAGGCTCTTATACAAGCACAATAGAAGTTTGGGTCCATTGTATAACATTGCTTTAGATATTCAGGGTCTCTTGTGTTTCAATATGAATTTCAGCATCATTCTTTTCAAGCTTTGCAAAGAATGTCATAGATGAGAGGGAAGAAGAAATATTGAAGTGTGGGTGAGAGGGAATGTAGAGTGGGAAGTATCAATATGTTCCTAAATCTATATTTATGAAATATATGAAATTTTTAGAACTTTATAAAATTTTAAAAAAAGATTTGGCTCCACATCTGTTAATGAATTTTTTTTCTTTTTTCTTTTTTTGACAGGCAGAGTGGACAGTGAGAGAGAGAGAGAGAGACAAAGAGAAAGCTCTTCCTTCCGTTGGTTCATTCCCCAAATGGCTGCTATGGCCAGCACGCTGCGCCGATCCAAAGCCAGGAGCCAGGTGCTTCCTCCTGGTGTGCCATGTGCATACAGGGCCCAAGCACTTGGGCCATCCTCCAGTGCCTTCCCGGGCCACAGCAGAGAACTGGATTGGAAGAGGAGCAACCGGGACAGAATCTGGTGCCCTGACTGGGACTAGAACCTGGGGTGCCGGCATCACAGGTTGAGGAGTGGATTTTTAAGTTATACTATGGGGAATGATCTGAAGTAACAACACATATTTACAGGAAGTGGAGCTAGAGGCTGGGTGAAATATCTGGGTTCACCAGGAAGCCAGTTCTCTCCATCTGCTAGCTTATAACCCGGCTAGGTAATAATGAAAAAAATCATCAAGGCTTTTTTCTTTAGACTCTGGGGGCCAAAGGAATCCCAGGTTTTGAGAATTCACCCTAAAGTGTTGTCAGCACAGATGGTTTGCTTCACATCTTTAATAGATAATTTAAGTAAAGGCATATCTATGTTTTTATCTCTCCTTAGTTTGATGTTCTTCCAAAACACAAATCTCAGAATGGTGAATGTTCCCTACAGTGATCATCAGAAGGGTAAGCAATCACACTGTTTCTGTCTGCTTTTTGGAAACCCTTACTCATCTTCATAGTAAGTTTGCTTTAAAATCACCATGTCTCTGACAGCCAATTGAAATCAATTAGCATGGCTCTCCCCAGGGGAATTTTCTATCCTTATACCATATTTTTTTTAACATTCTCTTCTGCTTATACAGTGTCAGAACAGTAAAGACCAGACCCTTTCCAAATTTTGGCCTGAGAATATTAGTTGACACTCTTTGTCAAAGCTCACTTCTGAATCCACATATACAAGACTGAGCTCAAAGCAAAGGGATATGATTCCGCTGTTTATAGTCACATGAGGCAGAGATGTTGATGCAAGTAGGGTACCTAATGTGGTTCTCAGCCCCTCATACATGCTATTAAGAATCCCCCAAATCACAGGTGAGAAAAGGTTAAGTGTACTTATATGTACCTAGTCCCTTCAATTGCTCCCTCCCTCACTGTCAGTTTTAGGATGCATCCAATCTCATTGAGAGGCATCTCCAACTAAGGAGAAAGAAAAATCTCAAGAACAGGAAGACTTACAGGGAAGAGAGCTACTCATCAGTGGTTCCCACAGTCCACTGGGGAGTGGCACTTTGAGCCCTGCCACGGACAAGAAGGCTAAAGGCTGGTCTTCTGCCCTCAGGATCAGGGAGTGCCTAGCCAGGGGCATCCTTCTCCCTTGGAAAGTCAGCAGACCTCCAAAGGCAGTGCCTGGGGATGGCACAAATTTGCCCCAGGGGATTATAATCTCTCCAGAAACTTGCAGAGGGTGAAGTACCACACTCTTTCTGTAGGGTGGAAGAAAAACTTGCCAGAGTACAACTTCTGATGGGCATTGCTATGTTGCTGGAAGCTGACCTTCTTAGGACTTGGCTAAAGTAAAATAAAGAAACTCAATTATTTTCTGTTTTATAGTAGAAAAGTCTGTAAATTTAGACCCTGTGGAGTAGTTGGTTGATGTGTGAAAATGAGGGTTTGCTTTTCCTATAGTGGGCCACATAACTGGTTGCTCCAGGAAGAAACAGAAAAACAAAATGGGGGGATTTTACAAGAAGCTTCACTTGTATTTGCAAGATGAATTAAATTCCAATGGTGCTGGTATGAAGAGGTTCCCAGTGACCTAAGCTTGGAAAGATTGAGCATGAGAACATATGGTCATTATTACAGTCGGCCAAAGGCCTCTAAACAGAAATACATGAGATGATGGTGATAGTAATCATGCTGTCAAGATATCATTGATCACTTTGAAGTTACTGAATATCAATATGATTAATTTGAAAATTTATAAGAGATAAGGTTTTATAAAAAAGAGATAATAAACCTAACCTGCACCAGGTGGTTTGTTAAGGAAACAAAAGGATGGATTCTGGGAAATTCTTTCAGCTTTCCGTGTGTGTGGGTATGAAGCTCTGGTTGTCCGTTTCTATGCCAAGTTGGTCAGCTCCCCATGAACATAAGGCGGCCCTTGTACTACAGGATAGTAAGCATGGGCAGAAGTCTGCTTGCCCAGAATGGACTCTGTTCCTCTACTCATGTGTGACTTGGGACTATTGCCACCCTCTCTGATCTCCACTTCATCCTTTAGAAAATTAGGATGGTAATAACCAATACTTAGTGATAGGTGGTGAAACTGGGTAAAAATCTTTAGAGGTACCTAACAGGCAGATTCCCCTGTGTAGATAATCCCCCTTCAGCTGATCTTCTGGTGCAATCTTGAGAGCTTGAAAGCATTAGTATGTTTCCCTAGGATCTTCAGCTTTTCTCTATTGAAATCCTATTTTAACACCACTTAGCACCACAGAGGAGGTATCTCATCTGTAGTCTGTACTTCCCATTGATATCACTGGGAAGCCCACAGCCCAGAGAGAAGCAGCACAAGGTAGAGGTAGGGTGTAATTCTTGTGTTCTTTCTCTCCCCCAGCAGCAAATTCTCATATCTGGACAGACTGACATTTGCTTGTGGCCATCAGCTCCCTTCTGCTGCCACCCTGGACCACCTTTCTTGACCACAATGATTAGATAGTTTAAAAAATCATATGTGGTTTGCAGCATTAATCACTCATTCTAGAATTATAGAATGAAATAGAAGGAATTGTTGATCCACATGTGAAATGGAATAGTTTTTAAAATATCTAAACACAGAGTACTTTTTATTTGGACCAGGTTAAGTGTTTTTAGCCATGTTAGCAGAGTAACAAACAGGGGAAACATTCAAGTCTGAAAGTTTGAATCCCAGATCAGTCACTATCTGACTGCTTCTTAGGAGAAGTTATCTGACTCCCTGTTAGCATTGTGGAAAATAATACATCTTATGAATTATCAAAAAATGTATGTAACATTTGGGATCCCTAAAAATGACATGTGTCCTTTACTGATTCTTTTTTAAGATTGATTGATTTGAAAGACATATTGATATTTACAGAAAATATTATGAGATGTAAAGGGAGAGACAGACCTCAATACAATGATAATAGTCACCTCAACACCACACTCTCATCAATGGACAGGTAATCCAGATAGAAAATCAATACAGATACATCAGAGTTGAAGCATACTGTCAAGCAAATGAACTTAACCTTTATATGACATTTCACCCAGAAGATACAGCACACACATTCTTCTCATTAGCACATGAAACATTTTCTAGTATAAGCCACCTATTAGGGGGCCAGCACTGTGGCCTAGCAGGTAAAACCACTGCCTGGCATTCCATATGGTTTCTGGTTCAAGTCCTGGCTGCTCTAGTTCTGATCCAGCTCTCTGCTATCCCTGGGAAAGCAGTAGAAGACGCCCAAGTCCATGTGCTCCTACACCCATGTGTGAGACCTGCTCTGTTGTCTCTGAATGGTCATGAGTAGCCAATGAGATTCTGAGTAGTGGAGGAAGGAGGCCCTCAGGAGATGGAATGTAACTATAGGGGTCATCTGGGGAATACAAGAATCCCAAACCCTTATGCCCACAGAGACCAAATAGGAGAAGGAATGATCCAGGAATTCCATCTATCCTCTCTGATCCAGGTAGAATAGCTACTGAATAGGAGTGAGAACCTTATGTTAAATAAGATCCCACAATTAGAAATTATTAATGTGAGATATCCTGAAATTTAATTGGTGGCAAGTAATTAAATATTACAATGATATATATGCAAAATACACACATTGGACATAACAATGACTGCTCAAATTTAGTGCACAGAGTGTCAGTTTTCTACTCAAATAAAAGCCTACAATTCTGAATGGGAAAGGAAGGACAGTACTAGTAATCCTGGGAAGTGACCAGACTAAAGCATCAGCCATGCTAGCATCTCTGTGCTGCACACCTACCCAATCCCCTTAGCCAGGCAGCAGGAGGATACACAGAGCATTGTCATACTTAGCAATGAGCACTGCCAGAAGAGACATCTGCAAGGTTGGAGCAGCAGTTCTGCATCCTGGGGACTTTGGAGGACGGTGCTGGAAGAACTTTGCTTTTGACATTTGCAGTAACAAGAGATATACAAAGCCTGGGTGGGAAGAGGCAAATAGCTGACACCAGGAGGAAGCTAAGAAGGCCAATTTGAGAACACCCCAGAAACTTTGTGTGTGCTTGGGGATCTCATAGCTATCAGAAGAATTGAATACAGAGTCAGGGGGAATACTGCCTTGTGACTATTCCACCCATAAACTGGAGATTTAGGGAACACTGGTGCCATGCATCTTCAACCTACCTGTTGAAAACCCACACAGGACTCAGGGCCTGCACTGTGGCACACTAGGTTAATCCTCTGCCTGCAGCGCTGGCATCCCATATGGGCACCAGGTTCTAGTCTTGGTTGCTCCTCTTCCAGTCCAGCTCTCTGCTGTGGCCCGGGAAGGCAGTGCAGGATGGCCCAAGTACTTGGGCCCATGCACCTGCATGGGAGATCAGGAAGAGGCACCTGGTTCCTGGCTTTGGATCGGTGCAGTGCCGGCCGTAGCAGACATTTGGGGAGTGAACCAACGGAAGGGAGAACTTTGTCTCTGTCTCTCTCTCACTGTCTGTAACTCTACCTGTCAAATAAATTAAAAAAAAAAACTTAAAAAAACCACACATGACTCATGCCTTCTAGCAGGACTGGTTTGTTTGCTTGCAGAACACAATATTCCAGGAGCTGTTTGGTTCCTTGTCCAAGTGAGAAAGACACTCAGTGTTGCTCTGGTTTTGGCCCTACACATTAATTAGAAATCACCTACACTCTGGGGCCGCTCATTATCCTTCCCATATGGCTTCTGCTTTCTGTCCACTGATAAGGGTAGTGGTTCTATAAGTTTCATGGTGGTCACCAGGGATGCTGACCATACTTTTCTATCTTTTGCTCATTCCAAATGCATGGTTGGATTATTCTTCCTGATCTCTGTACATTAGGGTAGGACTGTGAATCCTGTGCTGGCCAATGAGATATAAATGAAAATTATACGTGATAACAGACAAAAATAAAAACAAAACATGTTATAACTTATGGGATGTCACACAAATTGTACTGAATGGGTAGCGTATGGCAATGAACACCGACATAAAAAAGAAACATCTCAAATAGACAATGGGACATTACAAATAAAGGATACAGAAGAAAGAACAAATGATTAACAAATTTAGCAAAGGGTTAACAACAAGGATTAGAGAAGGATAAAATATAAATAAGAAAAACAATTGAACAGATTAACAATACTAAATGCTGCTTTAAAAATAGTAAAGGCAGAGATCTAGAGAAAGAAAAGGAATAGATACAGTGAGATCTTCCAATGATAAAATTATTTCCTAAATGCTCTTAAACATCAGGGCTGAGCAAGGCCAAAACCAGGAGTCAGGAACTCATCCAGGCCCTGCACATGAGTGGTAGGGACCCAAGTAGTTGATTCATCACCTGATGCCTCCTAGGGTGCAGCTGGAAGCAGAAATACAGGAAACTTCCTGAACTCCAATGTGTGATGAGAGTGTCTCAAATGGCATCTTAATTGCTCAAGTAAATACTTTCTCCAAAGGTTTTATTTCAAAAAAGATACGGAGAATTAATGGACCCTTAATCTATACTAAGAAAGAAAACAGCACAAATATTCAGAAAGAAAATCATAAGTGATTAAGGAGACATTATAACTGACGCCACAGGAATACAAAAATATTAAGACCAAGAATGAGTTTACATAAAGAAATTTGATTATCTAGGAAAAATGGGTGAATCCCTAGAAACATGCAACCTAACAAAACAGAATCAGGAAGAAACCGAAAATATGAACAGAATGTTCATCAGTCAAGAGATTAAACAAGTAATGAAATACTGTCAAATAAATTCAGAACTTGCACACTTATCTACATCATTGTACCAAATACTTAAATAATAATAATTCCAATATTCTTCCAAGTTCATTTCATGAGACATTATCTGAGATATTTTCCTGACACAAAAGCTTAGCAACAGGGTTGGTGCTGTGGTGCAGCAAGTTAAACTATCACTGGTGGTGCTGGCATCATAAGTGAGGAAAACCAAAGGCCAGCATTCCCAACACAGTTGGGACAACTTTTTGACAAAATACATGCAGTTTTGAAAGTAAAAGCAAAAAAAAATTCAACAGCACAGTAAAAATACAATCCCGTCAAGGTGGCATGAACCAATGCCATCTCACTAGTCCAAGTGATCAATTTCAGTTCAAAATTGATGACTCTGATAGGTCTAAGAGTGAAAGGGATCACAAAAACAAGACAAGTGTCTGCTAATACTAACTGATAGAATAAAAAAGGGAGAGAAGGATCCAACATGGGAAGTGGGATACACAGCAGACTCATAGAATAGCAGATGTCCTAAACAGCACTCTGGCCTCAGAATCAGCCCTTAAGGCATTTGGATCTGGCTGAAGAGCCCATGAGAGTATTGCAGGCATGGAAAGCCAAGATACCATGGAAAAAAAAAGAAGAAGACCTAAATGAAAGATCTCTGCGAGTGAGATCCCAGTGGAAAGAACGGGGCCATCAAAGATGGAGGTACATTTCTCCGAAGGGAGGAGAGAACTTCCACTTTGACTATGACCCTATCAGAATAATATCAAAGTCAGAGAACCCTAAAGGCTTCCATAGCCTTGGCAACTCATGACTAGAGCCTAGGGAGACTACTGACGTCATAAACAAGAGTGTCAAATTGTTAAGTCAGCAACAGGAGTCACTGTATACTTACATCTTATGTGTGATCTGTCCTTAATGTGTTGTCCATGTGAAGTGATGCTATAACTAACTAGTACTGAAACAGTATTTTTACACTTTGTGTTTCTGTGTGGATGCAAACTGATGAAATCTTTATTAATTATATACAGAATCGTTCTTCTGTATATAAAGATAATTGGAAATGGAAAAAAAAAACCTAGTGTTAAATTGGAAATGGCATAGAAAATTAATTAATTTTTAAAAATATCATGTAGGATCTCTGCCTTTAGTGTGCTGTACACTGTTATTTAATGCGATAACCAGTACTCCAACAGTATTTTTTCACTTTGTGTTGCTATGTGGTGGCAAACTGTTGAAATCTTTACTTAGTATATACTAAACTGATCTTCTGTATATAAAGAGAATTGAAAATGAATCTTGATGTGAATGGAAGGGGAGAGGGAGCGGGAGAGGGGAGGGTTGTGGGTGGGAGGGAAGTTATGGGAGGGGGGAAAGCCATTGTAATCCATAATATGTACTTTGGAAATTTATATTCATTAAATAAAAGTTTAAAAAAAAGTCAGCTTCCTTGAAATGCAAGATTATTTCACCAAATGTAAATCAATTAATTGGTAAATATTAATATAATAAACATGAAGCATGGTCATCACAATAAATGCACAAAATACATTTGACAATTTTCATGATAAGACCTTAAAGAAAACAACTACAGAAAGAATGGTATAGGTCCCACCTGCTCCATCTCCTCTTTCTCTGGACAACTGTTCCCATATACGCACCATTTCCTGGATAATAAAGTATCTGGCTTTCTGTTCACAGAGTGACTGACACAGAGCCACCTCAGACCACTCCCCCATACACAAACCTGGACAACTTCATGAATAAATCTTACACAAAATATTAAAATGCTAGAATTTAGTTAAAAAACAACAGCTATCAGGACAGGAAATAAAACAGTGATTTCCTTAATCCGATTAAGATTGAAAGGAACTGACAGAAAACAACAGAACTATTGAAGGTTCACTGAAACCCCTTTCCTTGGGAATAAACCCGGACAAGGGTGCCTCCACTATCTCCACTTCTTATTGCAGTAGTAAGGAAAATAAAACAGCAGAAAGAAAACTGAAGGTGTAAACATAAACATCCAAGCAATAAAATTTTCAGTAAATGTAGATTACATCTAAATAGAGATAATCCATGATTTAAACAGATAAAGTGATAAATAAATTTAGCAATATGATTGCTCACAAGATCATCACGTAAAATAAACTGGGGATAGAAAATAATAGTCAAAGACAATAAGCAGACAAGTAAGCAAATATGTACAAGAGAAATGTGAGCAAATATTGATTTTTTTAAAATCAATATTACAAAAGAATACCATGAATGACCCAACAGCAAAAATGTGTTAAAAATATGGAGAAAAAGAAAAGCCTAGAAGCCAATAAATCTCAAATAAAATGTAACTCACCAGCAGCAGGTTATTGCAAGCTCCAGGAAGCATCCCCACAGGATCCCAGATAAGGAAGACCTGGAGCGAGCTCTTGATAGGAAGTATGCTCAGGGACCTGACAGTGCCTCCAGCTGCGTGCCTTCACCCTAGAAACCTGAACCCAGGCATTGGCCCTCACTCTTCCCACTTGGCGCCACCTCAAGTGAGGCCTCTATGCCAGGTTGGATATGATTGGCTGAGCTCACTGCTGGGCAAACTGTCCAATCAGGGACTGTGACATCAACAATGCATAATCTCATGGGATCTTGTCATCATAGTCATGTCTGAGTTATGCAGCAGACAGAGCTCCTGGGAGACTGCTCCTCTGCTGGGGGACTCATGATACATCCACCTCCACTTCTGCCTGACCTGTCACCGGAGGACGCCAAACACCTTGAAGCCGGAAATGGTAAGTGTGTGGGCAGGACATCCAAGAGTGGGAAGGGGGAGCTGGTGGAACCCGTGGGAAAAGACTGTGACAGGACGCTGGACCTCCAGGAGGCCATCTCTGGAATCTGTGGTTGCCATCTCACTGCTGGCGCAGCACTTCCCTGTGTCTCCTGTGGCCCTGACCTGTGGAGTGGCCTGGCACCCAGGATCCCAGGTGTCCTGTCCCTTCCCTGCACAAGGTAACTGCTGCTCAGCACTGGAGCCATTGGCAGGCAGCTGTGTGCCGGCAGTTCGACATTTCTCTGGTTGTGCGGTGAGTTTGGGAGGATGACCGGGCAGAATCTGGACTGCGTGCATGGGGTTTTTGTGGGACCTTAGGGCTTCTTTTTTCTCCATCAGTGACCTGATCGACCAGAGTTTTCTAAATACATAGGAAGCAGGACTTCCGTTCCAGGACACGTTCCTTTCTGTGCTTGGTGCTCTTTTGGGCTGCTAATAATGAAGTGCCACAGAACACCGGCTTCTTTCCCAGTTGCTCCTCTTCCAGTCCAGCTCTCTGCTGTGGCCCTGGAATGCAGTGGAGGATGGCCCAAGTGCTTGGGCCCTGCACCCCCATGAGAGACCAGGAGAAGCACCTGGCTCCTGGCTTCGGATTGGTGCTGCGCGCCTACCGGAGCAGCCATTTGGGGTGTGAACCAATGGAAAGAAAACCTTTCTCTGTCTCTCTCTCTCACTGTCTGTCAAAATTAAATTTAAAAAATTACTCCCAGTTATTTCTGTTTTTGTAACTATTGTAACTGATCTGATTTTACAAGTTATTTATTAACCTGATACTTTGGTATATGAAAGGACTTTTAAAAGTCCACAGAAAAATCACATCATCACTTAATGCAAAATTTTAATCTTCCTATTTATTTCACTCTGCACCTTTCTGTTCTTTGCTTGAGTTTGAATTTCTTAGATTCCACATTTAAATGAAATTATGTGATATTTGTATTTCTATGTCTTACTTGACATGTTCTCATGTCAGCCATATTCATAATTTTGGACCTGTGTTGGGACAAAATGGCAGGGTTTCCTTCCTTTTTAAGATGAATTAGGTTACTTTGTATATATCACATTTTATTCATCTGTGCACAGATACAAGGGCCATTCCCTTATCTTGCTAATGTAATAATGCTGAGATGAACATGGGGTTGTAATATGTCTTTGAGATAGTGATTTTATTTCCTTTGGATACATACCCAGTCCTTCTATTTTCTTTTTTTTAAAGATTTATTTATTGATTTGAAAGTCAGAGTTACACAGAGAGAAGATACACACACATGCGAGCACACACACACAGAGAGAGAGAGAGAGAAAGAGAGAGAAGGAGAGATGTCCTCCATCTACTGCTTCACGCCCCAAATGGCCGCAGTGGCCAGAGCTGTGCCAATCTGAAGCCAGGAGCCAGGAGCTTCTTCTGGGTCTCCCATGTGGGTGCAGATGTGGGTGGGCCATCTTCTACTGCCTTCCCAGGCCATAGCAGAGAGCTGGATCTGAAGTGGAGCAGCTGGGATTTGAACAAGTGCCCATATGGGATGCTGGCACTGCAGGTGCACCATCTATGCCACAACATCAGTCTCCATTTTAATTTTTTAAAAAGAATTACTTTATTTATTTGAAAGACAGAGTTATAGAGAGAGGTAGAGCTAAATAGAGAGGTCTTCCATTCTGCTGGTTCACTCCCCAAATGACCACAATGGCCAGAGCTGAGATGATCCGAAGCCCGGAGCCAGGAGCTTATTCTGGGTCTCCCTCGTGGGTATGGGGGCCCAAGGATTTGGGCGATCTTCTATTGCTTTCCCAGGCCATAGTAGAGGATCTGCTAAGACTCAAACCATCACCCACACTGGGATGCCCGTGTTTCAGGCTGGGGCTTTAACACTTGCACCACAGCTGAGATAGGTCTTGACTTATGAAGTTTTTCTAATTAATGCAGTATGCTTTTTCTATGTACTTTTTAGTGTAAGTACTTTTTAAACTTGCATATTACTGTTTGTTAATGATTAAATATATATTTTATATGTAATAACAATGAGGTAGAAAAGACTTAAGATCTCAGACATAAGAAAGTTTACTAGCCTAGGACCCCATGTGAAGTGTGCAGTAACCTTTATGAAGTATTTTCCAATCTTCTGGTAGCTTTTCCAGTAAGGACAGACCTGCATTGCTGAATATCCAATCACTAATGCAAGCAGCTGTTGAGCTACAAGAACTATTATTTGCTTTTTCAATTCAAATTTTATGAACTTGTAAACTTTCAATAGACCACAAATAAAGACTAATCTGTAAAGCTGGATCTTTTAATTTTTTTTGCAGCTTAATAAATAGTTCTCCTGATGACTACAGATATGTAATGCTGTTTAGTAGTATTCAGAAACATCACAATAATGACAGTTTTGCTATTTAGTTTGTAGTCTTCAATAATGATTAGAAGTTACTTATATGAAACTTGTCAAACAAGTAAGACTGCATTTAGGCATCCATCATTTTCAGGATTGTTGGTAACCTGAAAATATTTCTTCACATATAACCTTGCCTCCAACTCACTCACATTCACTTCAGGGATCTTTTATATACCACATGTTGGCAGACAGAAATGGTTTTCATTTCTCGATGTAAGCCCATTGTTCTATTGAACTATATTTGGGCTATTGACTCATAAAGCAATCTTCAACACAGCAGATGTAGGTAACAATCCTCTTCCATGCATTCTTTTTCCTGTTTAGAAACTTTTTTAGAAAGACTATTTCTTTCTTTTATAACTTTTTAGAAAGATTTATTTATTTATGAGGGGCAGAATTACAGACACAGAGAGGGAGATACAGGGAGATAAGGGAGTTCTTTCCACTGGTTTACTCCTCAAATGGCCACAACAGCTGCAGTTGGGCCATAAAAAGCCAGAAGCCAAGAGCTTATTTGGATCTCTCATATGGGTGCAAGGGCCCTAAGACTTGGGCACTCCTCCACTGCTTTTTCAGGCCATTAGCAGGCAGCTGGATACAAACTGGAGCAGTTGGTACTCAAACCAGTGCCCATGTGGGATGCTGGCACTACAGGCAGAGGCTTTACTTATTACAACACAGCACCAAACCCTCAAATAACTTTTTTCATGTGTCTGTTGCCCACTTTGATTTCTTCTTTGGATATATGTCTGTTTAAGTCCTTTGGCAATTTAATAAAGGGTAGTCTGTTTTGTTGTTGATGAGTTCTTGTATGTTTATATGTTCTGGTTATTAATCCTTTATAAGTTGTATAGCTTGCAAATAATTTCTCCCATTCTGCTACTTGCCTCTTCACTTTGCCAAGTGTTTCTTTGACAGTGTAGCACCTTCTCAATTTGATACAATCTCATTTGTCAATTTTAGCTTTGATTGCCTGTGCCTCTGGAGTCTTTCACAAGAACTCTTTGCCTATGCCGTGCAGGATTTCCACAATGTTCTCTAAGAATTTGATGGTATTGGGTCCTAAATTTAGGTTTTTAATTAATTTTGAGTAGATTTTCATGTAAGGTGTGAGGAAGAGGTCTTGCTTCACACTTCTACTTTTTCCCCAGCACCACTTGTTGAAGAGACTGTCCTTCATCCAGGGATTGATTTTAGATTTTTGGTACAATATAAGTTGGTTTTAAGTGCTTGGATTGATTTCTGGTGTTTCTATTCTGTTCCATTGCTCTATCCATCTTTTTTTGTACTAGTACCAGGATGTTTTAATTATAACTGCCCTGTTTTATGTTTTTAAATACTGTATCAAGTTGCCTGCAGCTTTGTTTTTGTTGTGTAAGATTGCTTTAGCTACTCGGGGTCTCCTGTGTGTCCATATGAATTTCAGCATCATTTTTTTCTATATCTTAGAGGAATGTCCATAGTATTTTGATTGGTACCACATTAAATCTGTAAATTGCTTTCAATAGTGTGGACAGTTTGATGATATTGATTCTTCAAATCCATGAACATGGAAGATTTTTTCCATTTTCCATATCTTCTTCTATTCCTTTCTTTAATGATTTGTAATTCTCATAGTAGAGATGTTTGACATCCTTGTTTAATTTTATTCCAAAGTACATTTTTTGGTAGCTATTGTGAATGGGATTGATCATAGAAGTTCTTTCTCAGCTGTGGCATTGTCTGTGTATAAAAAGGCTGTTGGTTTTTGTGTGTTGATTTTATATCCTGGTCTCTTAGTGGAGTCTTTTGGAACCCTTATATGTAGAATCATGTCATATTCAAACAGGGAAAGTTTGACTTCCTCCATTCCAGTTTGTATCCCTTTGATTTCTTTTTCTTGCCTAATGGCTCTGGCTAAAACATCCAGAACTCTATTGACTAGCAATGATGAGAGTGGGCATTCTTATCCAGTTCCAGATCTCAGTGGGAATGCTTCCAACTTTTCTCCATTGAATAGGACTCTAGCCATAGGTTTGTCATAAATTCATTGATTGTGTTGAGGAATGCCCCTTCTAAATCCAATTTGCTTAGAGTTTTCATGATGAAAAGGTGTTGTATTTTATCAGATGCTTTCTCTTCCAGCTATTGATAAAGTCATATGGTTTTTGGTCTTCAGTTTTTAATGTGATGTATCACATTGATTGATTTGCAAATGTTGAACCATCCCTGAATACCAGGGATAAATCTCACTTGGTCCAGGTGATACTCACTTGGTCTTTGTGATATGTTGTTATATTCAACTGGCTAGTACTTTGTTGAGGATTTTCACAACTATGTTCATCAGGGAAATTGGTCTGTAGTTCTCTTTCACTGTTGTATCTTTTTCAGGTTAAAGAATTAAGGTAATGCTGGCTTCATTGAAAAAATTTGGGATATTCCCTCCCTTTCAATTTTATTTGAATAGCTCGAGAAGAATTGGAGTTAGTTCTTTAAATGTGTGGTAGAAGTCACCAGGGAAACCATCTGGTCCTGGGCTTTTCTTTTTTGGGAGGGCCTTTACTACTGATTCAGTTTTTGTCTTGGTTATGGTTTTGCTTAGGTTTTCTATGTCTTCGTGGCTCAGCTTAGGTAGGTTGTATGTGTCCAGGACTCTACCCATTTCTTCTAGGTTTCCTGTTTTGTTGATATACAGCTCTTTTTGGTAACATCTGATGATTCTTTTTATTTCTGTGGTGTCTATTGTTGCATTTCCTTTTTGATCTCTAATTTTATTAATTTGGGTCTTCTCCCTACTTTTTTGGGTTATTTGGGCCAATTGGTATGTTAATTTTGTTTATTTTTTCAAAAAACCAGCTCTTGCCTTTAATGATCATTTGTAATTTTTTGTTTTGATTTTGTTTATTTCTTCTTTAATTTTAATTATTTCTTTCCTTCTACTACATTTGGGTTTGGTTTGCTGTGATTTTTTAGATCCTTGAGATGCACTGATAGCTCATTTATTTGGTGCCATTCCAATCTCTTGATGTAGGCATCAATCGCTATAAACTTTCTATTAACAATGATTTTGCTTTAACCCCTGAGTTTTGATATGTTATATTGCTGCTTTCATTTGTTTCCAGAAATTTTTTAGTTTCTATTTTGATTTCTTCAATGACTTACTGTTCATTCAGGACCATGTTGTTCAGTCTCCATGTGTTTGTGTATGTTCTAGAGATTCCTAAGTCGTTGATTACCAACTTAATTCCAGTGTGGTCAGAGATGATGCATGGCATGATTTCGATTTTTTTTTAATTTGCTGAGACATGCTTTATGCCCCAGCATATGGTCAATCCTAGAGAAAATTCCATGTACCTGTGATAAGAATTTGTAGTCTTCAGCTGTAAGATGAAAGTCTGTTGATATGTTAGGTCCATTTGGTATATAGTGTTCATTACATTTGTTGTTTCCTTGTTGATTTACTGTCTTTCCTTGTTGATTTACATTGCTAAAGTGAGCTATTGAAATCAAGCTGCCTTTACTATTATATCTGAGCCTATGTCTCTCTTTAGATCCATTAACATTTGTTTTAAATAGTCAGCTGTGCTGTAGTTAGGTGCATGTATGATTTATAATAGTCACATCTTCCTGTTAAATCAGTTATTCAGTACATAGTGCCTTTTGTCTCTATTAGTAGTTTTTATGTTAAAGTCGATTTTGTCTGGCATTAGGATGTCTACAGCAACTCTTTTGTCATTTCTGTTAGCATGGCATATCTTTTTCCATCCTTTCACTTTTAGTCTGCAAGTACCATTCTTGGTGAAATGTGTTTCTTGTAGACAGCAATTAGATGGATTTAGTATTTTTTTTAACTTTTATTTAATGAATATAAATTTCCAGTGTACAGCTTATGGATTACAATGGCTTCCCCCTCTCATAACTTCCCTCCCACCTGCAACCCTCCCCTCTCCCGCTCACTCTCCCTTTCCATTTGCATCAAGATTCATTTTCAATTCTCTTTATATACAGAAGATCAATTTAGTATAAAGATTTCAACAGTTTGCACCCATATAGAAACACAAAGTGAAACATACTGTTTGAGTACTAGTTATAGCATTAAATCAAAATGTACAGCACATTAAGGACAGAGATCCCACATGAAGAGCAAGTGCACAGTGACTCCTGTTGTTGACCCAACAAATTGACACTCTAGTTTATGGCGCCAGTAACCACTCTAGGCTCTCGTCATGAGTTGCCAAGGCTATGGAAGCCTTCCAAGTTTGCCGACTCTGATCATATTTAGACAAGGTCATAAAAGACAGAGTGAGGATAGAAACCAATGATCCTAAGAGTGGCATTTACCAGGTTTGAACAATTATACAGCATTAAGTGGGGAAGAGGACCATCAGTACACACAGGTTGGGAGTAGAGCCATTGGTGGTAGAGTAGAGGTTATGATTACAAAGGAATGAGGCCCAAGTACGCTAGACAGGGTCTAGAAAAAAGGACAGAGTCATTATTAGAGGAGCTAAGAAAGGTGCTGTCTAAGCTACAATTAAGTTTTCTGATTGAGAGGCAAATAGAACCTGACAGAAGGGGCTTGATAATAATCTGGTGGGCTTTAGGCCTTGTAAGTTAAGAGGCCCAGACCTATCTATCTCTTCACGTGGGGTACATCCTAAGGGAGGTGTGAACCTCCTAGGGGAAGGCACTCTGTTGACTTTCGTTACTTGGCTGGCCTGGGAGGAGAGCTGGCCAGGTAAAGGCAGGGGGCATCTCTAACAAGAAATTTACAGTTCTGCCTGCAATGTTGCTGACCCTACTTGGCTGTCCCCTCAGCTACAGTGGTCACTTTGGAAGTTGGGCTGAATGAAGGGCTTTTCAGCTTAGAGCCAATAAGGTCTGTGGCTCTGACCTGGGCATCCTTCGACTCCAGGGCAGGTCCATTTCCAGTGATCCAACTCTTGGTAGAGCTGCCAGGGCTCTTCACAAGTTGACTTCTGCTGAAGCCCAGGCTTACCACTTTGAAAGCCACTGCAGTGGACTGGCCTGTTGGGTCTCCTTGAGGGCAGATCACTGTACAGATCAGCCATTAATAGGCCTGCCACCCATTGCTTCTGATGCCTAGCTTTCTTTTCCTCCTGGTTTGTGTTAAAGCAGACCAGAGGATGCAAGTCCTTGGGTTTAGTATTTTAATCCATTCAGCTAGTCTCTGACTTTTAACTGGAAATTTGAGGCCATGTGTCTTCATGGTGACTATTGGTAAGTAATGACTTTGCCCTGCCATTTTCCCATAAACATTCCTATTTTTTTTTCATTGGATTTCCTTTTTACTTTTACTGGGAGATTTTCTGCCTTCACTTTCATTTGTAGTGATGAACATGTTTCTATCTTTCTGTGTTTAGCACATCCTTAAGCATCTTATGTAAGGCTGGGCTGGTGGTGATAATTTCTTCTAATTTCTGTTTGTTATGGAGGTCTTTATTTCACCTTAATTCATAAATGAGAGCTTTGAAGGGTAAAATATTTGGGCTTAATAGTTTCTTTTTTTCTTTTAAGACTTGGAATATATCTTACTATTCGCTCCTAGCCTGCAGAATTTCTGATAAGTCTGCTGTGATTCTAACTGGAAAGCTCTTAAAGTAATCTGGCATTTCTCTTATACACATTTTATAATATTTTCTTTATGTTTTACTGTGCAGAGTATGACTAAAATATGTCATGGGGAAAATCTTTTCTGTTCATGTCTGTAAGGACTTTTATGTGTTCCCTTTACTTGGATGTCCCTTTCTTTCTTCAAATTTGGAGAGTTTTCTGTTGTTATTTCACTAAAAGGGCTTCGAATTCTTTCTCTCTTCCCATGCCTTCAGGAGCTCCTAAGACCTGTATATTGGGTCATTTGGTAGTATTCTATAGATCTCCAATAGTGATTTTTACTTTCTAATTTCTACCTGTTTTTTGTCTGACTGTAAAATTTCCAGAGATTTGCCCTCTAAGTCAGATATTCTTTCTTCTGCTTCACCGATTCTGTTGTTAAAACTCTTCACTGCATTTTTTGTTATTTGTTCCATTGAATTCTTATTTATAAGGTTTCATTTTGATTTCCCTTAAGATCTCAGTTTCATGGCAGAAATTTTTTTCATGTCATGGTTGGATTTTATGAATTTGTGGATTTGCTTTTGATTATTGCTAAGTAATCCTAAAATCAGTTTTCTTAATTACATTTCTGGCATTTATTCAATTTCTTCATCTTCACATTCTGGTATTGAATGTTGTGTTCTTTTGCGGTGTCATGCTGTCTTCATTATTTTTGTTTTGAATTTCTGCATTTATTATTCAGCATTTGCGGAGATACTCCTTGGTTTTTTGTTTGTTTTTCCCCTGTAATGGCTTTAATCTTTGGATTATGCCTCTATTGGTTAGTGGAGTGTTGGCTTTTTCATTGAATACCTAAAGGTGTTTGGTGCGTGTGTCCAGGGAGCTCTGCTAAGTGCTCCAGGGTGAAGACAGTGTCCAAGGTGATGCATGGGTTGGGTGTGGTAAATGTTCTCTTTTTTTTATTTTTTTGCCAGAGGCAAAGTTTGTTTAGCTCTGTTGGCAGTCTCAGCTCACCTCCTCTCCTCAAGGGAGACCAGTGCCTAGATGCTAGCCCTAGTTGATATAATATTCTGCACTGCCACAAGAACCACACAAAGGATCTGTGCAGTCCTTCATATATTTACAGATTCTGCAGTAATGACCCTCACCAGGGAATCACAGAGCCCTGAGCATGTGGAGCCTTCCGTGCCCAAAGTGACTGCCCGAAGTCCCAGCCACACTCTGAATACCCCATACAGCCACAGTGTTTTCACAATCACAGCACACAAGACTCCAACACTCATGAGCACTCATGCCCCTGTCAGTTCTCCCCACCAGAATTGTTGCTCGGCAATTGGACATGAGCTGGTGCAGTTGTTATATATGTTCAAAATGTCACCCACCTTTTATCAGCTTGTTACAAGATGCCAGTTGCACGGTGGTCTGGGAGAGAGAAATAACACCCCCCTTTTGTTCTCCTCTAGTTTGGCAGGTATACAGTCCCCTACAGGGTCCCAAGCTAGATTCCCACCAGGCTCTTCCTGCAGCTTTAGTACCAGTGGCTTGGGTCTCATCTTTTGGTCTCATCTTAATCCAGAGCTGGTGCTGAGGTTCTCAGCTGCTGGGGTCCTGAGTTGTGTACATCTGTGCCCTCCACATAGGTCCACAGTGTTCCTCTAATTTGTGTAGAGCGTCCTCTGCCTCTTTTCCCTAACTCTCCTCTGAGACTGCACTCTCTCCACTTTTAAAAAACCATCATTTCCTGGACCAGAGCAGTAAGCTCCCTCCCTATTCTGACATCTTATCCCCCCAATAAATCTGTCAAATCACTTTTGACACTTCTGTTTCTCTCTGGGCATTCACTTTAGGTAGAGGAAGTTCTCATCATCCTATTTTCTCTTTTCATTTTTGTTTAATTACATTAGAAAGTACTTTAGCTTGGGACTGCCCTTCTCTGTCCAGCAGATAGGCAGGTATTGCTCACTTGTATGCCTTTTCTTCATTCTTTTATTTGATGTTTCTCTTTTTTTGATAGTCTTTTCCATCTTTGTTTTCTTAGCCTGGAGCAGCTTATGCTAGAACTTAGCCTTCAGGCCAATCATATTTTTTCCCTTTCTTCAAAAATTCATGAGCCTCCCTATTTGCTTTTTTCCCTCTTTTTTCTCATGGTACACTAAAGAATATCCATATCATTCAAGGCTTAATTCAATATATGTGTTTTGTATCATGGTGACTGCCTTAGAACTGCTAGGTGCAGTCTCTCAGGTGCAAAGAACTTCTCAACTTTCCAATCCCAGAAACCTGGAAGAAGACTTCCTAGCCCACAACAGGAAATCTTCCACTGTTTCAGATGATATTTTGAATGTTGTTTTTTTAAATTATATTTTTAGAATGCCCAATTTTACTGCACAGGAATGCGCTGATCCGATGGCAGGAGCCAGGTGCTTCTCCTGGTCTCCCATGGGGTGCAGGGCCCAAGCACTTGGACCATCCTCCACTGCACTCCCGGGCCTTCCTTTGCCATTGGTTCACCCTCCAATGGCCGCCACAGCCAGTGTGCTGCAGCCAGTGCACCACGCTGATCCGAAGCCAGGAGCCAGGTGCTTCTCCTGGTCTCCCATGGGGTGCAGGGCCCAAGCACTTGGGCCATCCTCCACTGCACTCCCGGGCCACAGCAGAGAGCTGGCATGGAAAAGGGGCAACCTGGACAGAATCCGGCACCCCGACTGGGACTAGAACCCAGTGTGCTGGCGCCACAAGGCGGAGGATTAGCCTATTGAGCCACGGCGCCAGCCAACAGTTGGTGATTAAATTCATAACATCATCTTCACATTGCCCACTCTCTACATAAATTTGTAAATACATATATAATTCAGCTGCTCCATGTCCTAACTTTGACCTGTCTGCTGGCTTGTGAACATTGTTCTATAGATTTCACTCCATCTTATCTGACTACAGATTTCCTGTAGTACATTATACATTTTTTTTAATTTTTATATAACAAGTATATGTTCTCTCTCATGAATGAAAAATTATCCTACCCCACCTTCACACTACTTTTCAGATTAAATGATTTGAGTGCCTAGCTGAAAATATTTTTAATGTACTGTTACACTGTAGCTAATATTTTCCATTGTATTATATCTGATGGGAATATTAGCATTTGCTTGTTCAAAGACAATTCTCCCTGCTTTTTTATGTATACCTTGTAGGGTGAGGCAATGACCATTTTGGTTCGAGGCAAAGATCCATACTACTCACACAATTGCGGTATTTATTGTATCAGTATTCTGTCCCAAGGTTCATCAAACCTCATTTCTTAGTAAGGTGAAAAGGATCATATGGCAATGGCACACACAGTGAGCTGATTTTGAAGGCAGATTTGTTTATGATTAATGATAAAAATATCCTGAACCTCTATCTCAAGTCTTCTTCCAGACTCCATAAAAATGGTGCAGGCTAACATGTGAGTGGTCAAGCTAGGTGAAATTGTAGACCCTTCAAGGTTCTCAAGAATGTTTTCAATACTCCATTTCTGCCACCTCTGTCAAGCATTTAGTCAACATGAGACATACATTTAAAAAGACGATTTATTTATTTAAATGCAAAGTTTGAGTCAGAGAGAAATGAGATTTTTTTAATCCTCATGCTAGCATATTTTTATTTTATTATTTCTTTTTTAAAATGTTATTTAAATTTTACACACTTCATGTATGTCATATATACACATTTAGGAACATGATAATACATCCCTCACTCCCACCCACACTCCAAAACTTCTTCCTTTTCCCTCTCCCATTCCCACTCTTAATTTTTACAGAAATCTACTTTCAGTTTACTTAATGATCTTAAGGTTAACCCTACTTTTAGCAAAAGAGTTCAACAATTAGTAGAAATAAAAACAAACACTATTCTTCAGCAGAAGGGACAAAGTACATAAACAATCATAGAATTTCAAAATGTCCATTTCCCTCTAATGCATTACATTTTAGGTATTCTATTAGTTACCCCCAATCAGGGAATACATGATATCTGTCTTTTTGGAAGTGGCTTATTTCACTAAGTATAATAGTTTCCAGTTGCATCCACTTTGTTGCAAAAAAGCATAATTTCATTTTTTTGCAGCTGAATGGTAGTCTGTAAGTGTCTATGTGTGTGTGTGTGTGTGTTGATTGATTTCTGTACTTTTATTCTTTGCTTTTGGTCTACATGTCTATTTTTGTGCCTATTTCAGACTGTTTTGATTGTAATTGCCCCGTAATATGTCTTGAAACCTGGTATTGTGATGCACTCCAGCTTTCTTTTTGTTGTATATGATTGCCTTAACTGTTGGGTTCTCTTGTGCATCCATATGAATTTTAGCATCAATTTTTCTAGATCTGAGAGAATGTCATTGGTGTTTTATTTGGGGTCACATTGAATCTGTAAATTGCTTTTGCTGGTATGGACATTTTGATGATATTGATTCTTCAAATCCATGAACATGGAAGATTTTTCTTTTCGTTAATGGTTTCTTCCATTTCTTTCTTTAATGTTTATAATTTCCATTGCAGAGATCTTTGACATTCTTGGTTACATTTATTCCAAGATATTTAATTTTTTGTACTATTGTTAATGGAATTGATCTTAAAAGTTCTTGCTCAGCTATGACACTATATCTGTATATAAAGACTATTGATTTAGTGTGCTAATTTTATATCCTATCAATTCACCAAATGCTTTCGTGAGTTCCAGTAGTCTCTCAATAGAGTCTTTCACATCTTCTATATTCAGAATCCTTTCATTTGCAAATAGGAACAATTTGACTTCCTTCTTCCCAATTTGTATCCACTTGCTGTGGCTAAATCTATCAGGGCAATATTGAATAGCAATTGTGAGGATGGGCATCCTTGTGTGGTTCTGGATCTTCTGACAAATATTTCCAACTTTTTCCCATTGAATAAGATGATGGTCATTGGTTTGTCTTAAACTTCCTTGATCGTGTTGAGGAATGTTTCTTCTATACACAGTTTTCTTAAGGTTTTCATCATGAAAGAATGCTATATTTTCTGAAATGCTTTCTCTGCACCTGTTGAGGAAATCTTATGGCTTTCATTCTTCAGTTTGTTAATGTGTTGTTTTAAATTGATTGATTTGTGAATGTTGGATCATCCCAGCACACCAGGGGAAAAACCTACTTGGTCCACTAAATGTTCCTTCTGACGTATTGTTTGATTCAATTAGCTGGTATTTTGTTGAGGGTTTTTGTATTCATCAGGGATATTGGTCCACAGTATGCTTTCTCTGTTTAATGTTTTTCTGTTTTAGGATTTAAGGTGATGCTGGTTTCATAGAAGGAGTTTGGGAGCATCCCCTGTATTTCAATTTTTTTGAATAGCTTGAAAAGTATTGGAAGTAGAACTTCTTTAAAGGTCTGGGAGAATTCAGCAATGAAGCCATCCCACCTTGCACTTTTCTTTCTTTTTTAAAAAAGTTTTATTTTATTTTATTTGAAAGAGTTACAGAGAGAGGTAGAGACAGAGAGAGTGGTCTTCCATCTGCTGGTTCACTCCCCAGGTGGCTGCTATGGCCTGAGCTGCACCAATCTGTAGCCAGGAGCCAGGAGCTTCTTCCAGGTCTCCTATATGGGTGCAGGGGTGCAAGGACTTGGGTCATCTTCTACTGCCTTCCCAGGCCATAGCAGAGAGCTGGATCAGAAGAGGAGCAACTGGGACTAGAACCGGCGCCCATATGGGAGGCTGGCGGTTTGGGCCAGGGTTTTAACCTGTTGTGCCACAGCCCTGGCCCCGCTGAACTTTTCTTTGTCGGAAGGGTCTTTATTGCTGATTTCATATCTGTCTTATTTGTCCCTCTTTTTAGTTTCCCTATGCCTTTGTGACTCAATTGTGGTAGATTGAATGTGTCCAGGAATGTATCCATTTCTTCTAGGTTTCCAAATTTGTCGGTATACAGTTCCTTGTAGTAATTCCTTATGCTTTTTATTTCTGTGGTATCTGATATTACATTTCATTTTTCATCTTGGATTTTATTTATTTGTATCTTCTCCCTCTTTTTTGTTTAGTTGGGCCAGTGGAATGTCAATTTTGTTTATTGTTTTCAAAAAATCAGCTCTTCAGTAATTTTTTTGTTTAGTTTTTATTTATGTCGCATCTAATTTTATTTAGTTACTTTCTCCTACTAATTTTGGGGTTGTGTTGTTGTTTTTCCAGGTCTTTGATGTGCATTTATAGCTCATTTATTTGATGCCTTTCCAATTTATTGATGTAGACACCTCTTGCTGTAAACCTCCCTCTTAACACTGCTGTATCCCGTACGTTTTGATATGGTGTACTGTCATCTTCATTAATTTCCAGATTTTTTTTATTTCTCTTTTGATTGCTCATAGGAGCCACTGTTCATTCAGGAACATGTGATTCAGTCTCCATGTGTATGCATATAATCTAGAGATTCTTATATGCAGCTAATATATGGAGCTTTTATATTTTAACCCATTCACCCAGTCTGAATCTTTAAACTCCAGAGTATTTCACATTCACATCCAAGGTTACTACTGGTCAATAACAGCTTAGCCCTGTCATTTTTGCATAAATATTCCCATTGTTTACTTTGGGTTTCTTTTACACTTTTACTGTGAATTTTCTCCCTTCACATTCTTTCATAATGATGACTATCTTTCTGTGTTTCTGTGTATAGCACATTGTTAAGTATCTTTTGTAAGGCTATATGAGTGGTGACAATTTTTTTCAATTTGTTTCTTTTGGAAGGTCTTTATTTCACCTTTATGTAAATGAGAGCTTTTCAGGGTACAGTATTCTGGGTTGGCATATTTTTCTCTTAATTCTTGGACTATGTCTCTGCATTCTCTCCTAGCATGAAGAATTTCTGTTGAGAAGTCATCTGTGAGTCTAACTGAAGTTCCTCTGAAAGTATTCTGGTATTTCTCTCATGCACATTTTAAAATATTTTCTTCATGTTTTTATTTGCTGATTCACTCTCCCAATGGCAGCAACAACCAGGTCTGGGCCAGGACAAACCATAAACCTTGAACTCCATCCATGTCTCCTACATGTATGGCAGATATCTCATCACTTGGATCATATTCTGATGCCTCCCCAGGTTCATTAGCAGGGATCTGGATTCAAAGTGCAGCAGCCAGGACTTAGCCAAATGCTCATATGGGATGCCAGCTTTGAAGGCAGTATCTTAACCCAGTGTACCACACACAGACTTTGAAACATACTTTTCATAGGCCTGAGTTAAAGCATGCTTTTCCAGGGCATAGCCTCTTTTCCTCAATCAGTGTCCATGGCCACATATTTTTGTAGTGCAGAGGACATTTCAAAAACTTTTTGCTTTCAGGTGAATGGTTTTCTATTCTTTAGATGTTCATTTCTGAAGAATAAATTTTACAATATGTTTTAAAAGCACATTGTTTTCATTACTTTTGATGCTATATGAAATTATTTACAAATAAGGCTGTAATTTTATTCTGAAAGTAATTAGCACAGATATTACAGGTCTTTTGAAACAGACTTTTTCTTTTTTAAAGATTCATTTATTTATTTGAAAGTCAGAGTTACGCAGATAGAGAAGGAGAGGAAGAGAGAGAGAGAGAGAGGGAGAGAGAGAGAGAGAGAGAGAGAGAGAGAGAGAGAGACAGGTCTTCACTGGTTCACTCCCAAGTTGGCCACAACAGCCGGAGCTGGGCTAATCCGAAGCCAGGAGCCAGGAGTTTATTCCGGGTCTCCCTCACGGGTTAAGGGTCCCAGGGACTTGAGCCATCTTCTACTGCTTTTCCAGGCAGAGAGCTGGTTGAGAAGTGGAGCAGCCAGGTCTTGAACCAGTGCCCATGTGGGATGCTGGCACTCCAAGTGGTGACTTCACCCACTATGCCACATTGCCAGCCCCCCTGAAAGAATTTTTTCCAGGTCAGTATTAACCATGATCTTTTGGTATCTTTTCAACCATCAAAGGATGCTAGAGTCTGCATACTTTTATAACATCTCTTTTATTCTTAGAGGTTTGACTATTTCTTCTAAGAGATGCTTCTTATTTTATTCCAATATTAATAAACAATGTATGCTATTCAAATACTTTTTTTCAATATTTTATTTATTTTTGTGAGGTAGAGTTACAGAGAGAGGGAGAGCCACTGGTTCACTAACCAAAAGACAAACACGAATGCTTTACTACTTATAATTCCTTTAGTTCTTGTAATGTTCTGACAAATTAAATCATTCTTTAGTTGTCATTTTCATTGATTTCTAAGGAAAACATTAAAATAAATATTTCTAAAAATATTCTATGCCTAATTGACTACATATCAAGATGATGTCATATAATTTATTTTAAAATGATGCACTCTCTTAGACATGCAGATAATGACAGTCATTGATTATACATCTCATTGAATTAATAAGATCTCTAATTTTTAGGTGCACTGCCTCAAGTAATCATAACTTCTACACTCTAGTAATGCAAAATAGTATAGTACTATACTACAATTATAAGTGTAGAAAGTTTCTTTTAATGTGAAATAAAAATATGTAAAATTGTTTTAACAATTACTAGGATCTTTTAAAAATGCTCAGTATGAAATTTTTTACTGTATTTGAGCAATTTCACATCACAGTAAAGACATGTAATGAAGAAGCATTTACATGAGCTCCTGACTGAAACTTTATTCTTTTTTGGATCATAAGAAAAATGGAATATGAAATTTATAACCTGAACCATTTCTAAGTGTACAGTACTACAGCTATTAACATTACCATGGTTAAAAATATTTATTTTATTTGAAAGGGAGAATTACAGAAAGAGAGAAGGAAACTTGGAAAGAGATGTTCCATCTGCTGTTTCACTTCCCAATTGTCCACAATGGCTAGGGCTGGGCTAGGCCAAAACCAGGAGCCAAGAATTTCATTGAGGTTTCCAACATGGCTGAAGGGGCCCAAGTACTTAAGCCATCTTTTGCTACTTCATCAGCTTAGTGCTGGATCAAAAGTGGTGCCACCAGAAGACCATTTTTGAAACAAGTAATTTGGGATTGGCATTGTTACAGTGAACTAAACTGCTGCCTGCAATTCCAGCATCCTGTATAAAAATGTTGGATTTCCACGTGCAGAAGCATGAAGTGAGACCCCTACCTTTCACCTTACACAAAAATTCACTCAACAAGAATTAAAGACCTAATTCTACGATCTGACAACAACAAATTATTAGAGAACATTGGAGAAACCCTGCAAGATATAGGTACTGGCAAAGACTTCCTGGAAAAGACCCCAGAAGCACAGGCAGTCAAAACCAAAATTAACATTTGGGATTGCATCAAATTGAGAAGTTTCTGTACTTCTAAAGAAACAGTCAGGAAAGTGAATAGGCATCAGACAGAATGGGAAAAAATATTCGCAAACTATGCTACAGATAAAGGGTTGATAACCAGAATCTACAAAGAAATCAAGAAAATCCACAACAACAAAACAAACAACCCACTTAAGACATTTTTCGAAAGAGGAAATCCAAATGGCCAACAGTCACATGAAAAAATGTTGAAGATCACTAGCCATCAGGGAAATGCAAATCAAAACCACAATGAGGTTTCACCTCACCCCGGTTAGAATGGCTCACATTCAGAAATCTACCAACAACAGATGCTGGAGAGGATGTGGGGAAAAAGGGACACTAACCCACTGTTGGTGGGAATGCAACTGGTAAAGCCATTATGGAAGTCAGTCTGGAGATTCCTCAGAAACCTGAATATAACCCTACCATATAACCCAGCCATCCCACTCCTTGGAATTTACACAAAGGAAATTTATTTGGCAAACAAAAAGAGCCATCTGCACCTTAAAGTTTATTGCAGCTCAATTCACAATAGCTAAGACCTGGAACCAACCCAAATGCCCATCAACAGTAGACTGCATAAAGAAATTATGGGACATGAACTCCATAGAATACTATACAGCAGTCAAAAACAATGAAACCCGGTCATTTGCAACAAGATGGAGGAATCTGGAAAACATCATGCTGAGTAAATTAAGCCAGTCCCAAAGGGACAAATGTCATATGTTTTCCCTGATCAGTGACAACTAACCAAGCACTAAAGGGGAAACCTGTTGAAGTGAAATGGACACTATGAGAAACAGTGACTTGATCAGCTCTTGTCCTGACTGTTGATGTACAAGGTAATATTTTATCCATTTTAGTATTTTTGTTCTAGACTGGTGGTTGAACTCTGTAATTAACACACAATTATTCTTAGGTGTTTAAATTTTAACTGAAAAGTGATCCCTGGTAAATATAAGAGTGGCAAAAAGAGAGGGAGGAGATGTACAATTTGCGAGATGCTCAAGCTGACTTGCCCCAAATGGTGGAGTTAGAAACGTTCCAGGGGATCCCAATACAATCCCATCATGGTGGCATGTACCAATGCCATCTCACTAGTCCAGGTGATCAATTTCAGTTCACAATTGATCACACTGATAGGTCTAAGAGTGAAAGGGATCACACAAACAAGACTAGTGTCTGCTAATACTAACTGATAGAATAAAAAAGGGAGAGAACGATCCAACATGGGAAGCGGGATACACAGCAGACCCACAGAATAGCAGATGTCCTAAATAGCACTCTGGCCTCAGAATCAGTCCTTAAGGCATTTGAATCTGGCTGAAGAGCCCATGAGAGTATTGTAGGCATGGAAAGCCAAGACACTCTGGAAAAAAAAAGAAGACCTAAATGAAAGATTTCTGCATGTGAAATCCCAGTGGAAAGAACGGGGCCATCAGAGAAGGAGGTACCTTTCTCTGAAGGGAGGAGAGAACTTCCACTTTGACTATGACCCTGTCTGAATAAGATCGAAGTCAGTGAACTCAAAAAGCTTCCATAGCCTTGGAAACTCATGAGTAGATCCTAGGGAGATTACTGACACCATAAACAAGAGTGTCAAATTGTTAAAAATCAACAACAGGAGTCACTGTGTACTTTCGTCCCGTGTGGGATCTTTCCTTAATGTGTTGTCCATTGTGAAGTAATGCTATAACTAGTACTGAAACAGTATTTTTACACTTTGTGTTTCTGTGTGGGTACAAACTGATGAAATCCTTACTTAGTATATACTGAATCGATCTTCTGTATATAAAGATAATTGGAAATGGAAAAAAAAACTTGGCTTTAAATTGGACATTGCTTAGAAAATTAATCAATTTTTAAAATATATCATGTAGGATCTCTGTCCTTAATGTGCTGTACATTGTGATTTAATGCTACAACTAGTACTCCAACAGTATTTTTCATTTTGTGTTACTATATGGAGGCAAACTATTGAAATCTTTACTTAATACATACTAAACTGATCTGCTGTATATAAAGAGAATTGAAAATGAATCTTGATGTGAATGGAAGGGGAGAGGGAGCGGGAAAGGGGAGGGTTGTGGGTGGGAGGGAAGTTTGGGAGGGGAGCCATTGTAATCCATAATATGTACTTTGGAAATTTATATTCATTAAATAAAAGTTAAAAAAAGTTCTTTGATTGAGAGGCAAATACAACCTTACAGAAGGGGCTTGATAATAATCAGAAAAAAAAATGTCAGTTTGATCCCTGCCTGCTGTGCTTCCAATCTAGCTCCCTGTTGATGTGACAAGAGAAGCAAAAGATAATGTACAACTACTTGAGCCCCTGCCAGCAATGTGGAAGTCTCAGATGGATCTCCATGCTCCTGGCTTCAACTTGGCTCAGCAGTGGCCATTGTGGCCATTCAAGAGTGAGCCAGTGGATGAACGAACCCCCACTTTATATAAAATGAACAAGCTTTAAAAATTATAAGTATATTTTGAGTTTATTCTCCCTAATGTTTTTCAAGCGTAGTCATTTGAATCCATGTTGAAAGTTTAATGGAAACTATGAGACATCGTGAGTAAACATATCTCCTGAAAACATATCATGAATTATTTCTTTTAGAGTAAACCTCATGGTGAGGAATGGTGATTGAATGGAGATGCCAAAATCCTTAATAAAATATTAGCTAATCGAGTTCAACCACACATCAAAATGATCATCCACCCAGACTGGTATTTATCCCTAGGATGCAGGGATGGTTCAACATATACAAAACAATAAATGGGATATACCACATCAGCATAACATATGGAAGAATAAAAACATTATTTCAATAGATACAGAAAAGCATTTGATAAAATACAATAATATCATTTCATGATAAACACCTTAAGCAAATTGGGTATAGAAGGAATATACCTCAACACAAACTAATTTATGACAAACCCAAAGCCAGCATCATAATGAATGGGGAAAAATTGGAAGAATTTCCACCAAGATCTAGACCCAGACAAGGATTCCCACTCTGTCCATTACTATTCAATATAGTTCTGGAAGTTTTTGCAAAAGCCATTAGAGAAAAAAAAGAAAAAAACAATGAGAAAGGAGGAAGTTAATATCCTTGTTTGAGAATGTGATCCTTTATGATAAGGATACTGAAGATTCCACTAAAGTCTATTGGAATTCATAACAGAGCTAGGCAAAGTTTGAGGATATAAAATCAACATGCAAAAACCAATAACATTTGTATACACAAACAATATTATGGATGAGAAAGAACTTTGAGATCAGTCTTATTCACAATAGCTACAAAAATTTAATGCCTTGTGACTCTTAATGCTTCGTGCTAGTGTTATGATGTGGCTAGGCATGGTCTAGGTTCTTGTCTCGGCATAAGAAAGAATTAAAAAAGAGGCGTAGGTAAAATGACCAGAGAAGCAAGATTTTTGAAGCAAACTAACTCTCAGGAATGGGCGCAGTCAAGATTGGGAAAAATGAGCTGCAAATAACATGAATCAGGCCTTTCTTTTTTAGGAGCTGGTGCCTGAATATTAAAAGGGGGAAGGATTTGGGCAAGACTTGAGTAACCCATTTTCTTGCTCTTTTTAGAAAATCTCAGAAGATTTATAGTATGAGTTGTGTGGTGGGAGTAGAAAAGTCAGTCATGGTAATTTCACGTTAATGACCTAAAAATCATCAGAGGGACACAGCATACAGCCATACTCAACATTGCTACCTGGCACAGGTTTTAAGTAGAGAAAGCGTAGATGTTGCAGTTTTCCAATACACAAAAGGAGAGGAGGTTTGGTGATGCACAGAAGGGTTCATTTTTAATAAAGATTTCTTATTTGAAAGTAAGTATTGCAGAAAGACCAGATGAGAGAGAGAGAGAGAGAGAGAGAGAGAGAGAGAGAGTTCTAATTTCTGGTTTACTCTCCAAATGGCTGCAAAGGCTAGTGTTGGGCCAATAGCTAGGAGCTTCTTCCAGGTCCCCCATATGGGTGGTAGGGCCCCAAATACTTAGGCCACCTTCTACCGATTTTCTGAACCCATTTACAGGGAGCTGTATCAGAAGTAGTGCAGCCAAGAGTTTTTCCTGATGCCTATATGGGATGTGGGTGTCGCAAGTGGTGTCTTTAACTGTTATGCCACAATACAGGTTCCTGCAAGGGGATTTTGTGTGGTGTACAGAGAGGGATGGTTTGGAGTGGATCAGGGAAGAGGGTGGATTGAAAGATGCCAGTGGTTGCTGTACAGGCTAAATTAGATGCATGGAGACAGGGTTGGCAAGGCTTCAGCAGGAATGGCCACAGGTGCACAGGTGGTGCTGCCAAACTTCAACTCATTTTGCTATGGCTATTATCTCTACTTATATAATTGGGATTAACAATAATATGCTTTTTCAGTTTGTGTTGAATCTTTATGAACTATTCCTGTGCATATCCCTACAGGCAGTATTTTGTTTTAAGTCAAAATGCATTGTTCTGTTGTGTCACACAATGTTGTCTAGATTGTTTTTACATAGGAAATTTGACATTTGCTTATGTTCATTTTTTTCTTTCAATAAGCATTTAAATCAAAAAGATTTTTAGTTCATACAGAGAACTTCCTTGGTAAAAATTCAAGAGATCCGTCCTAAATATTATGTTACTAATATTTGAAAAATGCTTTACTGGTTTGAATGATAAATTATGAACACTGAACTTTTTAAAGAAATTTTCCTTCTTGCTATGATTTTCCCTTTATAATGGCACTTTTTATTAACATTTAGGTAATTTATAGCCCATGCTACCAACTGACAGTTGACTAGCTGGATTTTTTCTAAATATAAAGCTGTCTGATTTTAAGTTCTAGATCCTGAAAAAGATTGAGAGAAAACCTGAAGAGATCATAAGCATCAAAAATAGATGTATATGGTCATTGCTCAAATATCACTAAAAGTTCAGCATATAAGTTGATTTGCAAATCAGTTTTAATGACTCTGACTTAACCTTGATGGAAAGGTACAAGAAAGGATTTTCTTCAGATTACATTTACTAATTTCAATGTAATCACTTTACAATACTTGTTAGCTAGAGCAATTCAGAATGGTGTCATTTTATGCTGAATGGCATGTGTTGAAATATTGCCCTCTGTTGCACAAAAAATGTACAATTGTGAATGCCCATGATAAATTTGATACATCATTGAAAGAGGGTTTAAGCTGATAGCAGAATAAGATTAATTCAATAATCATATGCCTGAATCTTGAACAAAAAAAATAACATGTAATATATATAATACATAATAATTGTTATATGGTAATATATAATAATTATTAAATTATTATATATCATGCTGTGTATATATATATATATAATATAAATATAAAAAAATGTCCCTCTGAGGATTTTTACCAACTGTTCATGTTAGAGATAATATCAATTTTATATATATATATATATATATATATATATATATATATATTTGTGTGTGTGTGCCCTATTAGGAGCAACAAGGAGCATGTTGATATCAAATGATCAAATGTAGCCCTAGATATAAAGGTATTATGAGAAAAGTATATTACATGTTGATAAGAGTTACAAGATGGATAAAAATTATAAATATGTTTCAAAGAAAGAAGCCAGTCACAAAAGATGACATATGATAGGAATTCATATGTTTGAAGTACCAATTTCAGGCAGACTCACAGAGACATAAGGTAGATAAGTGTTATCCAGGGATGGAAAGGTGATCAGAGAGGTGGGCAATCATTACATGTGGATATGAGGACAATTACCAAAGGTTTTGTGACAGCATGTCTTATGGTCCAATAATTTGCCAAGATTATCACAGAGAAATGTACAAGATTTGTTAACTAAAAATTATCCTTAGGATATTATTCATCATCATTCAAAAAATTGCTATCCTGCCAGCACTGTGGCACAGCGGGTTAATGCCTTGGCCTGAAGCTCCAGCATCCCATATGGGTGCCGGTTCAAGTCCCGGCTGCTCCACTTCCAATCCAGCTCTCTGCTATGGCCTGGGAAAGCAGTAGAAGATGGCCCAAGTCCTTGGGCCCCTGAACCCGTGTGGGAGACCCAGAAGAAGCTCCTGGCTCCTGACTTCAGATCGGCACAGCCCTGGCTGTTGTGCCTAATTGGAGAGTGAACCAGCGGATGGAAGATCTCTCTCTGTTTCTCTGCCTCCCTCTCTCTGTAACTCTGACTTTCAAATAAATGAATAAATATTTTAAAAAATTGCTATCCCAAATATCCAGGATTAAGTGAACAAAACTGGGTTATGCACATAAAGCAATACTTGCAGACATAAATAGTAACATGATGTCTACCAGCCTCTAGTAATTACATATATGTGTATGCATATATATATATATATATATATAATAGTGATATTTTTCTTTCCTTGACTTATTTCACTAAATATTAGGATCTTAGATTCTATTCCAATTGTTGTAAATGTTGAGATTTTGTTATTTTTATGGATGAGTAATATCACAGTTTATATATGGCAAATGGACATCTCAAGCAGTAATTTGTTTGATGCAAACACCTATCTCCATTTATTAAGTGAAATCATTTTTGTAGTTGGAATTTTTGAGTTCTTATACAGTTCTGAATATTGATCCTTTAGCATACACATATTTTATAGATGTTTCTTTTCATTCTCTAATTTGTCTCTTCATTCTGTGTTTTGCTGTACAGAAATTCATTTGATAAAACACCACTTATCTAATTTTTCTTTTTATATTTATGATTTGAAGATGTTATCCAGAAAGTCATTGCCTATGCTAATGACTTGAAGTGTTTCCCCACGCTTTCTTCTAGAAGATTTATATTTTCAGGTTTTATATTTAGAATTTTAATCCATTTTATTCTTTTTCTGGTGGGTTGTAAAATTTTATACATTTTCTTGATGGAAGTAATTCTCCATTAGTTAAATCTCAAAACTTAAATAATTATGATAAGCTAATGGATATTTATTTTATGATCTCATTGGGAATACATTTTCTTTTCCTGAATTTTTTTTTACTGCACATTAGATAAAAGAACACATTTTTCCAAGTTTAATAGACCATTCTCATTTATGTGCTCTCTGCCACAGGTTGACTAGACAGCACAATTATGTCTAAACTCATTTTGTTTTTCTAGCCTATCATCATTTTTCTTAGTGGCCTCTATAAAATTAGCATGTCCAGGCATAGCTTGGTTATACTGATATTTAGTTTCAGTCCATGCACTAAAAGAAATATGGCAATAAGCAATTTCACATTAAATTAGTGAATACAAGCATATACCATACTGTAGATTATTATATACATGATATCATTGAATATTTAAAAGTAAATACATTAAATGCTTTATTAAAATGCAGATGAATATTTGAGACATCAGTGATTCATAGTTTTTTTGATGTTTTAGGGCCTTAGTATTTGATGGATGTTGAAGGTCAAAGTGATGGGTGCTGATAATTGGAGTGGCTATAATCATTTACTTAAAAAAGAAGAAAATAAAACTTTTAAATGTTAATATACACCTTTTGTATTTAATGTTTTTCCATAATATCTGCCACTGTTTCATAGTACTTTGCATACTGTGATAGTTCTTTCAAAATTGGAGCCATTTTTCAAAATTTCTGCTGTTGCTTGCTTGGTTAAGTTTTTGTAATACTGTAAATTCTTCGTTGTAATGTCAACCTTTTTACTCTATCGCCACCAGAAGTAGATTCTGTTTCAAAAAATTGCGTTTTTGGAGTGGCTATTTGGCCTAGCAGTTAAAACACCAAAATCCATGTCAGAGACAGTGTTCAAGTCCAGGCTTTGTTTCTAATTTAACTTCCTGTGGTATATACTCAGAGTTCCAGCAGTTAAGTTTAGGTAATTGTGTCTCTGCTACCCATGTGGAAGACCTGGAGTTCATTCTAATTCCCAGCTTTACCTATCTGAGCCCCATCTACTATGGGAATTTGGAAAGTGAACTAGCATTCTCTGTATCTCAATGGATTAATTAATTGATTTAAAAAATCACTTTATTTGTTCACCCATGAGAGCAACTCCTCATCTGTTAAAGTCTTATCAAGGAATTACCATAATTCAATCACACCTTCAGGCTTCACTTGTAATTTTATTCTCTTGCAGTTGTATTCTTCCACTGAAATCTTGAACCTGTTAAAGTCTTGCATAAGTGTTGTAATCAAGGCTTTCTAAACTCCTGTCAACATTGATGTTTAGAGTTCCTCTCATGAGTCATCAATGTTCCTTTTAAAAATGTTTTTATTTTTAAAATTCTTATTAATAAAGACAAATTCCATGTAAATTAAGTCAACAACCTTGCTTTCCTCTCCTCCCACTCTCCTTAGATATCTTCTCCTTCCTTTTCTTTTTTCCTTTGATTTTTTTCAATAACATGACTTCAGCTTACTTTATAATCACAGACTTAATACACCACTAATTATAATATTCAACAAGTAAAAAGAAAGACCACTACTTCACAGCAATATACATAAGTTTCATTCTTATGTAGTTTTATTCCATATTAGCTACCACAAATCATAACAAGCATATGGTATTTGTCTTTTTGTTAATGGGTTTTTTCACTAAACATAATGGTCTCCAGTTGCATCCATTAGGTTTCAAAATACAGCACTTAATTCTTTTTTATGCATGAGTAGTAATCCAGTTTGTGCATAAACACATTTTCCTTATCCAGTTATCAGCTGCTAGACATTTGCTTTGATTCCAAATCTTAGCTATTGTGAATTGAGCTGACAAAGTAGGAATAACTCTTTAATATGCTGATCCCATTTCCTTTGATAAAATCTCTAGGAGTTGGGTGACTGGAGCACTTGATAGATCTGTTTTCAGATTTTTTTTTCAGAAATCTCCATATTGTTTTTCATAATGGCTTACTTTCCCTCCAATTGTGGATTAAGGTACTGTCTACATATCATTGTGAGCATTTGTTAGTATTTGATTTTTGGAAGATAGCCATTCTTTTTCTAGGATTTCTTTTATTTATTTGAAAGAGTTAAAGAGAGAGGTAGAGCCAGATACAGAGAGGTCTTCCATCTGCTGTTTCACTCACCCAAATAAAAGGCAATGGTCGGCTCCGGCACACCGGGTTCTAGTCTCAGTTGGGGCACCAGATTCTGTCCCGGTTGCCCCTCTTCCAGGCCAGCTCTCTGCTGTGGCTTGGGAGTGCAGTGGAGGATGGCCCAAGTGCTTGGGCCCCACACCCCATGGGAGACCAGGAGAAGCACTTGGCTCCTGTCTTCGGATCAGCGCGGTGGGCTGGCCGCAGCACGCCGGCTGCGGTGGCCATTGGAGGGTGAACCAATGGCAAAGGAAGACCTTTCTCTCTGTCTCTCTCTCTCACTGTCCACTCTGCCTGTCAAAAAAAAAAAAAAAGGCAATGGTGGCCAGCGCCACTGCTCACTAGGCTAATCCTCCGCCTGCAGCACTACCACCCTGGGTTCTAGTCTGGTTTGGGGTGCTGCATTCTGTTCCGGTTGCTCCTCTTCCAATCCAGCTCTCTGCTGTGGCCCAGGAGTGCAGTAGAGGATGGCCCAAGTCCTTGGGCCCTACACCCGCATGGGAGACCAGGAGGAAGCACCTGGCTTCTGGCTTTGGATTGGCACACACTGGCCATAGTGGCCACTTGGGGAGTGAACCAATGAAAAAAGGAAGACCTTTCTCTCTCTCTGTCTCTCTGTCTCCCTCTCTCTCTCACTAACTCTGCCCGTCAAAAAAAAAAAAAAAAAAGGCAATGGCCAGAGCTGAGCTTTTCAAAGCCAGAATTCAAGAGCTTTTTCTGGGTTTCCAATGCAGATGCAGGAGCTGAAGAACTGGGGCCATATTCCACTGCTTTCTCAGGCTGCAGGAGAGAGCTATATCAGAAGAGGAGCTGCTGGAAATCGAACAGACACCCATATGGGATTCCGGCCCCACAGACCGGTTCTTTAACTTGCTGTGCCACAGTACCAGTCCCATGAAAGATAGCCATTTTAATGGGGATGTGATAAAACCTCATTGTTGTTTATATTTTCACCACCCGGTAGGGTAATTATCCTGAGCATTTTTGTATGTTTTGTTATATTGTTGAGTTTCTTCTGGTATTTATATACTCCAAATATAATCTTTTATTAGATGTATAGTTTGCAAATATTTATTCCCATTCTGTAAGTTGCTTTTCATGTTATTAAGTGTTCTCTTTGCAGTACAGCAACATCTTAGCTTGAAAGAATCCAAGTTGTCTGTTTTTACTTTTATTGCCTGTGCTTCTGGGATGTAATACAAGAAGTCTTGTGCCAATGTCTTGCAGCCTTTCCCCCTTAGTTTTCCCACAGCAATTTGATAGTATCAAGGTCATAATTTTAGATTTTTGTAAATTGGTTCTTATTTAAGGTGCAAGCTAGGAGTCTTGCTTCATACTTCTGTATGCAAAGACCCATTTTTCTCAACATTATTTATTGAAGAGACTGCCCTATATCTAGGTATTCTTTTAGCTGATTTATCAAAATTAATTGATTGTAGATATGTGGACTAATTTCCGGGTGCTTCATGTTACATTGGTCTAAATGTCTATTTTTTGGGTTTTGGGTTTTTTTTTATAGAGAACTTTTATTTAATAAATGTGAATTTTGAAAGTACAACTTTTGGATTATAATGGTTCTTCCTCCATAACCACCCTCCCTGTGCCAGCACCAGGCTGTTTTGACTTTAATTGCCCTGTAGTATGACTTGAAATCTGGTGTTGTGATGCCTCTGGCTTTACTTTTGTTGTTTAACATTTTTTAGCTATCCAAGGTTTCTGTGTTTCCATGTGAATTTTGACATCATAGTTTTTGCTCTGAAAAGAATGTCTTTGGTATTTCAAATGAGTTGCACTGCATCTGTATATTGCTTTGGATGATATAGAAATTTTTTATATTAATTTATATTCTTGCCATCAATAAACATAGGAAGATTTTCCATTAATTTTTGTTTGTCTTCTTGAATTTCTTTCCTTACTGTTTTGTAATATTAATGGAAATATCTTTCAAATCCTTGGTTAAATTTATCCCAAGATATTTAAATTTTTTAGCTGTTGTGAATGGGCTAATAGAAGTTCATTTACAACCATTGCATTATTTGTGTATACAAATTCCATTGTTTTTTGTGTGTTAATTTTATAAACTGCGGCATTGCCAAACTCTTTGTGAGTCCCAATACTCTGTTAGTTGAGAAATTTTTCTCAACACTAGAAGAAAAGACAATATGGATGGAACTACAAAAGCCTGAATAGGGAAAGCATCCCTGAGAAAACAAAGTAGATGCATTACTCTTCTTGAATTTAAATACACTACAAAGCTTTAGTAATTAAAATGGTAAGGTACTGTCATTAAACAGAAATAAATAGAACAAAAGAACAGACATAATGCAAGCAAACTCATGCAGCTACAGTAATCTTATGTATGACAAAAATACTAATGATCCAAATTGAATATAAAAAACGATCTTCTTAAAAAGGATGTCAGAAAACTGGATATCCATAGTCACAAGAATGAACTATATTTTTCTCAATATGTATAAAAATCAACCCAATAGGTGCTAAAATCAAAATATGTAAACAAGTACTGCCAATGTGGGTAGCACTATGGGTATAACTCAGAAATCTGAAAATCAATACAACATAAGACCCAACAATTTCATCCCTGGGAATTAACTCAAGGGAAATTAAACCAGCATATGAAAGATTTATATGTACCCCCATGTTTATTTGTTTATTGCAATTATTGCAATTGTTATTAATTTCTAATAGTTAAGATACGGAATCAACCCTATAAACCTATAGCTTTCAACCTATGTATTTATGTAAGTATGTGTGTGTATGTGTGTGTGTGTATATATATATGTATATATATATATATACATATATATATATATACATATATATATATACATATGTATATATATATATGAGTTGGTGCTCCTTATGGTGTATATATATATATATATACCATAAGGAGCACCAACTCATGCCACAGTGCTTCCTCTCTTCCCACCATGAGACATCAGAGAGAGAGAGATAGAGAGAAAGAGAATAAGTGACAAAATGGAACACTTATCAGCCATGAAGAGTGAAATCAGGTCTTTTGCAACAAAATGGATGCAACTGGAAACTATTATACTTAGTGAAATGAACAAGTTCCAAAAAGACAAATAACATATTTTCCCTGATCTGTGGTAACTAATTGATACCCAAAGTATAATATATAGGAGTAAAATTGATATTTTGAGAGCTGATGATTGTTTATAGCCCTTGTCTCTATTGTTGAGGAACAATTTTTTTTTTCTTCTTACTCTTTGTTGAACACTTTAGTTAGTATATGGTTAACCTTATAAAAAAATTGAAAGTAGATTTGTGTAAAAATTAAGAGCAGGAATAAGGAGGAAGGGTGGGAGCATGGGTGGGAGACAGGGCAAAGCGGGAAGTATCACTGTGTTACTAAATCTGTATATATTAAATACATCATAATTGTTTACCTTAAGTAAAATTTAAAAAAAGGAAAATAAACTATGTACTCCTACAAAAAATATGGAGGAAATGCTTCTGTACATTGGAGTGGACAAGATGTTTTTGTTTTTCACTTGCATCAGAAATAAAGAGAACAGGGGCTGGTACGGTGGCATAGTGGGGGAAAGCTGCCACCTGCAGTGTCAACCTCCCATATGAGTGCTCTGAGTCCCAGCTACTCCACTTCCATTCCAGCTTCCTGCAGATACACCCGGGAAAGTAGCAGAAAATGGCCCAAGTACTTGGGCCTGTACGCCCACGTGGGAATCCCAGAAGAGGCTCTGGGCTCCTGGCTTTGGATAAGTCCAGCTCTGGCTGTTGTGGGAGTGAACCAGCAGATGGAAGACCTCTTTCTCTCTCTGCCTATACATCTGCCTCTCTGTAACTCTGCCTTTCAAATCTTAAAAAATGACACAAAAAAGAAAAGATTTCTTATCACAGAAAAAAAGAAATGAAAAGCACAGTAAACAATAATAAATCTAGAGAAAGAGGATTCCATCAAGCTAAAACTTTTCTACAAAGCAAAGGAAAGGGTGAAGAGAGAATAGACATAATGGCAAAAATATTTGCAAACCTGGGAATGCACTAATAATCAGGATATGTAAGGAACTCAACAGCAAAAATAATAAATCATTTTATTGGAAATTGGAGAGCAGATCTAGTTAAAAAATTTTCCTTAGAAGATAGATGCAGGAAAATTTGTTCAACTTCACAATAAGCGTTAAGGGAATGGAATTCAAAACTACAAGGAGATATCACTTCTATGTTGGCTATTACCAGGAAAACAATTGGTAAGTGTTGGCAAGAAGCAAAGAGAACACTTTCACATTTTAGATGAAATGTAAATTAGTAAATCAATTGTGGAAAAGACTCTATCAATTCCTCTAAAATTAAAATAGCATGTGGTCGGCAGTCTCACTCCTGTGTGCATATCTAAAGAAAATTAAATCAGCATACCTTCATTATATACAAGGAATTGAAGAAACCTCTAAGTATCTACCAAATGAAGGATGGAAAAAGAAAATGTGGTACATACACACAATGGAAAACCATTCAGTGAAAATGGTGGATATGTTTATCATTTACAACAATATGGATGGACGTGAGGCTCTTTATCATATGAGAAATATGCCAAGGCCAGAAAGACATGGGAGACATGATCTCAATCATATATGGACTCTCACAAAGGTCTTCTCATCGATGCTCAGAGTACGATGGTGGTTACCAGAAGCAGGGGAAAAGAGAAATCAGAAATGGTTGGGGAAAAGTTGTTTAACAGACACTAAGTGGGATAGCACTGTGGTACTAGCAGCAGGTAAAGCTGCTGGCTTCAGCACCGGCAGCCCATATGGCACAGGTTCATGTCTGGATGCTGCACTTCTGATCCAGCTCAGTGTTAATTTATCTAGGAAAGCAGCAAAAGGTGGCCCAAGTGTTTGGATCCCAGCACCCATTTAGGAGACCAAGAGGAAGCTCCTGATTCTAGGCTTCAGCCTGGCCCAACTTCTGCTATTGCAGCCATTTGGGAAGTGAAGGGGTGAATAGAAAACCTCTCTGTGTGTGTCTCTCTCTGTAACTTTGTCTTTCAAATAAATAAACAAATCTTAAAAGAAAAGCTTCTAAGTTATATTCAGGAGTAAGAAGTTCTGATGTCCTCTTGATAATAGAGTAGGGTGAATATAGAAGATAATATATCATCTATTTTTTCTTAAAAAAATAGAGGAAGGAGTTTTGAACGTTTTTACCATAAGAAAATTACAAGCATTTGGGGAGATTGATTTGAACATTATACAGTATACATGTCTAGGAAAAACACAGGGTGCAATATAAATATATACACTTTTGTGTAAGCTAACAATTGTAAAGACATTTAAATTAGGTGTAATTTATGTTAGATAAGAGAACATTATATAAGGAAACAAAGGTATATGTATGTATATGCTCTTGGAAACATTACATATATTTATATATATATATCTTATAAACATATGTATACAGGTATACCTATAAATTTAGTATCCAAAATTAGGAAATAGTTATATAATTTCAGATGCATTTATGTGTCTGGAGAAAGGGCTTACATTTGTACTTGCCTTAATCTACTGTCCAGTCTATAGTCCCTTTGCTTTCAGAAAAGTGTTGTGCTGTTCATGGCTGTTTCCCTGGTGAAATAGCCCAAACCTTTCAGAGTTGACTATTGTTTGACAAAGACATCCAAATGACCACATCAACTAGAGAGCCCATGGGAGAGCATCTCAAACATGTTTTGGAGTCAGACAGGTCAGGAATGATGCTGGGTAGCCTCATCACCCCAATTGTACCAATTCTACCCATCTCCCCAATGATCAGGTCAACAATATAGAGATATATTTAAAATCTCCTTAAGACACAAAACTGGAAATTTGGGATGCCCTACTCTATCAAGCATGGTAAAATCAAGTCCAGGATGGAAATTCATAGCAATAAACACCCATATCAAAAGAAAGTTTTAAATATAAGGATTATGAAGAATTAGGGTTGTACTTTTTTTTCCCTTTTTTTTTCTTTTTGACAGGAAGAGTAGACAGTAAGAGAGACAGAGAGACAGAGAGAAAGGTCTTCCTTTCTTCCGTTGGTTCACCCCCCAAATGGAACAGCTGCTATGGTTGGTGTGCTGCAGCCAGGGTGCTACGCTGATCCAAAGCCAGGAGCCAGGTGCTTCCTTCTGGTTTCCCATGTGGGTGCAGGGCCCAAGCACTTGGGCCTTCCTCCACTGCACTCCTGGGCCACAGCAGAGAGCTGGCCTGGAAGAGCAACCAGGACAGAATCCGGCACCCCAACCTGGACTAGAACCCAGGGTGCCGGGCCTGCGCTGTGGCTTAACAGGCTAATCCTCTACCTTGCGGCGTCAGCACACCGGGTTCTAGTCCCAGTTGGGGCACTGGATTCTTTCCGGGTTGGACCTCTTCCAGGCCAGTTCTCTGCTATGGCCCGGGAAGGCAGTGGAGGATGGCCCAAGTGCTTGGGCACTGCACCCTCATGGGAGACCAGGAGAAGCACCTGGCTCCTGGCTTCGGATCAGTGAGATGCGCTGGTCGCAGCGGCCATTGGAGGGTGAACCAACGGCAAAAAGGAAGACCTTTCTCTCTGTCTCTCTCTCTCTCACTATCCACTCTGCCTGTCAAAGGAAAAAAAAACAAAAAACAAAAAACAGGGTGCCGGCGCCGCAGGCGGAGGATTAGCCTAGTGAGCCGTGGTGCCAGCAGGGTTGTACTTGTTATAGTGCTTCTGAAAATACTCTTCAACTTAAAGGAAGCAAAATATATATGTCAACAGTTAAAAGAACATATTGGAAACATTATATATGAAAGAATGAACTTGAGACTTACTTTCCATTAAATGAATGCCAATAATTTTTATGGTAGAGTAAAAGAAATATATACAAGACATAATTGGTGAAGAGAAATATAAAGAAAAATGTAAATGCTGAAAAAATATGAAAGAGTTATAAGAAGTAAATATCAATGTAAATTAACAGAGCAGCATTAATATCAAAATGTATCATCCTTGAACTTAAAATTTGATAAATGTGTAAAATGTCATTATTGTATTTAATAGCCCCGTTAATGAATATAATAGTTAAAAAGATAACCATATTTTTAGAAAGTGTAAACAAATGAACCTAAAATACAAAAGAAAATAAAAGAATTCCATTTCATCAAAAATAAGGAAAAAAAGGAATTAAAATAAGATCTACAAAGATATAATATAATCCTGAAATCCTTATAATCCTGAAAGTAGTAAGTTCTGCATTAAGATTAAGTGAAACTTATGGGGTGGGCCTGATGGTGCAATGTGTTAAGCTAGTGTTGGGGACACCAGCATCCTATACCTGTGTACCTGATTTGAGTCCTAGAGATGCCATTTCTTTGATACAATTTCCTGCAAATGGACGTGAAAGGCAGCAGGCTGTTCCCCAAATTCTTGGGTTCCTTCTATGTACTCAGGAGATTTGAATGGAGTTTTTGGCTCCTGACTTCAGCCTTGCACATTCTCAGTTATTACAGCCATTTCAGGGAGTTGAAACAGCATATATAATACATTTCTGATTCTGTCTCTACTTTTATATCATTACTCCTTTTAAATAAATAAATCCTTAAAAAGCCAAGTGATCCTCAGATATAACTAAAACTAAAGTTAGTTATAAAATTCTACATGATATGCAACAAAAGTTACATTATAAAAATTACATGTACATTTTAAGGCACACATGTTTCCTGTATTTCAAATGTAGAGATATAGGAACATAGTGATAATTCCCACCCTACCCTCTCTCCTGTTGATGCTGCAACTCCCCTCCTTCTTCTCTCTCATATTCCAACTCTTAGTTTTTGCAGAGGCCTCTTATCAGTTTACTTTATATTCATAAGATTAACCCTACACTGAGTTCAACAACAACAACAAAAAAATGTTCCTCACCCCTAAAGACAAGGACTATAAACAGTCTAATAGAGAACCTAAAATCCAATGTATGGGAGTGAAATGGACATTTTGAGATTCAATGATTGTGTAAATGTCCACTTTACTATGACTTGTTTGTTGAAAATATATTAGCAAAATGTGTGCCATAATTCTGTTACATAAAAATTGTTACAAAATACACCTGTACCTATTTATTCTATGAGCAGATAAAAAATCTAAGGCAAAGTATGATAGTAATTACATTGCACTGATTTAATTTGATCTCAATCCATACTAGGAAGAAAGGACACATTTTTTATTTCCATCAAGTTATATTTGACAAGGTTGTGTATTAGGTCAAAGTTTCTTGTATGTAGTTATTAGTTTTTATTTTGTTTTTAACTAAACAAACGTGCATCTCTAAGTTTTTAACTTCATTTTTTAAACAAAAATAAAAACAAAATTTTTAGAAAAATATTTCTTTAGGTATTTATCCCAGATGAATTATTGAATTTTTGAGCAACTGTAATTTTAAACAAAAATAAAAACAGAATCTTGGATTATTAATCCTTTAGATAGTTAGATTTTATCATAGTGTATTTTAAATAAATGTGGCATGTGCTCATTATACAAATGTCAAAAATATATCAGTATAAAATACAATGATCACAATTTAAATCACAGCAGAGAAACTGTCACCATTTATTTTCTGTTCTTAAAATGCATTTCTCTGTTTGAAAAGCAGACAGGGAAAGAGACAGCAAGTGAGTGCTTTTGCAGCCTCACCCTCTCATTCACTTCAAGGAAAGTTCATTTCCAACACGATTTCTGAGGACATTTGGTATTATTTTTCTAACATATGATTGTTATTTCTATGTCACAATATAATACAGCACATATAGCCTTGATGTCAATCATTACACCTGATTTTATAGGTCATTATTTTCAATTACGCAGGGTTTTTTGTCTTAATAAAAGACCTCTGAGGCTTTGGAGTTACTGTTTTCTTCCTAAAAACAACATGTCTCATATGCTTAATAATTCAGAGAAAAAGTACGCCCGAGCTTATACTGCATTCAGTGTTATTGGGTGATGTCCTTTCAATATTATATATGAAGGAGAAAACTACATGTACCGACGTCATATATTACCGTAAGTACTTTTGCTTGTAGTTCTTGATGATTTCAAGGAGAATGTGTTTTGACACAGTATGTTAAGCCATGTCTTGGGATATCCACATCCTATATCCATGTTCCTGGAATCAAGTTCTGCCACTGCTTCTAATGCAGCATCCTGAAATGTGCCTAGAAGGCAAAAGATGATGGCCCAAGTACTCGGGGTACTTCAATCCATGGTGGAGACCCACATGGAGTTCCAGTTCACCTGGCCAAGTCTTGGCTGTTGTGACCATTTGGAGAGTGAACATGAAGATGAAAAATCAGTCCCTCTCTCTATCAATCTGCATTTCAAATGAATAGATCTTTTAAAATGTTTTGTACCAAAATAAACTTGTTTTTTTTTTTTTTATTTCGTTTTCTGCAAACTTTCTGAAGTACCTCATGTGTGTTCGACTATGGTGGGGCAGCCTATCCAGTCTCAATTTCATCACCTCTATCTCAGGAGCAGTAAGAAAGATGGCTCTGCCCAACAACCTCCAACTTTGGGTGCAGGCCTGCAGCCTCCACCTGCGGGTGTCCCCAGCTAAGGGTATCACATCCTAGAGTCCTTAGGTGTGTCATCATTTTTCATTAAGAAAGTGGAGTTGCTTGCTGGAAGGGAAGAGAGCAGGAGCAAGCCAGGAGCAATATAGAGGCAGCCTCACTTTTGAGAAAGGGCCTGCCACCCTTTGGGCCATAGGTAACCAGAGATGGAAAGGTGGGAAGGGGAGAGCAAGGACTGGAGCACAAGGAAGAAGTGAAGAGGGTGGATGCTGAGGCTCAGGAAGGTCAGGAGAAAACCAGGGTCAGGGTGGCTCTCAGGGCCAGGAATGTCAGAAGCATCTGTGCTTTACTGCACTTCAGTAAATTTAAACTTGTTTCATAAGATATTGATATCAATGTATGCATATAATAGGTTGATATAATAAGTTAGTCATTTTCCAATCTCAACGATATGCTAATTTTTATGCTTCATATAATTTTATTAATCTATTCCTCATCAGAGGAAATGCCATGTTTTTACATTAAAGTAGTGTATTTGTGATCCTTTTGCATTTATGTCTTTGCTCAAAATCTAAGGCAAATGTACCAAGATTTTTAAATGTGTTTTATCTTGAATGATAGAATTTGAGCAATGATTATTCTTTTTTTTTTTTTTTTTTGACAGGCACAGTGGATAGTGAGAGAGAGAGACAGAGAGAAAGGTCTTCCTTTTTGCCTTTGGTTCACCCTCCAATGGCCACTGCGGCCGGTGCATCTCGCTGATCCGAAGCCAGGAGCCAGGTGCTTCTCCTGGTCTCCCACAGTGGTGCAGGGCGCAAGGACTTGGGCCATCCTCCACTGCCTTCCCGGGCCATAGCAGAGAGCTGACCTGGAAGAGGGGCAACCGGGATAGAATCCAGCACCCCAACCAGGACTAGAACCCGGTATGCCGGCGCCGCAAGGTAGAGGATTAGCCTGTTAAGCCACGGCGCCGGCCTTGAACAATGATTATTCTTTATCCTCTCTGTATTTTTTGCATTATTTATATTTTTGCACAGTTAAAATTAAATCCATTGAAATCAATAGTCATATCATTAAATAAAATTTGTTTAAATTATTTGAAGTTCATGCACCCTATTTAAAGATGAATTTATTTATTTGAAAGTCATAGTTACACAGAAAGTGGAGAGCCAGAGAGAGAGAGAGAGAGGTTGTCCATCCGCTGGTTCACTCCTTGGAAGGCCGCAACAGCCAGAGATGCTCTGATCAGAAGCCAGGAGCCAGGAGCTTCTTCTTGGGTGCTGGGGGCCAAGGGCTTAGGCCATTTTCTACTGCTTTCCCAGGCTACAGCAGAGAGCTAGATTGGAAGTGGAGGAGTTGGGACTCAAAGCGGCGCCCATATGGATGCCAGCGCTCCAGGCCAGGGCGTTCATCCGCTGCACTACAGTGCCGGCCCTGCACCTTACATATTTTTATACAAGAATACTCATAACTTTATTCAACTGAAAATATTATTATCTCCCCTTTATTGATTAGAAAAATGAATTAGAAAGACATTGCAACCTCCTCCAAAGTTGTTTTACAAACAGAATTAAGACTTGCATATATCTTATTTTGCCCATAAGATTTGAAGCTAACATTTTTGTCGAATAGAAGGACTGATTAATTCAGTCAAAATAGCAAATGGAGCTTTAGAGTTAAAAGGAATGCTAAGTTTGAAATCCATGTTTAGTAAATAGTGTTTCCTTTTCTTTTTCATTTGTGTTTAACAATATAGAATAAAACATGTTTGGGGAGAACATTGAGAAAATATTCAAATATTGCATTGATTGAGAGGAGTGGGAAGATCATAAGGAAGATAAATGTTTGTTTTCCTTTAGAATGTCTGGAAAATAGTCCAGTGTTGTGGCATAGTGAATTAAACCACCAACCACAATGCTAGCATCCTATATGAGAACTGGTTTGTGTCCCAGCTACTCCACTTCCAACCGATCTCCCCGCTAATGTGCCTGGAAAAGTAGTGGAAGATAACTAAGTACTTGTGTCCCTGCTACTCATATTGGAGACCCAAATGAAGGTCCTTGTCCCTAAATTCACGCTGTCCCAACCCTGGCCATTGCAGTCAGTAGAGGAGTAAATCAGTAAATGGAAGGTATTTCTGTCTCCTTCAACCTTTGTCTCTAACAAGGCCATTCAAATAAATAAATACAAATTTTTTAAAGATTCAATTATTTATTTGAAAGGCAGAGTTACAGAAAGAGAGAGAAAGAGAGAGACAGAGAAAGAGAGAGAGAGAGAGAGAGAGAGAGAGAGAGAGAGAGAGAGAGAGAGAGTTTTTCATCTGCTGGTTTACTCCCAAAGTGGTATAATGGCCAGAGCTTAGCTGATCTGAAGCCAGCAGCCAGGAGCTTCTTCTGGGTATCCCACATGGGTAAAGGGGCCCAAGTGCTTGGGCCATCCTCTACTGTTTTACTAGGCCATTACAGATAACTGGATAGGAAATGGAGCAGCCAGACTCAAACCTGCACCCATATGGGATGCCAGCACTGCAGGCTGGGCATTTAACCCACTGCACCACAGTACTGGCCCCTAGATACATTTTGTTTTTAAATCTAGGAAAATTAGCACATGTGATCTCTGTGTCGAAGTTCCTAATATCTCATCTCATCTAGAATGCAGGAGTGATTATGCTGGAGGATTAAGAAATAACATCAGGTTATTCTAGGTTTTCCAGGAGGGCTTTTAACCTCTATGAGATCAATTTATTGCTAAGTTTCTCCTAGAATTTTTCCTCTCAAGATTTTGAATCAGACTTTTCTACTTTCTGAGCTACCATTTAGTCCTCTGGGGGACTTTTGTCTCTATGACTTTTGCTGATGCAAAATATTTTTCTGGTCTGTGATTCACAGTTTGTTGAGGGAAGAGAGCATAATTTCTATTGCAACATGCTTAGCTTAGGTTTTCATGATTTCTATGGGAATCAGAGAAAGATGGTACTATGTTTGTAATTCCTTCCTGCATTGTGACACTGCATACTATCTCTCAGCCATGCCTTGCTCATTAAAATATTTCCCTTTTACTTAGTCTGCCCAAATCATAATCATACTTTATATCTGCGACTAAGAAGTCACACATCATTTTTGAAATTCATGACAGATCATCTCTTTAAATTTTATATCTTTTGAGTAGACTTTGCAAAACTTTCCCTTTCTGTGGAAGTTAGTAAAATGAAAATAAGGAGAAAATTGTGAATATGGAAGATCTTGAAAGGCTCAAGAAGAGGGAAATACAAGTAAGAGAAGTAAATGGTAGAAAATAAGAAGAGAATCAATATTTACACATTATTCAGTGTAGGATCTGACAAGTGCAAAATCATTTCATGAACATCTGTTATGGTTTATGAAATTTCTGTTTATGATATTTCAATATAAGCATTTTATAATTAGATTATATATTTTGAAGAGTGAACCAGAGGATTGGAGATCTTCATTTCTCTTTCAAGTAAAGAAAATGAGAACAATATTTTTCTTAGCATTTCATTGCCATAATCTTACTTTTGCATATAATCTTTTTTTCATATGCTATACTAATTATTTTAATGGGCTATTTTATATCATTTTTATTTCTAAAAAAGTATAATTATTTTGCAGATTTTTTCCCACTATGGTTCTATAAACATATTCTTTATACTTCTTAATTTAATTTATTTGAAGCGCAGAGACAAAGAGATCTTCCACTGACTGGTTCACTGCCCCCATGACTGCAAGAGCTAGGGATGAGTAAGGCTAAATCTAGGATCCTGGATCTCCACCCAGGTCTGCCATGTGGGTTGCAGGGTCCCAAACACTTGTGCTGTATTCCTCTGCCTTCCCAAGTCACGTTAGAATGGAGCCCATAGGAAGTGGAGAAGCTGAGACTTGAATGCCCATTCCGATGTGGGATGCCATGTCAGAGCTGGCGGCTTAATTCACTATGCCACAATGCCAGCCTGCTCTCCATATCCTCTTAATGATTAATGATTACAATTTTTAAAAGTACAATCCTTTATGCATTGTAGTGTTTCTTTCATTTTATTACTCCAAATCTGTTTTATTTGGCTTTTTAAAATGATAACTAAATTAATGAAAAACAAGTGTAACTTCCTTTTGTGATTATGAATACCTTTCAATATATGATTCTTTTTTCAGTGGAAATTGACTGTATAGTCTAGATTGATGTTTTCTTCATAGGTGTTAGATTATTATTGAAAGCAGATCTGATTTATTAGTTGAAATGACCCTAAATTTCTGCAGGTCTAACACACTCTAGTATGATACTTGATCTACAATTTCATGGAACTATTTTGTGTGCTGTAATGATTCTAAAATGCAATGTCAACTTCTTAAATTGCAATTAAAAGATAAGCTCTTAAGTGTTTTTCTCCTTTTATTCTTTGTGTGGTTAATTGATTTTAGGACAGTATTTCTAAATTTTCATTTAACATAGAATTCAATTGTATGATTTTAGGGGAGTTACAGTTTCTGTTTTCATTTGTTATTTAATTTTTGAGAATTTTGTCATTATATGTAAAATTCTACTTTATGCAGCAAGTTGGATTTCATTAAAGCCAGGTAACTAGATTTTGCAAATAGAAATTCATAGAACCCCTTGTATTTAAATTCCAAACAAGTTAAACTTTTTTATATTAAGCCCCAAATATGCTATTGCAACAAAATATTCTCTTTATTTGTAAAATACATCTAGCTGCCATCATGTATTTTATTTGGCAAATAAACTTTAAGTTCCAGTATAGATTAGATATGGTGAGGTCTAAACACAGCCTGTGAAAATATGTGTCTTCATTTTAAATATTATCCAATTAAATCTATAAATAAGGATTTTGCAATTGTATTTATATTCTACAAATATTTATAATTTTGTTGCTTATTTAACATATCAAATACAAGTGGGTTATTAAAATCTTTTATAAATGGGCCGGTGCCGTGGCTTAACAGGCTAATCCTCCACCTTGCGGCGCCGACACTCTGGGTTCTAGTCCCAGTTGGGGCACTGGATTCTATCCCGGTTGCTCCTCTTCCAGGCCAGCTCTCTGCTATGGCCCGGGAAGGCAGTGGAGGATGGCCCAAGTCCTTGGGCCCTGCACCCGCATGGGAGACCAGGAGAAGCACCTGGCTCCTGGCTTCGGATCAGCGAGATGCACCGGTCACAGCGGCCATTGGAGGGTGAACCAACGGCAAAAAGGAAGACCTTTCTCTCTGTCTCTCTCTCTCACTATCCAATCTGCCTCTCAAAAAAAAAAAAAAAAAAAACTTCATAAATGATCAAATTATTTTTGTTTGATTAGGTTTCCATTTTCTGTATTTGGTTCCATATTTCCCTCTGCTTTTTCCAAAAATGTCATGTTACTTTCTTAAGGGCTTGAATTTTCCTTAAATTCCATCTAATGTTTGTCTCAAGGTTCTCATTGTCCTTATGTTTGAGAATAAAATTCATTTGCTGAATGTGCTGTGATGAATATTCCAAGATATACAAATCCATGTTTTCTTATTTGTATTGCAATGTACTTTTTTTAAGTGTACATACACTTTTTAAGTTACTTTTAAAATTTATCATCAATGTTCTTTAGCTGCTTTATTGAAGGGCGGTGGTTCCCACACAAATAACACTTTAACTGGGTCTCCAGGATGCACAATTCTCCACGAGATTCAGTATGAAATTGCACCTAAACTTGTGTCTCTCCTCTGGACAATCTTGAAATGATCTGTGGAGATGTGCCCTCAAGCTGCAGTGTTTAAAGTGTCAGGAAGCTCTGAGCTGAGTTGAACATCAGCTTCACAGGGTGATACTGCCACAGCTTCAGGTATTTCAGTCACCACATTACCTGGCCTTTATCCTAAGATAACTAAAAAGCTCCTGGTGCCAGATTCCCATGTCCCACACTTCATCCTGCTGTTCCCATAGCATGTGATGGCCTTCTCCCTAGGCCCTTGCTGCTTCTGCTGAAATAAAAATAGAAAATAGAAAAAATATAAATAAATATTGTAAAACACTAGAAATATTATCTACAAGATATTTTAAAATTCTACAAATAATTTAAATATTCTAAAAATCAAGCAATAGAAACTTTAATTTATAAAAAATTCTGGAGAATGCTTACTTCTTAATTTATAGATTCCCTATAACCTTGTAACTTCTGATATATCTAATGAGTTCCTAAAAATGAAGTCCTTAAATAATCCATGACCTAAATTTAGACTGATATTTAAGAAAATTTTAATAGATTCTCCATTGCAGTGAATGCTCATTCAATGGTTTGACAACTCTTCACTTCTTTAGGGATTCCTGGGATACCAACTGGACCCTCACAATACTGGAATGAAAACAGGGTTCCACACTGATAGATCTAAGAGTCAAAGGGATAACACAAACAAGACTAGTGTCTGCTAATACTAACTGATAGAATAAAAAAGGGAGAGAACGATCCAACATGGGAAGCGGGATACACAGCAGACTCATAGAATGGTAGATGTCCTAAACAGCACTCTGGCCTCAGAATCAGCCCTTAAGGCATTTGGGTCTGGCTGAAGAGCCCATGAGAGTATTTTAGGCCTGGAAAGCCAAGACACTCTGGAAAAAAAAAAGTAAATGAAAGACCTCTGCATGTGAGATCCCGGTGGAAAGAACGGGGCCATTAGAGAAGGAGATACCTTTCTCTGAAGGGAGGAGAGAACTTCCACTTTGACTATGACCCTGTCTGAATAAGATCGAAGTCGGCAAACTCAAAAGGCTTCCATAGCCTTGGCAACTCATGACTAGAGCCTAGGAAGATTACTGACGCCATAAATAAGAGTGTCAAATTGTTAAGTCAACATCAGGAGTCACTGTATACTTAATGTGAAGTAATGTTATAACTAGTACTGAAACAGTATTTTACACTTTGTGTTTCTGTGTAGTTGCAAACTGATGAAATCTTTACTTAATATACACTAAATTGATCTTCTGTATATAAAGAGAATTGAAAATGAATCTTGATGTGAACGGAATGGGAGATGGAGTGGGAGATGGGAGGGATGCGAGTGACAGGGAAGTTATTGGGGGGGGGGAGCAAATGTAATCCATAAACCGTACTTTGGAAATTTCTATTTACTAAAAAAAAAGTTTAAAAAAAGAAAACAGGGTGCCATTGTGTCTTTTTTCATTGTGATTGTAGGCACACAATAGGCACACCATAATAATCTGAAGCATGAGTGATGATTGGAGTCTGCCTGCTCAGACTTCAGAAGGCCCTGGTGACTTATGGCCAGAGGTACTCCACTATTCTCTTTGTGTTGCCTGTAGATCTCAGCTTCCTATGGAGCCTATTGTGTTCTGTGAGGAAGTAGCCTTTCCTCCAGATGCAGCTGAGTACAGGAGACATCTGTGTGAAGCAAATGTGTGAACAGGTTGCTCATCACACAACTTTTTCCAAGAAGTGTATCAGTGAAGGGGCAAAGCATGCTTAGATTCAGGCAGAGAAAAAACACCTCAAAGACCTTTGGTGAGACTCCAGACCTACAAGTGTTCCTAAACCCCAACCACAGTTCTCATTGACTTCATTGCTCTTTCAAGTGAAGCCCCAAGACCTCCACACTCTAGTAAGGGTGGCAAGATGTGGTGCTTCTCCAACTTACACTCCCTAAGGAAATATGGAAGCAAATCTCAAGGAGTTTATCTCCCATACAATCAACCTGGACTTCTACTAATTCATATTTTATTCACAGATGACATATTTATTATCCAATGTTCATAGTTGGGGATGAACATGAAGTTTTAATCACAAATCATGTCCTTTTACTAGGTACTGAGCACAAATTTGGGATGGTCATGGTTGAAAGAAAGCAGTAAGTGAAAATTTGATTCACCAGAGGTGTTCACACAAAATCAACAATAGAGAGTGTCATTAGAAGGTAAATGATATTTACTCAGATTCATAATGAAAACTGCTTGGGCTTGAGGGGACCAAGTAAGATTAGAAAATTGGAAATAAGTGCCTTGGCATCATGGAGATAAAATTATCGGGGGAAGCAGCTAGTAAAAATAAACTCAAAGAGAAGAATTATCACCTTGAGAAGTAAGAATGACATAGAAGAATAGGCATTACCTGGTAGAGATTGATGGTTGTGGTGATGGGATATTTTCTCTTTAGTATTGGTTTGCATGCAGTGTCTGAGGAAGGAACTCATTAGCAGTGAATACACCTGGGAAAGACTCTTTGGAATGACTGAATTTCCATGGCCTTGGTGTACCCCTGAAGACAAGAATGTGGAGGGTGTGAGTATTAATCAAAGCCAACATGGCCAGAATACAGTGAGTGATGGCCAGAGAGGGGGAGGTAATTTTCACCAGGATCATATGCTGAATAGTTTCGACAGCTAATTACTTATTTATGCATTTTTTGTTTTTTTAAAATTTTTTAAAATTTGTTTGACAGGGTTATAGACAGTGAGGGAGAGAGAGAGACAGAGAGAAAGATCGTCCTTCCATTGGTTCACCCCTCAAATGGCTGCTGTGGCTGGCACTGCGCCAATCCAAAGCCAGGAGCCAGGTGCTTCTTTCCTGGTCTTCCATGTGGGTGCAGGCATCCAAACACTTGGGCCATCCTCTACTGCCCTCCCGGGCCACAGAAGAGAGCTGGGTTGGAAGAGGAGAAACTGGGACTAGAACCTGATGCCCAAAGGGGATGCCAGCACCACAGGTGGAGGATTACCCAAGTGAGGCATGGCGCCGGCCCCTGTTTTTCTTTTGAATTGACAATAATAGCTATTTTTCTGAGGTGAATGTGACATTGAATGTTCAGAGTGATGAGTGCTGAGGACTGGATGGTTATAGCCATTTATTAAAAAAAATTAAAAATGAACTTTTCAACATTAATATACAACCCATTGTATAACACATTTCTCCATAATAGTTGATACTATTTGATAAAACTTCACACACTATGATAGTTCTTTCATAATTCCACTCACTTGTCTAAAATTCTGCTGCTGCTTTCTTGGTTAAATTTTTGTAGTATCCTAAATTCTTATTGATAATGTCAACAATTTTCACTTTACCCTCACCAGAGTTAGATTCTATCTCATGAATCCACTTTTGGGGCTGGTGCTGTGTTGTAGTAGGCTAGGCTTCTGCCTGAGGCTCTGGAATCACATATGGGCACTAGTTCATGTCCTGATGGCTCCTCTTCTGATCCAGCTCTCTGTTACTGCCTGGGAAAGCAGTAGAAGAGGGTACAAGTGCTTGGGCCCCTGCACCCTCAGGGGAGACCCAGAAAAAGCTCCTAGCACCCGGTTTCAGATCAATCCAGCTCTAGCTGTTACAGTCATTTGGAAATTGGGGAGTGAACAAGCAGATGGAAGACATTTCTCATTCTGTAAATAAATAAATAAATAATATTAAAAAATCCACTTTTTGGTGTGGACATTTGGCCCAGCAGTTAAGACCTCAATAACCCACATCAGACATCAGAGACTGTGTTCAAGTCCTGTCTCCACTTCTAAAATCATCTTCCTGCTAATGCATACCCAGGGCAGCAGCAGATAATAACTTAGGTAACTGGATCACTGCCACCAATGTGGATGACAACTTTCATTGTAACTCCCAGTTTTTGCCTCTCAGTGCCCCAGCTATTATGGAAATTAGGGAAATGAACAAGCAGATGGAAACTGTCTGTATCTCCAATGATTAAGTAATTAATTTAAAGAAAAATCTCTTTTGTCACCCATGAGAGCAACTCCTCATCTGTTAAAGTTTTATCAGGGGATTGCAGCAAGAGAGTTGAATCAGAAATGTAACAACTGTGCCTCAAACCAGCTCCCAAATGAGATGCTGGCATGGCAGGCAATGGCTTTATCCATTACACCACAATGCGTAGCCCCATATACCACATTATCATTACCAGTCATCATTTAAGCATCTCATTTTTCCATATTGTACATGTTTTGAATTGAGCTGATATAAACATGAAATTTCATATACAATTTAATTTTGTTTGGGTAAATTCTTTGCATAGATATGGCTGGCTCATATGGTAGATTTGTTTTCATATTTCTGAGGAATTTCCATATTGTATTCCATAATGGTTGTAATAGTTTATTTTATCACCAGCAATGTATTAGGGTACCTTTTCCTGCATATGCTTGAAAGCATTTTTTTTTCTTTTGGGATGATAAGTTTTCCTCTAGTAATTCAGTGTTATCAGGTTGGAGATGTAGATCTTTGATTCATTGTGAATTAATGTTTATATAAGGTGTAAGGGAAGAGTTTTATTTTATACTCCAGCATGCAGAGTTCCAATTTTCCAAATACTACTTGTTGAAGAGGCTATCATTTCTACAGGGAGTGATTTTAGTTCATTTGTGGATTAATTTCTTGCATTTCCATTTTCTATTGGTCTTCATGCCTATCTTGTGTCAGTATTAGGCTATTTTGATTATACCTATCTTGAAGTATATCTTAAAATCTAGTATTCTGATGCCTCTGATTTGTTTTGGTTAAGTTTAAGATTTTCTTAGCTATTTGGGATCACTTGTATTTCCATTTGGATTTCATCAGTATTTTTATCTAGATTTGAGAAGAATGTTTTTGGTATTTTGGAGGAAATGCTTTAAACCTGTAAATTGCTTTGGATAGTGTAGACATTTTGATTATATGGATCCTTCCAATTCAAGAGCATGGAAGATTTTTCCATTTTTTATGCATCTTCTTCAAGATTTTGAAATTGTTATAGCTATTATGAGTGGGACTGAACTTACAAGTTCTTTCTCAGCTATGGCATTGTTTTTTGTATACAAATGCTTTTTAGCCTAATGTTGTTGCATAGTAGGTTAAGTCTCTTCCTGCCGCTCCAGCATCCCATATTGGTGCCACTTTGTGTCCTAGTTGCTCCTCTTCTGATCCAGCTCTATTCTTATGCCCAGGGAAAGCAGTGGAAAGTGGTCCAAGTTCTTGGACCCCTGCATCCACATGGGAGACCTGAGGAAGCTCTGGCTCTTGGTTTCAGATCAGCTCAGCTCCAACCATTGTGGCCTTTTGGGGAAGGAACCTGCAGATAGATCTCTCTCTCTCTCTCTCTCTCTCGCTCTCGCTCTCGCTCTCGCTCTCCATCTCTATTACTCTGCCTCTTAAAAATAAATCTTTTCACAATAACATATTGATTTTTGTGAAATGGTTTTTTTATGCTGCAACTTTTGAAAGTCTTATGAGTTCCAACAGTTTCCTAGTGGAGTCATTTAGTTCCCTTAAATATAGGGTCATATCATATGCAAATAGATAATTTGACTTTTTCTTTTGAAATTTGTATCCCTTTTGTTGCTTTTTCTTGCCTCATGGCCCTGGCTAAAGATTCTAGAACTTTATTGAATAGCCATGGTGAAAATGTACATTTTACTGCTTCTTCATCACAGTGGAAATACTTCCAATTTTCCCTATCCAATATGATTTGGCTGTTGGCTTATCACACATTGCCTTTACTATGTTGAGAATTTTTTTTCAATACACATTTTGCTTAAGGTGTTTATCATGAAAGGATGCTTTCTTGGGGCTGGCACTGTGGCACAGTAGGTTAATACTTTACTGCAATGCTGGCATCCCATACGGGTGTTGGTTCTAGTCCTGGCAGCTCCTTTTCTGATCCAGCTCTCTGCTGTGGCCTGAGAAAGCAGGGGAAGATGGCCAGAGTCCTTGAGCCCCTGCACCCATGTGGGAGACTTAGAAGAGGCTAAGAGATGCAGACATGGATGAATTTGGAAATTTAGTGAGCAGGGCTCAGTGCTCTAAGTGGGAAGAAAGAGAAATTCTAGGGGGCGGGCAGATAGGTTGAACATGCCATGATTCCTCAGGGTCTCTCCCTTCTCAACTGGAGCTGCAGGTGACAAGGAGAGGCCATATTGATTGTTTACATTTTTGAGTATAGGCAGCGGGCTGCCGCTTTTGCCTCCCATGCATGAACCCATCAATTGCAGAGGCTACTTCACAACACATCCCACCCTGGAACAAGGATCACAACAATTATGACTGACTTCCCCTCCATCATGCAAGTTGCACAGCAACAAATAAAACTGAACAACAAAAGTCCAAGTTCTTTTTGGTGAACAAAATAGCAGGGAGACCAGCCCCAGTAGGTGGGGCTTAGTACATCAAAGCCTGGGTACTGACCTCTTTAAGCACCTGTCTCCTTAAGTACCCAGAAATAAAGCTCCATGAGGTGGAGCTTCTAGCTTCCATTGGGAACTGGCATAGTCACATAACAGCTCATAGCAGAAGGAAATCAATTTTAAAATCAAACCAATCAGAAACCAAACAGAAATGCCAAAGAACAAAGGAAACATTCTGAATAAGAATAAGGAAGAATCTATGAACTCAGAATTGAGCAATCTAAATCGTCAATAATGGAGTCTGAAGAAGAAGAAATTTAAGTCATGCCAGAAAAAGAATTCAGAAAATTAATAATCAGATTACCTGGAAGCATCAGAAACAGATTCAAGATCTGAATGAAAAGCATTCCCAAGACACTGAGATTCTAAAGAGAAGCCAAGATGAAATGCTGGAAATGAAAAATCCATTGATCTAATAAAAAATGCTGTGGAATCTTTCAGAAATCCAACCTATGAAATAGAAGAGTAAGTATCAGAACTGGAAGACAAAATTCTGTAAATAATATAGTCAGACAAATGCAAGAAGAAATTAGAAAATAAAAAATTATGGTTGGAAATTTACAAGATTCTATCAAGTGATACAACATATGGATCATAGGAGTCCTGAAAGGTGTGGAAAGAGAGAACGGATTAGAAGGCCTTCTTAATGAAATAATATCAGAAAACTTCCACAATAGATTGAAAGAGCAGGGAAATAGATTGAAAATATGGCAGTGAGAGGCCATATTGATTGTTTACATTTTCGAGTGTATAGATTGAAAGAGACATCCAAGTACAAGAAAGACACGGAACTCCCAACAGACACAACAAAAAAAGGAATTCAGTATGACACATTGTGGTAACACTCAGGTCAGTGCAAAAAAAGGACATATCTTTTTTTTTTCTTCATTTTTTTATTAAACTTTTATTTAATGAATATAAATGTTCAAAGTACAGCTCATGGGTTACAATGGCTTCCCCCTCCCAAAACTTCCCTCCCACCCACAACCCTCCCCTTTCCCGCTCCCTCTCCCCTTCCAATCACATCATGATTCATTTTCAATTCTCTTTATATACAAAAGATCAGTTTAGTATAAATTAGGTAATGATTTCAACAGTTTGCCCCCATATAGCAACACAAAGCGAAAAAAAAAAATACTGTTGGAGTACTAGTTATAGCATTAAATAAGAGTGTACAGCACATTAAAGACAGAGATCCTACATAATTTTTTTTCAAATTAATTAATTTTCTATGCCATTTCCATTTTAACACCAGGTTGTTTTTTTTTTTCATTTCCCATTCTCTTTATATACAGAAGATCACTTCAGTATATAATTAGTAAAGACCTCATCAGCTTGTGCCCACACAGAAACACAAAGTATAAAAATACTGTTTCAGTACTAGTTGTAGCATCACTTCTCTTTAGACGACACATTAAGGACAGATCCCACATGGGATGCAAGTACACAGTGACTCCTGTTGCTGACCTAACAATTTGACACTCCTGTCCATGGCGTCAGTAATCTCCCTAGGCTCTAGTCATGAGTTGCCATGGCTATGGAAGCCTTTAGGGTTCGCTGACTTTGATCTTATTCCGATAGGGTCACAGTCAAAGTGGAAGTTCTCTCCTCCCTTCAGAGAAAGGTACCTCCTTCTTTGATGGCCCCGTTCTTTCCACTGGGATCTCACTCACAGAGATCTTTCATTTAGGTCTTCTTCCTTTTTTCATTTCCATGGTATCTTGGCTTTCCATGCCTACAATACTCTCATGGGCTCTTCAGCCAGATCTGAATGCCTTAAGGGCTGATTCTGAGGCCAGAGTGTTGTTTAAGACATCTGCCATTCTATGAGTCTGCTGTGTATCCCACTTCCCATGTTGGATCTTTCTCTCCCTTTTTGATTCTATCAGTTAGTATTTGTTTCTTAGACCTATCCGAGCCATCGAATGTGAACTGAAATTGATCACTTGGACTAGTGAGATGGCATTGGTACATGCCACCTTGATAGGATTGTATTGGAATCCCCTGGGACATTACTAACTCCATCATTTGGGGAAAGACTGATTGTGCATGACCCAAACTGTGCATCTCCTTTCTCTCTTTTTCCACTCTGAAATTTAACAGGGATCACTTTTCAGTTAAAATTTAAACACCTAAGAATAATTGTGTGTTAATTACAGAGTTCAACCACTAGTACTAGAACAACAACAACAACAACAAATACTAAAAAGGATAAAGTATTACATTGTACATCTAGAGTCAGGACAAAAGCTGATCAGGTAATTGTTTCTTATAGTGTCCATTTCACTTAACAGGTTTCCCCTTTGGTGCTCAGTTGTCGCCGATCAGGGAAAACAAATGATATTTGTCTCTTTGGGACTGGCTTAATTCACTCAGCATGATGCTTTCCAGATTGCTCCATCTTGTTGCAAATGACTGGGTTTCATTGTTCCTTACTGCTGTATAGTATTCTATGGAGTACATGTCCCATAATTTCTTTATCCAGTCTACTGTTGATGGGCATTTGGGTTGGTTCCAGGTCTTAGCTATTGTGAATTGGGCCGCAATAAACATTAATGTGCAGATGGCTTTTTTATTCAAATTAATTTCCTTTGGGTAAATTCCAAGGAGTGGGATGGCTGGGTTGTATGGTAGGGTTATGTTCAGGTTTCTGAGGAATCTCCAGACTGACTTCCATAGTGGCTTTACCAGTTTGCATTCCCACCAACAGTGGGTTAGTGTCCCTTTTTTCCCCACATCCTCTCCAGCATCTATTGGTGGTAGATTTCAGGATGTGAGCCATTCTCACCGGGTTGAGGTGAAACTTCATTGTGGTTTTGATTTGCATTTCTCTGATTGCTAGTGATCTTGAACATTTTTTCATGTGTCTGTTGGCCATTTGGATTTCCTCTTTGGAAAAATGACTATTGAGGTCCTTGGCCCATCTCTTCAGTGGGTTGTTTGTTCTGTTGCTGTGGATTTTCTTGATTTCTTTGTAGATTCTGGTTATCAACCCTTTATCTGTACTATAGTTTGCAAATATTTTTTCCCATTCTGTTGGTTGACTCTTCACTTTCCTGACTGTTTCTTTTGAAGTACAGAAACTTCTCAATTTGATGCAATCCCAAATGTTAATTTTGGTTTTGACTGCCTGTGCTCCTGGGGTCTTTTCCAAGAAGTCTTTGCCTGTACCTATATCTTGCAGAGTTTATCCAATGCTCTCTAATAATCTGATGGTTTCGGGTCGTAGATTTAAGTCTTTAATCCACGTTGAGTGAATTTTTGTGTAAGGTGAAAGGTCTGGGTCTTGCTTCAAGCTTCTGCATGTGGAAATCCAATTTTCCCAGCACCATTTATTGAATAGTCTGTCCTTACTCCAGGGATTGGTTTTGGATCCTTGATCAAATATGAGTTGGCTGTAGATGTTTGGGTTGATTTCTGGTGTTTCTATTCTGTTCCATTGGTCTATGCATCTGCTTCTGTACCAGTACCATGCTGTTTTCATAACAACTGCCCTGTAGTATGTCCCGAGATCTGGTTTGTGAAGCCTCCGGCTTTGTTTTTGTTGTACAAGATTGCTTTGGCTATTCGAGGTCTTCTGTGTCTCGATATGAATTTCAGCATTATTTTTTCCAGATCTGAGAAGAATGTCTTCGGTATCTTGATGGGTATTGCATTGAATGTATAAATTGCTTTTGGGAGGATAGACATTTTGATGATATTGATTCTTCCAATCCATGAGCATGGAAGATTTCTCCATTTTTTGGTATCCTCTTCTATTTCTTTCTGTAAGGTTTTGTAGTTTTCATCGTAGAGATCTTTAACGTCCTTGGTTAAGTTTATTCCAAGGTATTTGATTGTTTTTGTAGCTATTGTGAATGGGATTGATCTTAGAAGTTCTTCCTCAGCCATGGCATTGCCTGTGTATACAAAGGCTCTTGATTTTTGTGGATTGATTTTATATCCTGCTACTTTGCCAAACTCTTCGATGAGTTCCAGTAGTCTCTTAGTAGAGTTCTTTGGGTCCCCTAAATAAAGAATCATATCATCTGCAAAGAGGGATAGTTTGAGTTCTTCCTTCCCAATTTGTATCCCTTTTTCTTGCCTAATAGCTCTGGCTAAAATTTCCAGAACTATATTGAAGAGCAGTGGTGAGAGTGGGCATCCCTGTCTGGTACCAGATCTCAGCAGAAATGCTTCCAACTTTTCCCCATTCAATAGGATGTTGGCCGTGGGTTTTTCATATATTGCTTTGATTGTATTGAGGAATGTTCCTTCCATACCCAGTTTGCTTAGAGTTTTCATCATGAAAGGGTGTTGTATTTTATCAAATGCTTTCTCTGCGTCTATTGAGAGAATCATATGGTTTTTCTTCTGCAGTCTGTTAATGTTGTGTATTACGTTGATTGTTTTGTGGACGTTGAACCATCTTTGCATACCAGGGATAAATCCCACTTGGTCTGGGTGGATGATCTTTCTGATGTGTTGTTGCATTCTATTGGCCAGAATTTTATTGAGGATTTTTACATCTATGTTCATCAGGGATATTGGTCTGTAAATATCTTTCAATGCTGCATCTTTTTCCAGCTTAGGAATTAAGGTGATGCTGGCTTCATAGAAAGAATTTGGGAGGATTCCCTCTTTTTCGATTGTTCTGAATAGATTGAGAAGAATTGGAGTTAGTTCTTCTCTAAATGTCTGGTAGAACTCAGCAGTGAATCCATCTGGTCCTGGGCTTTTCTTTGTTGGGAGGGCCTTTATTACTGTTTCAATTTCTGTGTCAGTTATGGGTCTGTTTGGGTTTTCTATGTCTTCCTGGCTCAATTTAGATAGGTTGTATGTGTCCAGGAATCTCTCCCTTTCTGATAGATTTTCCTTTTTGCTGGCATACAAGTCCTTGTAGTAATTTCTGATGATTCTTTTTATTTCTGTGGTGTCTGTTGTTATGTTTCCTTTTTCATCTCTGATCCTATTGATTTGGGTCTTTTTTCTTCTTTTTTTAGTTAGTTGGGCCAATGGGGTGTCAATTTTGTTTATTTTTTCAAAAAACCAGCTCCTCGTTTGGCTGAGTTTTTGTAATGTTTTTTTGGATTCAATCCTGTTGATTTCTTATTTGATTTTAATTATTTCCCTTCTTCTACTGGGTTTGGGTTTGGTTTGCTGCAGATTTTCTAGATCCTTGAGATGACTTGAATGCTCATCTATTTGGTGCCTCTCCAATTTCTTGATGTAGGCATCTATTGATATAAACTTTCCTCTTAACACTGCTTTTGTTGTATCCCAGAGGTTTTGGTATGTTGTGCTGTTATCCTCATTTACTTCCAGAAAATTTTTGATTTCTCTTTTAATTTCTTCTATGACCCATTGTTCATTCAGGAGCATGTTGTTCAATCTCCATGTGTTTGAACGTGCTCTGGGGATTCCCGAGTTGCCAATTTCCAATTTCATTCCTTTGTGGCTTGAGAAGTTGCATGGTAAGATTCTAATTCTCTTGAATTTGCTGAGACTTGCTTTATGGCCTAGTTTTTTATCAATCCTAGAGAAGTTTCCATGTACTGCTGAGAAGAATGTAAAGTCCTTAGATGTAGGATGAAATGTTCTGTAGATATCTGTTAGATCCATTTGGGCTATAGTGTCATTTAAATCTGCTGTCTCCTTGTTGATCTTCTGTGCTGTTGATCTGTCTATCTCTGAGAGTGGAGTATTGAAGTCCCCCAGTACTATTGTATTGGGGTCTAAGTCTCGCTTTAAGTCCCTTAACAAGTCTTTTAAATAAGCTGGTGCCCTGTGATTAGGTGCATATACATTGATAATCGTTATATCTTCCTGTTGAATGGATCCCTTAATCATTAAATAGTGTCCCTCTTTGTCTCTCCTGACAGTTTTTGTGGTAAAGTTTATGTTGTCCGATATTAAGATGGCTACGCCCGCTCTTTTTTCATTTCTGTTGGCATGGTATATCTTTTTCCAGCCTTTCACTTTCAGTCTGTATGGATCATTGTCGGAAAGATGAGTTTCTTGTAAGCAGGAAATAGATGGGTTTTGTTCCTTAACCCAATCAGCCAATCGGTGTCATTTAACTGGACAGTTCAAGCCATTAACTTTCAATGTGACTATTGAGAAGGAGTAACTTTGCCCTGCCATTTGCCAAAGATATTTTCTAATATCTGGTTTGAGATTCCTGTGATCTTTTGCTGTGAGGTTTCCTTCTTTTACCTTCTTTCTTTTTTTTTATTAAACTTTTATTTAATGAATATAAATTTCCAAAGCATAGCTTATGGGTTACAATGGCTTCCCCCCTCCCATAACTTCCCTCCCGCCCGCAACCCTCCCCTTTCCCGCTCCCTTTCCCCTTCCATTCATGTAAAGATTCATTTTCAATTCTCTTTGTATACAGAAGATCAGTTTAGTATATATTAGGTAAAGATTTCAACATTTTGCCCATATAGCAACATAAAGTGAAAAAACTACCATTGGATTACTAATTATAACATTAAATAGCAATGTACAGCACATTAAAGACAGAGATCCTACATAATTTTTTTTCAAATTAATTAATTTTCTATGCCATTTCCATTTTAACACCAGGTTCTTTTTTTTTTTTCATTTTCAATTATCTTTATATACAGAAGATCACTTCAGTATATAATTAGCAAAGACCTCATCAGTCTGCGCCCACACAGAAACGCAAAGTATAAAAATACTGTTTCAGTACCAGTCATAGCATCACTTGGCTTTAGACGACACATTAAGGACAGATCCCACATGGGGTGTAAGTACACAGTGACTCCTGTTGCTGACTTAACAATTTGACACTCCTGTTCATGGCGTCAGTAATCTCCCTAGGCTCTAGTCATGAGTTGCCATGGCTATGGAAGCCTTTAGAGTTCGCTGACTTTGATCTTATTCCGATAGGGTCATAGTCAAATTGGAAGTTCTCTCCTCCCTTCGGAGAAGGGTACCTCCTTCTTTGATGGCCCCGTTCTTTCCACTGGGATCTCACTCACAGAGATCATTCATTTAGGTCTTTTTTTTCATGATATCTTGGCTTTCCATGCCTGCTATACTCTCATGGGCTCTTCAGCCAGATCTGAATGCCTTGAGGGCTGATTCTGAGGCCAGAGTGTTGTTTAGGACATCTGCCATTCTATGAGTCTGCTGTGTATCCCACTTCCCATGTTGGATCTTTCTCTCCCTTTTTGATTCTATCAGTTAGTATTAGCAGATACTTGTCTTGTTTGTGTGATCTCTTTGACTCTTAGACCTATCAGAGCTATCAATTGTGAGCTGAAATTGATCACTTGGACTAGTGCGATGGCATTGGTACATGCCATCTTGATGGGATTGTGTTGGAATTCCCTGGCACATTTCTAACTCCACCATTTGCGGCCAGTCCGATTGAGCATGTTCCAAATTTTTCATCTCCTCCCTCTCTTTTTCCACTCTTAGATTTAACAGGGATCACTTTTCAGTTAAAATTTAAACACCTAAGAATAATTGTGTGTTAATTACAGAGTTCAACCACTAGTACTAGAACAACAATAACAACAACAAATACTAAAACGGATAAAGTATTACATTGTACACATAAGTCAGGACAGGAGCTGATCAGTTCATTGTTGCTTATAGTGTCCATTTCACTTAACAGGAAAACAAATGATATTTTTCTCTTTGGGACTGGCTTAATTCACTCAGCATGATGTTTTCCAGATTGCTGCATCTTGTTGCAAATGACTGGGTTTCGTTGTTTCTTACTGCTGTATAGTATTCTATGCAGTAACCTTCTTTCATATTGGTGACCATGTTTCTGTGTTTCTGCGTGTATCACATCTTTAAGCATCTTTTGCAGGGCTGGACGAGTGGCGACAAATTCTTTCAATTTCTGTTTGCTGTGAAAGGTCTTTATTTCGCCTTCATTCACAAATGAGAGCTTTGCAGGATATAATATTCTGGGCTGGCAGTTTTTCTCTCTTAGTGCCTGGGCTATATCTCGCCATTCTCTCCTGGCTTGTAGGGTTTCTGATGAGAAGTCAGCTGTAAGTCTAATTGGAGATCCTCTGAGAGTAATCTGGCGTTTCTCTCTTGCACATTTTAGGATCTTTTCTTTGTGTTTCACTGTGGTGAGTTTGATTACAACGTGTCGTGGTGAGGATCTCTTTTGATCATGTTTATTAGGGGTTCTATGAGCTTCCTGTACTAGGATGTCTCTGTCCTTCTCCAAACCTGGGAAATTTTCTGCTAGTATCTCACTAAAAAGGCCTTCTAATCCTTTCTCCCTTCCCATGCCTTCAGGAACTCCTAAAACCTGAATGTTGGGTTTTTTAATAGTATCCTGTAGATTCCTGACAGTATTTTTTAGATTTCTGATTTCCTCTTCTTTTCTTGGTTTGTCTGTTTCCTTTCATGTTCTCTGTCTTCTGATTCCGATATTCTCTCTTCTGCTTCACCCATTCTGTTTTTAAGGCTCTCTAATGTGTTTGCCATTTGATCTATTGAGTTCTTCATTTCATTGTGGTTTTTTGTCACTATCTCAGTTTCCTGTTCTACTAGTTGTTTCATTTCATTTTGATTCCTCTTTAATATTTCATTTTTGCAAGAGAGATTTTCTATCTTGCCCATTAAGGATTTCTGTAGTTCAAGAATTTGTTTTTGAGAACTTCTTAATGTTCTTATCAATTTTTTGAGATCTGCTTCTTGCATTTCCTCTATCTCTTCATCCTCATAATCTTGCATTGGCATGCCTTGTTCACTTGGGGGCGTCATAGTGTCTTCCTTGCTCTTGTTACCTCGGCTTCTATGTTTGTTGTTTGGCATGTTGGAGACAATTTATTTATTTATTTATTTATTTATTTATTTATTTTGCTGTGGTGTTTCTTTTCTCGTTATACTATTCCTCTAAGTGAGCTGTCTGCTTTGTTGGAGCCTTAGTTGCTGTGATGGGTGTGGCCAGAGAGCTATGCTTCAGGTAATCTCTTCAGGTTTAAGGCTGTGCAAAGAGCGTCCCAGATTGCTCACTCCCTTGCTCCTTGCTGGCTCACTCTCTCTCTCTCTTTTTTTTTTTGACTCAGTTGGCAGTGGAGTTGAGGGTAGTTGAAATCTGGCCTCTGTGAGTATTTGTTTGATCTACCCCTGGGACCACACACAGAGTTTATGCAGCCCTCAATGTGTTCTCCAGTTTTGCTAAAGTTACTGAGTTTGGCTGCACTTTACATATGTAAAATCACGGTGCTCTTTGTTTTGCTTGGTGAGTGAAGGGAGAGGCCTCTGTTCCCCCCCCCAGTGTCTCGGGTTTCTGAGGTCTTTGTCTTACCCTCCTCTGTTCCCGTGCTGGCGAGATTCTGTGGCTCTGGCTCGTCTCCCGCCGCTCGTCTCGTCTCGGTTGGTTTTCCACGCGGTGGGCTCCCTGTAAGTCCTCTGTGTCACATCCACAAGATCCGGAAGCGTTTCCTCTGCAGTTTTTTTCTTGAGTCTTTTCCTGAGGCTACAGTAATTCCACTTTTATGAAACTTTATTTTCCCAAACTAAGGCGCACGACAAAGAACAGATCTTAAAATGTGCCTAAAGGAAAGGATAAATCACATTCAGAGATAATCCAATTAGACTCACCCCAGACCTCTCATCACAAACCCTTCAGGCAAAGAGACAATGGCAAGACATATTCTAAGTCTTGAGAGAAAAAACTGTCAACCCACAGTACTGTATCCTGCAAAGCTATCATTTATGAATGAAGGAGAAATAAAGATTTTCCACGACAAACAGAAATTGAAAGAATTTGCATCTTCATGCCCAGTCCTACAACACTGGCTCAAGGATGTGCTGCACACAGAAACACAGAAACAGGAACTTAAGTACAAATGAAGATGAATGTAGAAAATGACCCAGCAAAGCCGGCCCTGTGGCTCAACAGGCTAATCCTCCGCCTTGCAGCGCTGGCACACCGGGTACTAGTCCCAGTCAGGGCACTGGATTCTGTCCCGGTTGCCCCTCTTCCAGGCCAGCTCTCTGCTGTGGCCAGGGAGTGCAGATGGAGGATGGCCCAAGTCCTTGGGCCCTGCACCCCATGGGAGACCAGGAGAAGCACCTGGCTCTTGCCATTGGATCAGTGCGGTGCGCCAGCCGCAGCGTGCCCGCCATGGCGGCCATTGGAGGGTGAACCAATGGCAAAAGGAAGACCTTTCTCTCTGTCTCTCTCTCTCACTGTCCACTCTGCCTGTCCAAAAAAAAGAAAGAAAGAAAAAGAAAATGACCCAGCAAAAGTACAAACAAAATCCAAAATACATAAACAGATCTATTTAAGAAAACATGGCAGGGAAAAGAAAGTATTTAACAATAGTCGCACTGAATGTAAATGGTTTTAACTCCCCTGTTAAAAAACACAGACCAGCTGAATCGATTAAAAATGAAAATCCATCTATCTGCTGCCTACAAGAAACACACCTTACCAACAAAGATGCATGCAAACTGAAAGTGAAAGGATGGAGAAAGATATTCCATGCTAATGGAAACCAAAAAAGAGCTGGTGTGGCCATCCTATTATCAGTCAAAAATAGACTTTAACAGAAAAACTATTGAAAGAGACAATGAGGGACACTATATAATGATTAAAGTATCAATTCAACACGAAGACACGAAGATGTGACTATTATAAATGAATATGCGCCTAATTATAGGGCACCTGTCTATTTGAAAGAATTATTAAAGGATTTAAAAGGGAGACATAGATCAAATACAATAGTAAGAGAGTACTTCAATATCCCACTTTCAGCAATGGACAGATCAACCAGACAGAAAATAAACAAGGATAGAACAGAGCTAATTGACACTATAGACTAAATAGACCTAGCAGATATCCACAGAGCCTTCCACCTACAGCCACAGAGTACACATATTTCTCTCCAGTGCATGGAACTTTCTCTAGGATTGACCATATGCTAGGCCATAATGGGAGTCTCAGAAAATTCAAAAAAAATTGAAATCACACCATGCATCTTCTCATACCACAATGCAATGAAGCTGGAAATCAACAACTCAAGAATCTCTGCATAATATGCAAACACATGGAGAATCAACAACATGATTCTGAATGAAAAGTGGGTCATAGAAGAAATCGAAAGAGAAAGAATTTTCTAGAAACAACTGAAAATGAAAATACAACTTATCAAAATGTGTTATATAACTGCAAAAGCAGTTATAAGGGGAAAATTTATAACAATTGGTGTCTACAGCTAGAAACTGGAAATGCACCAAATAAATGAACTCTCTGTGTACCCCAATGATCTAGAAAAACAGCAGTAAACCAAACCCGTAGCCAGTAGTAGAAAAAAATAATTAAAATTAGAGAAAAAATGAACAAAATTGAAATAAAAAACAAAAACATCAGCAAAATGAAGAGTTGGTTTTCTGAAAAACTAAAATTGACACACCATTGACCCAACTAACCAAAAATGGAGGGAGAAGACTCAAATCAATAAAATTAGATGTGGTAATGGAAATGTAACAACAGACATAACAGACATAAAAAGAATCATTAGAAACCACTGCAAACAGCTCTATGCCAATAAATTGGGAAACCTAGAAGAAATGGATAGATTCCTGGACACATACAATTTATCTAAATTTACCTGGATGCAAAAATACTCAACAGAATCCTGTCCAAGTGAATCCTCTAAACATCAGAAAGATCAATGACCCAGACAAGGTGGGATTTATGCCTGGTATGTAGGAATGGCTCAACATTGCAAAATCAATCAATGTGATACATCACATTAACAAATTGAGGAAGAAAAATCATATGATTATCTAATGAGATGCAGAGAAAGCATTTGACAAAATAAAATACCCTTTCAAGATGAAAAGTTTAAGCAAATTGGGTTTAGAAGGAACATCCCTCAACACAATCAAGGCAATTTATGAGAAACCCATTGCCAGCATCATATTGAAATGGGAAAAGTTGGAGGCATTTTCACTGAAATCTGGTACCAGACAGGGATACCCACTCTCGCCATTGTTATTCAATAAGTCCTAGAAGGTTTTTTTTTTTTTTTTTTTGGACAGGCAGAGTTAGACAGTGAGAGAGATAGACAGAGACAGAGACAGAGACAGAGAAAAAGGTCTTCCTTTTCCATAGGTTCACCCCCGCAAATGGCTGCTATGGCCAGAGCACTGCACCAATTTGGAACCAGGAGTCAGGTTCTTCTTCCTGGTATCGCAGGCAGGTGCAGGGCCCAAGCGCTTGGGCCATCCTCCACTGCCTTCCTGGGCCACAGCAGAGAGCTGGGCTGGAAGAGGGGCAACCAGGGCAGAATCCAGCGCCCCAATCAGGACTAGAACCCCGGGTGCTGGCACTGCAGGTGGAGGTTTAGCCAAGTGAGCTGTGGTGCCAGCCAGTCCTAGAAGTTTTAACCAGAGCCATTAGGCATGAAAAAGAAATCCAAGGGATACAAATTAGGAAGGAGGAAGTCAAACTATCCTTATTTTCAGATGACATGATTCTATATATAGGGAATCCAAAAGATGCCACTAAGAGATTATTGGAACTCCTAGAAGAGTTTGGTAAAGTAGCAGGATACAAAATTAATACACAGAAATCAACAGCCTTTGTATACATAGACAATGCTGTGGCTGTGGGTGCTGAGGGATGAAATGCTCTGTAGATACCAATTAGATCCATTTGGCCAAAAGTGTAGATTAGCCCCACTGTTTTCTTGATTATTTTTTGCCACATTGATCTGTTCATTGATGAAACTGTGGTGTTGAATTCGCTAATTACAATTGTATTGGGAATTGCATTTGGGCATGTGTCTTCCTTTATCCATTAACTTTTGTTTTAGATAACTGGTTGCTCTATCATTGGGTGCATATACATTTACTGTGTACATCTTCCTTTTGAATTGATCTCTTAACCATTACATAATAACTTTCTTTGTCAGTTTTAACAGTATTGTCTTAAAGTCTGTTTTGTCTACAATTAAGATAGGTGCTCCTCATTTTTGATTCTTGTTTGCATGGATTATCTTTTTCAATCCCTTCACTTTCAGTCTATTTGCCTCTTTGTTGATTGTGTGTGTTTCATGTAGACAGTTTATCCACTTTTTAATACATTTGGCCAATCTATAACTTTAAATTGGAGTATTTAGTCCATCTACATTCAAGGTTTTTTTGAATAAGTGATGACTTGGTCATGCCATTTTTCCAATATATAAGTATATTGTTTGTTTGAGATTGCTTTTGTACTAGTATTAGGAGATTTTGTGCCTTCAAATTCTTTCACGATGCTGGTTGTCTCTCTGTTTCTGTATGTAATACATCCTTAAGAATTCTGTGTATGAGGCTGGATTAGTGGTGACAAATGCTTTCAATCTTATTGTTGTTGTTTTGGAAGGTGTTTATTTCTTCTTCTTTTATAATTTAGAACTCAATCAGTACAGAATTTTGGGATTACAGTTTTTTTTTTTCTGTAGGAACTTGAATGGCATCTCTCCATCTGTCCTAGCATGTAGAGTTTTCTGATGAGAGATCTGTCACTCTAATTGTTCTAACTGAAAGTCTTTTAAAGGTTAGCTGATGTTTCTTTTTGCACATTTTAGGATCATTTCTTTTTTTTTTTACTTTTGAAAGTTTCATAGTGAAGAACTATAATCATGTTTTTTGGGGGTACCATGTGTTTCTTGTACTTGTCCATGTTTTTGTCAAAATTAGGGAAATCTGCTATTACTATACCAAATCAGTTTTTTAAATCTTCCTGTTTTTCCACACATTCAAGAATGCCTGAGACAGGTATATTTTTTCATTTAATTATATCCCCTAGATTCTGAACAGTGTTTTATTTTTTTTATATTTTTAATTTCCTTTCTTTTTATAAACTATTTCAAAAGCTTTGTCTTCCAACTCAGATATTCTTTCTTTTACCTTAGTGAGTATGGTGTTTAGGCTTTTGAATGTTTTCTCTTTGACTTATTGAAATCTTCATTTCTGGGCCGGTGCCGTGGCTTAACGGGCTAATCCTCCGCCTTGCGGCACCGGCACACAGGGTTCTAGTCCCAGTTGGGGCACCGGATTCTATCCCGGTTACCCCTCTTCCAGGCCAGCTCTCTGCTGTGGCCTGGGAGTGCAGTCGAGGATGGCCCAAGTCCTTGGGCCCTGCACCCGCATGGGAGACCAGGAGAAGCACCTGGCTCCTGGCTTCAGAACAGCATGATGCGCCGGCTGCAGCAGCCATTGGAGGGTGAACCAACGGCAAAGGAAGACCTTTCTCTCTGTCTCACTATCCACTCTGCCTGTAAAAAAAAATAAAAGAAATCTTCATTTCTAATATTTCAGTTCCATTTTTCATTAATATTTGTATTTTTAAAAAGATTTATTTAGTTGAAAAGCAGTGCCACAAGAGGCAGATGAAGAGCCAGAGAGAGAGAGAGAGAGAGAGAGAGATGTTCCCTCTCCTGGTTTACTCCCCAAATGGACTCAATGGCCACAGATTGGCCAATCCAAAGCCAGGAGCCAGGAAATTCTTCCCTGTTTCCCATGTGGGTTCATAGGCTCATTGAATTTAATATCTTCTGCTACTTTCCCAGGTACACCAGCAAGGAATTGGATTGGAAGTGGTGCAGCTTGGACATGAACCAGCACCTATATGTGATCCTGGCACTGCAGGTGTGGGTTTCAACAGCTATGCTAGAGTGCCAGCTCCTAATATTTTTATTTCTAATAGAATTTCTTATCCATGTCATTCACAAATTTCTTCAACTCATGTAATTGCTTCTCTGTATTTTTCAGTAATTGTAAACTTTTTTAAAAATTCTTTTTCAGGCACTTCATCAATCTCATCTTCACAGTCTAACACTGAAGTATTATTATGTTTCTTATGTGGAGTCATATTGTCTTTCTTGTTCATGTTTCTTGTATTTTTATGCTGATTTTTAGTCATCGGTTGAAATTCTTGCTCATATCTTCTCTCAAATCTCTGTTCTTAGAATATGTCCCTAGGCATAGTGGGATGCTTACATCTTCAGGTATATCCAGAGTTGTATGCTGGTGGGGTCAGGGAGCTCTGGCTAGCACTTATGGTGGGCCAAAAGTCCAGGGTAACACCAAAATTATGCACTGTAACTTCCTGTAGTCAGTAGGGGCAAAGGGATTATCACCCTGCCTGCCATGGTTACTTCCCCAGCCCTTCTCTGTGCCAAGTTGAATCTCTCTGTTCCTGGCCCCTACTCTGGTCCCTGAACTGCACAGAGAATCTAGGAGCTTAATATTGTGAGCATGGAGCCCTCTACCATGTCCAATCAAACCACTCATGGAATTCTTTCTTGAGTCTGTCTCAGTAATTGGCCGAAGACTCAGCCACAGGCCTTTAGCAGTTTGTTGGCCTCTCACACACATGTTTCCATCAGTCACAGGGTGCAGATTACCTGCAAGAAGAGACCCCATGAAACTCTTTGTCTACCCTGCAAGCCTTCACATACAAAGAGAAAGCTGCCTCATCCATAAGTCTTGAGCTTTTCTGGGAGGGGGTAGAGGAGCAAGTGTCAATTGGGCACACTGCCCCCCTATCAACTCTCAAGGTCAGACTCCACTTGCCTTATTCTGGGAACATAACAGTTCTCTTGCTGGTTGCTAGGTGCCTTTGTTGGGGAGGGAAGGATATAAATGGCCCTCCATTAACAGAGTTATGTGGCCAATCTATCCCCCACCTGTTTTCCACCCAGACACAAAGTCAGTAGGGAGTATGGATTTCTCCCTCTAACAAAATCCGCCAGAGGTGTGTGAGCCAATGTAGGCTTCACTCACCTTATTCTGGTGCTTCTCCCACTAGTCACTGGGCAACTTGCTGGAGGATTTGAGGGTAGCAATATATCTTCCATTCCCAAAGTGAAGTGGGACCCTGCTCCCTGCCAAATCATCTGCTTGGACTTAAAATCAGTGGGACCATGAGACGCTTCCCCAGGCAAGATCACTGGCAGAGCACGGGCTTCTGCATAGCCCTCTCACCTGGCTCTGGGAAGATGACCTCCCCACCAAGTGCTGGTTGTGGGATTCACTGGTTTGTCTCATGAGCTGCTGTGTGTCTTTGCAATCCTTGCTGCTCCATGGAGTCTCTCCTCTTACTGTAAACTTTTCACTGAAAACTTATTTCCAAACCTCACTTAAGAATGCAGATCTTCCCCTGTTTTTACAGAATCTTCTTGTGATCAAAATCAGTGTCTTCTGATTGCAGCCATTGTTGAAAGCTGTGTCAAAATGCTATAATTTATACCTAGAATAGTAAAAATTCCCCAAAGATGTTCAAATTTCTTGGAGTGTATCCATCAGAGGAATGGCAGCTATATCCTTATGAAATATATTTTCTTAATATGACTTGAAAATCAAAATCACTTCTTGATTCATACTCTGAAAAATGAATGTTTTGTTGACAGGTATGACAACAACATTATGTCATTCATCTCCAGCAAAGCTCTTGGATGATAGGTGCATTGCCAATGAAAGATAATATTTAAAATGGATTATTATTTCTGAGCATTAGTTTTTACTAGTGTGTTTAAAATATTCAGAGGTTGGAGCCAAGATGGTGGAAGAGTGAGGGCGTGCACCAACAGTTCGGGAAAAGAAAGTTTAACAAAAGTGGAGTTACTGTACCCTCAGGAAGAGACACAGAAAAAACCTGAAGAGGAAACTCTTCCGGATCCAGTGGATGAGACATGGAGGACCTACGGGGAGAACAAGGTGGCCCACTGCCGCGCCGAGCTGCGCCATGCCGCGCTGAGCCATGCCAAGCCGCGCCGTAGACACAGGAGCCACGAGAGTGGGGAAAACAGCGAGCCCAGCCACAGAAGCCCAGCCACAGAATTTGAGCCCCGACACTGGAAGGAAAGGTAACCTGAGACATTGGCCGGGAAAGTTAGAGCGTGGTCTGAACTCACATGGGGTAGGGGGAACTGCACCAGGCTGACTGGAGGAGAGAAAAAAAAGTGAATAAACAAGGGGAACCAGCAGGGACACTAGCCTCTCTCTGCACTCTCCTTACAAAGCCCAGCAAGACAAAGAGCAGGCACCACTTTACATATGTAAACCAAACTCCTTAGCCTAGGCAACCCAGTGAGCTGTGTGGAATTTCTTCCCAACTGAGTCTAAAAAGAGAGAGAGAGAGAGAGAGAGAGAGAGCAAGAGAGCAAGCCAGAGAACAATCTGGGTGAGTTACCCTGGGCCTTAACCCTGAAGAACCAAAGCTCTTTGGCCACACCTCCAAGATGCCAAACAAACGTAGAAACCAAGGTAACAAGAGCAAGGAAGACACTATGATGCCCCAAATGAAAAAGACACCCCAATTCAAGATTATGAAGATGATGAGATAGAAGAAATTCAAGAAGCGGATCTCAAAAAATTGGTAAGATCATTAAGAAGTTCTCAAAAACAAATTCTTGAACTACAGAAATCCTTAATGGACAAGATAGAAAATCTCTCTTGCAAAAATGAAATATTAAAGAGGAATCAAAATGAAATGAAACTACTAGTAAAACAAGAAACAGTGATAGTGACGAGAAACCATAATGAAATGAAGAATTCAATAGATCAAATGACAAGCACATTAGAGAGCCTTAAAAACAGAATGGGTGAAGCAGAAGAGAGAATATCGGAATTAGAAGACAGAGAACACGAAAGGAAACAGGCAAACAAAAGAAAAGAAGAGGAAATTAGAAATCTAAAAAATATTGTCAGGAATCTACAGGATACTATTAAAAAAACCAACATTCGTGTCCTAGGAGTTCCTGAAGGCATGGAGAGGGAGAAAGGATTAGAAGGCCTTTGTTCTAGGCCCTGTCTAGTGCACTTGGGCCTCATTCCTTTGTAATCATAACCTCTACTCTACCACCAATGGCTCTACTCCCAACATGTGTGTACTGATGGTCCTCTTCCCCACTTAATGCTGTATAATTGTTCAAACCTGGTAAATGCCACTCTTAGGATCATTGGTTACTATCCTCACCCTGTCTTTTATGACCTTGTCTAAATATGATCAGAGTTGGCGAACTTGGAAGGCTTCCATAGCCTTGGCAACTCATGACGACAGCCTAGGATGGTTACTGGCGCCATAAACTAGAGTGTCAATTTGTTGGTTCAACAACAGGAGCCACTGTGCACTTGCTCCTCATGTGGGATCTCTGTCCTTAATGTGCTGTACATTGTGATTTAATGCTATAACTAGTACTCAAACAGTATGTTTCACTTTGTGTTTCTATGTGGGTGCAAACTGTTGAAATCTTTATACTAAATTGATCTTCTGTATATAAAGAGAATTGAAAATGAATCTTGATGCAAATGGAAGGGGAGAGGGAGCGGGAGGGGGGAGGGTTGCGGGTGGGAGGGAAGTTATTGGGGGGGGGAAGCCATTGTAATCCATAAGCTGTACACTGGAAATTTATATTCATTAAATAAAAGTTAAAAAAAAAAGAAGGCCTTTTTAGTGATACTAGCAGAAAATTTCCCAGGTTTGGAGAAGGACAGAGACATCTTAGTAGAGGAAGCTCATAGAATCCCTACTAAACATAACCAAAAGAGATCCTCAACATGACACATTGTAATTAAACTCACCACAGTGAAACATAAAGAAAAGATTTTAAAATGTGCAAGAGAGAAACATCAGACCACTCTCAGAGGATCCCCAGTTAGACTCACAGCTGACTTCTCATCAGAAACCCTACAAGCCAGGAGGGAATGGCGAGATATAGCCCAGGTACTAAGAGAGAAAAACTGCCAGCCCAGAATATTATATCCTGCAAAGCTCTCATTTATGAATGAAGGTGAAAGAAAGACCTTTCACAGCAAACCGAAATTGAAAGAATTTGTCGCCACTCGTCCAGCCCTGCAAAAGATGCTTAAAGATGTGATACACGCAGAAACACAGAAACATGGTCACCAATATGAAAGAAGGTAAAGGAAGGAAACCTCACAGCAAAAGATCACAGGAAACCCAAAAATGATAGGGCAATGTTACTACTTATCGATAGTCACATTACACGTTAAAGTCCTGAACAATCCAGTTAAAAGACACCGATTGGCTGATTGGGTTAAGGAACAAAACCATCTATTTGCTGCTTACAAGAAACACATCTTTCTAACAAAGATGCACACAGACTGAAAGTGAAAGGCTGGGAAAAGATATACCATGCCTACAGAAATGAAAAAAGAGCGGGCGTAGCCATCTTAATATCAGATAACATATTTTTTTTTTAATTTTTGACAGGCAGAGTGGACAGTGAGAGAGAGAGAGACAGAGAGAAAGGTCTTCCTTTGCCGTTGGTTCACCCTCCAATGGCCGCCACGGTTGGCACACTGCGACGGGCGCACCGCGCTGATCCGATGGCAGGAGCCAGGTGCTTATCCTGGTCTCCCATGGGGTGCAGGGCCCAAGCACTTGGGCCACCCTCCACTGCACTCCCTGGCCACAGCAGAGAGCTGGCCTGGAAGAGGGGCAACCGGGACAGAATCCGGTGCCCCGACCGGGACTAGAACCCGGTGTGCCGGCGCCGCAAGGCGGAGGATTAGCCTATTGAGCCACGGCGCCGGCAGATAACATAAATTTTACCACAAAAACTATTAGGAGAGACAAAGAGGGGCACTATTTAATGATTAAGGGATCCATTCAACAGGAAGATATAACGATTATCAATGTATGTGCACCTAATTACAGGGCACCAGCTTATTTAAAAGACTTGTTAAGGGACTTAAAGCGAGACTTAGACCCCAATACAATAGTACTGGGGGACTTCAATACTCCACTCTCAGAGAAACAGATCAACAGCACAGAAGATCAACAAGGAGACAATAGATTTAAATGACACTATAGCTCAAATGGACCTAACAGATATCTACAAAACTTTTTTCCTACACAGAAAGAATTTACATTCTTCCCAGCAGTACATGGAACCTTCTCTAGGATTGACCACATACTAGGCCATAAAGCAAGTCTCAGCAAATTCAAAAGAATTAGAATCATACCATGTAGCTTCTCACCATAAGGGAATGAAATTGGAAATTAGCAACTCGGGAATCCCTAGAGCACATGCAAACACATGGAGACTGAATAGCATGCTCCTGAATAAACAATGGGTCATAGAAGAAATTAAAAGAGAAATCAAAAATTTTCTGGAAGTAAATGAGGATAACAGCACATCATACCAAAACCTATGGGATACAGCAAAAGCAGTGTTAAGAGGAAAGTTTATATCAATAGGTGCCTACATCAAGAAATTGGAGAGACACCAAATATATGAGCTTTCAAGTCATCTCAAGGATCTAGAAAATCAGCAGCAAACCAGACCCAAAGCTAGTAGGAGAAGAGAAATAATTAAAATCAGAATAGAAATCAACAGGATTGAATCCAAAAAGCATTACAAAAAATCAGCCAAACAAGGAGCTGTTTTTTTCAAAAAATAAACAAAATTGATACCCCATTGCCCAACTAACTAATAAGAGAAGAGAAAAGACTCAAATAAATACAGAGATGAAAAAGGAAATGTAACAACAGACACCACAGAAATAAAAAGAATCATCAGAAATTACCACAAGGACTTGTATGTCAGCAAAAAGGAAAATCTATCAGAAATGGAGAGATTCCTGGACACATACAACCTACCAAAATTGAACCAGGAAGACATAGAAAACCTAAATAGACCCATAACTGACACAGAAATTGAAACAGTAATAAAGGCCCTCCCAACAAAGAAAAGCCCAGGACCAGATGTATTCACTGCTGAATTCTACCAGACATTTAAAGAAGAATTTACCCCAATGCTCCTCAAACTATTCAGAGCAATTGAAAAAGAGGGAATTCTCCCAAATTCTTTCTATGAAGCCAGCATCACCTTAATTCCTAAGCCGGAAAAAGATGCAGCATTGAAAGAGAATTACAGACCAATATCCCTGATGAACATAGATGCAAAAATCCTCAATAAAATTCTGGCCAATAGAATGCAACAACACATTAGAAAGATTATCCACCCAGACCAAGTGGGATTTATCCCTGGTATGCAGGGATGGTTCAATGTTCGCAAAACAATCAACGTGATACACAACATTAACAGACTGCAGAAGAAAAACCATATGATTCTCTCAATAGACGCAGAGAAAGCATTTGATAAAATACAACACCCTTTCATGATGAAAACTCTAAGCAAACTGGGTATGGAAGGAACATTCCTCAATACAATCAAAGCAATTTATGAAAAACCTATGGCCAACATCCTATTGAATGGGGAAAAGTTGGAAGCATTTCCACTGAAATCTGGTACCAGACAGGGATGCCCACTCTCACCACTGCTATTCAATATAGTTCTGGAAGTCTTAGCCAGAGCTATTAGGCAAGAAAAAGAAATTAAAGGGATACAAATTGGGAAGGAAGAACTCATACTATCCCTCTTTGCAGATGATATGATTCTTTATTTAGGGGATACAAAGAACTCTACTAAGAGAATATTGGAACTTATAGAAGAGTTTGGCAAAGTAGCAGGGTATAAAATCAATCCACAAAAATCAACAGCCTTTGTATACACAGACAATGCCGTGGCTGAGCAAGAACTTCTAAGTTCAATCCCATTCTCAATAGCTACAAAAACAAATACCTTGCAATAAACTTAACCAAGGACGTTAAAGATCTCTACGAAGAAAACTATAAAACCTTAAAGAAAGAAATAGAAAAGGATACCAAAAAATGGAAAAATCTTCCATAAATATGGGCTGGAAGAATCAACATTATCAAAATATCCATTCTCCCAAAAGCAATTTACAGATTCAATGCAATACCAATAAAAATACCAAAGGCATTCTTCTCAGATCTGGAAAAAATGATGCTGAAATTCATATGGAGACACAGGAGACCTCGAATAGCTCAAACAATCTTGTACAACAAAAACAAAGCCAGAGGCATCACAATACCAGATTTCAGGGCATACTACAGGGCAGTAATTATCAAAACAGCATTGTACTGGTACAGAAACAGGTGAATAGACCAATGGAACAGAATAGAAATACCAGAAATGAACCCAAACATCTACAGCCAACTCATATTTGATCAAGGATCCAAAACCAATCCCTGAAGTAAGGACAGTCTATTCAATAAATGTGGGGAAAAAGGGACACTAACCCACTGTTGGTGGGAATGCAAACTGGTTAGGCCACTATGGAAGTCAGTCTGGAGATTCCTCAGAAACCTGAACATAACCCTACCATACAACCCAGCCATCCCACTCCTTGGAATTTACCCAAAGGAAATTAAATTGGCAAACAAAAAAGCCATCTGCACATTAATGTTTATTGCAGCTCAATTCACAATAGCTAAGACCTGGAACCAACCCAAATGCCCATCAAAAGTAGACTGGATAAAGAAACTATGGGTCATACACTCTATAGAATACTATACAGCAGTAAGAAACAATGAAACCTGGTCATTTGCAACAAGATGGAGCAATCTGGAAAGCATCATGCTGAGTGAATTAAGCCAGTCCCAAAGAGAGAAATATCATTTGTTTTCCCTAATTGGTGACAACTAACTGAGCACCAAAGTGAAACCTGTGGAAGTGTAATGGACACTATGAGAAATAGGGACTTGATCAGCTATGCTGCTGACTGTTGATGTACAATGTAATACTTTATCCATTTTAGTATTTTTTGTGAACTCTGTAATTAACACACAATTATTCTTAGGTGTCTAAATCTTAACAAAAGTGATTCTGGTTAAATATAAGAACGAGAAAAAGAGAGGGAGGAGATGTACAATCGGGGACATGCAATATCGGACTTGCCCCAAATGATGGAGTTAGAAAAGTGCCAGGGGATTCCAATACAATCCCATCAAGGTGGCATGTACCGATGCCATCTCACCAGTCCAGGTGATCAATTTCAGTTCACAATTGATCACAGTGATAGATCTAAGAGTCAAAGGGATCACACAAACAAGATTAATAGATTAATGTCTGCTAATACTAACTGATAAAACCAAAAAAAGGGAGAGAAGGATCCAACATGGGAAGGGGGAGACACAGCAGACTCATAGAATGACAGATGTCCTAAATAGCACTCTGGCCTCAGAATCAGCCCTTAAGGCATTTGGATCTGGCTCAAGAGCCTATGAGAGTATTTTAGGCATGGAAAGCCAAGACACTCTGGGAAAAAAAGAAGAAGAAGACCTAAATGAAGGATCTCAGCGAGTGTGATCCCAGTGGAAAGAATGGGGCCATCAAGGTAGGAGGTACCTTTCTCTGAAAGGAGGAAAGAACTTCCACTTTGACTATGGCCCTGTCGGAATAGGATCAATGTCGGCGAACCCTAAAGGCTTCCATAGCCTCGGCAACTCATGGCTAGAGCCTAGGGAGATTACTGACGCCATAAACAAGAGTGTTAAATTGTTAAATCAACATCGGGAGTCATTGTGTACTTATGTCCCATGTGGGATCTGTCCTTAACAGGTTGTCCAAGGTGAAGTAATGATATAGCTAGTACTGAAACAGTATTTTTACACTTTGTGGTTATGTGTGGATGCAAACTGATGAAATCTTTACTTAGTATATACTGAAGCAATCTTCTGTATATAAAGATAATTGAAAATGAAAAAAAAAACAAACCCTTGGTGTTAAATTGGAAATTACATAGAAAAGTAATCAATCTTTTAAAAAAAATATCATGCAGAATTTCTGTCATTAATATGATGTACAGTGTTGTTTAATGCTATAACTAGTATTCCAACAGTATTTTTTCACTTTGTGTTGCTATGTGAGGGCAAACTGTTGAAATCTTTATATATACTAAACTGATTTTCTGTATATAAAGATAATTGAAAATGAATCTTGATGGGAATGGAAGGGGAGTGCGAGTGGGAAAGAGGAGGGTTGCGGGTGGGGGGGAAGTTGTGGCGGGGGGAAGCCTTTGTAATCCATAATCTGTACTTTGGAAATTTATTTTCATTAAATAAAAAAAATAAAATAAAATTGATGAGGTATACTCTAGACTGAACAAGGCAAAGAATATTCAGGAAAACATGTTTCAAACAAATTGCTATTATTCAGATTATGCTTTGGTATATATGGATGGATAGATAGATGTTGGATGGATAGATTTCAGGAAGAATAACTAGTGTACTTTTTTTTAAGATTTATTTATCAGAAAATCTGAGTTACACACAGAGAGAAGGACAGGCATGTAGAGAAGGAGGTCTTCCATCCACTGGTTCATTCCCCAATTGACCTTCATGGCTGGAGCTGTGCCATTCTGAAGCTGGGAGCTGGGAGCTTCCTCCAGGTCTCCTACGTGGGTTCAGGGTCCCAAGGACTTGGGCCATCTTCCACTGCTTTTCCAAGCCATAGCAGAGAGCTGGATTGAAAGTGGAGCCGCCAGCACTTGAACCAGTGCTCGTATGGGAATGCTAGCACTGCAGGTGGTGGCTTTACCCACTGTGCTACAGTGCTGGCCCCTGTAGTATAATTCCTAAGTGGTTTAATATTTTTTGTAGTCATAAGTGAGCCTTACAGCCACCAACTGCAATATCCCCTGAGAGTCTATCCTGTGGAACTTTGAACCAGAGTTGGACTTCTCTCTAGTTTTGAAAGAGATTCCAGTACGTCTGTTTTTGATCACTGAAAATATGCTGTTTAATGTAACCACATTTATTATAAAATGACACAGTTAAATCTGCTAAATAACTAGCTATACATCATACATCATCATTTTATGCTATGAAGATGACACTTTCTTTATCCTTGTGAGCTGATATCTGTTAGATTCAATCATTTCTTCTGCCATTTTCCCAGCTCTCTGAGACTTTTTAAAAATAAAGAGAATATGGCCATGATCTATGTTAGGCTTTGGCTCAGTGTGGTGTTTTTGACTGGTTTGATCTTTATCAAGACAACCAAAACTTTCTCCATGTCAGCAACAACACTATTTCATTTTCTTACGTTTTGGGGATCAGTGGAATACCATGTTAAATTTTATATGTGAAGTCTTTCTTCACATTCACAATTTAACTATTTGATGTAAGAGGCCTTCCTTGATTTTTTACATACTGCGAGAGTGACTGGATGCTGAGCACAGCCAGAGGGGAGCAGTGGAAATAAATAAGGGCAGGTTCTAAGGCCCACTTTAGTTACCAGCAAGCTCCAAGGCAGAAACTCAGCGTGTGTCTAGGCCTCTAAATTCCACTCATGCTCAAGAAATATCAATCAAAGCACGGATGAAGGTAGGATTGTATTTTCTGGTGAAGTCCTGGACCAAGTTGACCTGCATCTAAATGAGGTGAAAGGAAAAATAAGTGATTTTAGGAGGAGGAGCTAGTGGATGTAAAACTCTGAGAGTTAAAAATGCATCACTCCTCTGTGGGGGATAGTTGACCTCTCAGGTGTTGGTATTAGATGTGGAAATGATTCCTAAAATTATTCATATAATAATAATAAATATGATTATCACTTTAGTATGTAGTGTATTTATAAATTAAGTTTAACAATATAAATACATATTAATTAAATAAGTAGCAGCAACCATCTATTTTTTGTAAGCACTGAATTAAGTTTCTTTATCTATACAAGGTATTGGCTTGCCTGAAGAAGAAGGATTTTCCAGTGTATGGTATTTTTAAAATCCACTGATGAGCCTGGCAGGGCTCAGACATACGGTGTTTGCAACCACTACTCTGAAAAGTCTACCTGACCACACCTCTGCATCCATTGGCCCCAAATAATTAAAACTGCACTGACAAAATCCTTCATTTTTTTATTAAGGTCTAATACAGGATAAGTGGGGAAGAGCCAATTAAACACCCCCATAAATGATATAGTGTTCTCTCTTCAAGCCAGCTCACATGTAGCTTCCACAAGCACACTTACTAGAATTCCCTTCATAGTTCATCATAAAGCTCTCTTAAGACTTCTCCTGCCTTCGAGTTTTTGTCTATGGCAAGCAAGATATGATATTCGTGGCACTGACTCATCTCTAGCCTTCATGACAGAGATTTAGACATAAATATTCTTTAAATGTTTTAAATTCAACTCCAGGACTTACTATGCAATAACATTTTGACTTAATAATTATTCATAGATGCTAATGAAAGATAGAAAATATTGTATTTCTACAGCATAATTCATATAGCATATGTGCCATATTCTCATGTAGGGTCCCCTTGTTCAGCAAGCAAGTATAAGTCTGATCATTGTACAATACCCCAAGGTATTTGACAACAGGAATAATCTTGTTCTCATAGATGACAGTCTGAACCCTGGAAAACTTCTCCTTCCTCACTGTTTCTTAATTGGGTACAGAATAAGGTGACAGATTTCATCCCTGTCCCTAATGGAGTCCTACAGACAATAGCAGTTTAAGGTTTGAAAAAAATTGCTGCATTGATTTTGGATAGAAACTTACTTTCTACCTTCAGATACCTGCAGGAATGTGTCTATTTGAATACTCTGTCTCTTGAATATCTTTCAGGCCATCACAATTAGCCCCAGGAACTCCAGCTGGACAGAGTTTAAAGCAGTGACTCCAACATTCATTTGGTACTCACTTCTTGTGTGCTGGACCCTATTTGGGTAAATATCATTTGTGCTCTTTCTGTTGATGGTAATATGAAGAATACTGCCCTCACATAAAACATTAACCATATTATGGTATACTGATGAGGCCAAGGCAACTTCGGCTGGCTGACAAGGTCACAGCAGGAGGTCTGTCTCAGCAAGGCATGAGAAGGACAGCTGCGGTCCTCTTGGTAGTTTTAGGTTTGATGGGAACTACACTCTGCATAAACAAGCTGGAGCTTCCTGGTGGTCCTGCTAATGATTGCTGTATTCCTAATTTTACGGAAGAGCACTTAGTCTCATAACCTCCAAAATGTCCATTGCCTTGTAGAATTTTAATCAAGCAGAATGTTAGTGTAGAAGAAAGGGTCTGCTTTGAACTTGGGGCTTCTAGTAAAGATTAGATTAGGAAGGTACTATTCTAGCTTATGTAGCCAATTTCTGCATAGTTCAGCAGCACTCGAGGCCTTGGATTGTGTGGACAGCCTGTTATCTCACACCTGTCTGTGATCATAACCCATGCTCTGAGTATGCCCTTGAAAATAAAAAAAAAATGTAATTAGAAAAAATAGACAACAGGCTTTTCATTGTAAGAAGAAAAAATCATTATGTGGCTTATAATATAAAAATAAAGTCTGGTGCTCGAAAGTCAGAGCCATGCCATCAGCCTTGCTATGAATGTCTCTCATTTCTTCAAGTGCCGACACCTCTCATGCCTTGGGGCCCCTGAACTGGCTGGAGCTGGTATCCGGCAGTATACTTCACTAACTACTTGCATCAATATCACTATTCTTTGTTGTTTCACATGTATGACACAAATATGACCTGGGCTAATGCCTTCACGTATTTCATCCCACACGGGCACAAGGATTAGGTTCAGCATATTCCTAGAATCAACCTCAGCCCACCCCAGATCTCCCCCTGAATTTCAAATTCATATCTTAGAGAAGTCTTTACAGATTCTCTCTTGATCCTTTTTTCCTATCAAATGTGTTTCACTCTTCTCAGTACTTTCAAGTTGTGGCTGGTGAACTTGTTCACGTAAGTATTGTGTGGTTCCTAAATTTCCACCTCTTTATTGTTACCTGTCATTAATTCAGTGTATCCCAATGACAATAAAAGTCAGCAAACTCAAAAGGCTTCCATAGCCTTGGCAACTCATGACTAGAGCCTAGGGAGATTACTGATGCCATAAACAAGAGTGTCAAATTGTTAAATCAACAACAGGAGTCACTGTGCACTTACTCCTCATGAAGGATCTCTGTCCTTAATGTGTTGTTCAATGTGAATTAATACTATAACTGGTACTCAAACAGTATGTTACACTTTATGTTCTGTGTTGGTGCAAACTGATGAAATCTTTCCTTAACATATACTAAATCGATCTTCTGTATATAAAGAGAATTGAAAATGAATCTTGATGTGAATGGAATGGGAGAGGGAGCGGGAGATGGGAGGGGTGTGGGTAGGAGGGAAGTTATTGGGGGTTGGGAAGCCATTGTAATCCATATATTGTACTTTGGAAATTTATATTTACTAAATAAAAGTTAAAAAAATAATAATAACAGAGACAAAAGTGAGATGTAACAGCCGATACCACAAAAATAAACAGAATCATCATGATTTACAGCATACAGCTATATGGTAATAAGTTGGAAAATCTAGTAGAAATGGATAGGTTCTTGGACACATACAATCTTCAAGTTTGATTGAATAAGACACTGAAAATCTAAAAAGGTGAATAATCAAGACACATATTGAATAATTAATAGAGACCTGATGGTTTCATTGCTGAACTCTATCAGACTTTTCAGAAGTACTAATTCCAATTCCACTGGAGTGACACAAAACATAAACATTTTATGAATATAGATTTTCATAATTATGTAACAGGACATATTCCTGGATTTGGATGTCTACACAGTGAGTTCACAGCATTATTATTTGTTTAATTCTCATGCCTCTCCAATGAGGTATGCCAATGAGAGGCCAGATCTTTCTGCTTTGACTGCTGGTCTAAAGAGGAAGAGGGTATGTGTATCACCAGGCAGGGTAAGCAATGAGGGAACCAGGGTGGCTGTACTTCTGAGTCTTCCTCCACTTCCTTGTCTTCTGTCTGTCCACAAAGCTCCACAGTGCTGATTTTACTGTCAGTGTCCCAAGAATTCAGAAATTGTGTAAAGACCTCTCCCCACTGTGCTTTAGGAGAAATTACCTGATTCTCTGATATATTCAGGAACATATTCAAGGAGCACCATCTGAGCCAAACACTGTACTAAGCATCAGTTAACAAGCACAATGAGACTATATTATTGGGAAATTCTAAAGATGGAGCAACTCTGTCTTTATTATTCCCATTTTGTACATGAAAAAATTTCTGATTTATGAAAGTGCATGAATATACAAAATTGCATTATTGGTGAGTTTTGAGCTGAGATCTCAAAAGTGGGCCATATGGTCTTAACATTCAGTTGACCTTGCCAGACTATGAATAATTGTCTATGAAAAGCTCAAGGGCAGCATAGTGGTGATGAGCAGGTGATAAACATGCAAAAGACTAAAATAATCCTCCCAAGGGAAGGCTGGTATTCCAGAAATGTGACACAGCACATATTGGTATTGAATTCAGTATATGTATGTGTACACAAGAACTGTATATACTTTTTAGTTTCATGATGAATGGAAGGATTTACATACAATATACTTTCATCTAAAAAATCTGCATTCCACCACTGATAACCATATATACCTATATCAGATGTAAGATGTTAGATATCTTATGTGTTGAAATAAAAAGTGAAATTGATCATAATTTTCAATACAACTTATTATAAAATGTGAACTTATTAATATGGAAATACCACTAGCTAAAATTTATAAATATATTTACCCTACCAGTAATCATAAAAGAGAATCAAGTACATCATATAAGAATTAATGCAGTGGATAATAATCCTTGTCTCAATTATTATTTTGCAATGAGTTTGAACACAAGTTAAATAAAATAATAGTAAAATAATTTTTGTTGTTTCTTATTTTCTCATCCCTATTCAATCTTCCTGTGAAAGTCTGAGTCTCCTTTAGTTTAATGTGAGGCTCTTTCTCACCCTCTTCATCTGTAGCCTCATGAAATCTTCCTTTTGACATCTAGACTTTTCCTATCATGGATCTATTTTGGCACTTTGGTTGTGGTCTTCTGTTCCACTGCAAGTACTGCTTCCATTCTAAGGACAGCCACAGACTATTCAGACCCAAAGCTTCACAAATGCCTTGAATTTCCCTGTGCCAGAGAGACACCTTGGTCAGCTACACCCCCAGGGTTGACTGTGTTTGCATTATAAGCAATGACTTTTGTGTGAATCACAGACCCAAAACCTCCATGCCGGTGCCACAACTTGTTTCTACAGTTACCTGGAGGATAGTTTTTGTCCCATATCTCATAGACACCTGCAATGAAATTGATGGGAAATGAGAAGAGTCAGAACCACATGTATTAAGCCCTTTGATCACAATACTGGTGGTAGCAGACCAAGCCTCCCACTGCTGTGAGAAATTGTAGCAGATACACTAAAAACAGAAGCTGAAGGTGCACATGTCACTTGGGGAGTGTACAACCAGATACAAGATCCTTGTCTGTATGCCCATATCTGCCTCTTTGCCTTTGATATTGTTTTTAAAGCAATTCCTATGCAGGAGAAGATCCAAGAGAAAGACATGCTGATTTTAACCAGAGGAAGATAACAGAAGAAAAGGGAAGAGAATGCCTGAGTTCCTGGGCTGGGTCATCACAGAGAGTTCTCCTGCCATACTGGGGAGCACACACAGATCCTTTGTGCATTTCATGCATTTAGCCACTGTGGGCTCACCATGGGAGTTGGTCACCTTGGCAGAGATGGGGTGAGGGTGTGATCATGGCGACTGATGTGTGATTATACACTTCATCATGCTGACAATAAAAGATATGTAACATTCAACTAGTGTGTCACCCTGCATACTCTCCCACCCTCAACCACTGGCCAGATATCCCTGGACCCATCCAGCACACATCTTGGGATACCTGCTGAAGGAACATACACTTGCACTTATCCATAGAGAAATATTCCATCAGAGAGGAAAACCACATATGTTGCCCCAAATGCTAAAAAATAAGCAGGAATACAAGAAACACGAACAAAGAAGATAATATTCCAACCCAAAAGGAAATAAATAATACTTACAGTATTTCAATATTAGAATGTGAACCATCCGAAAAGGAATTCAAAAGAATTATCACATGATTATTTAAAGAAATAGAGAAGGAAATACATGAGTTAAAGAAATCCACACAGGACATGGATGGGAAATTCTAGTAGGATATACAGGCATTGAAGATAAATCAAAATATTAGAAATAAAGAGCCCAATATGTTGAATAAAAATGCAATGGGAAGTTTTAACCACAGACTAAGGTGGATTAACTCATTAATAATTAAAGAATATCTGAGCTAGATGAGAAAACCTAGCATATATGTGTCAGATAAAAAAGAAGAAAAAAATTTAGAAAAAAACAAAAATAGTATTTCAGATTTATGTGATAATATCTAATGATGAAACATAAGTGTTTTAAGAGTTCCTGAATAACTGGAAAGAGAACAGATTACAAGACATATTCAGTAAAAATAATAGAAATGTTCCCTAATTTGGAGAAAGATACGGACAGCCAAGTACAGGAAACACATAGAATGCCTTAAAAATTACCAGCAAAGAACTTCACTGCAACAGGTTATAGTCAGAAATTCAAAGTAAAATATAAAGAAAAGACCCTAAAACATGTATGATAGAAATGCCAGATTATGTTCAAAGCATCTCCAATTGGATTGAGAGATGATTTCTCATCAGAAATCCTATAAACTTGGAGAGAATGGAGACACACAGTTCAAGTCCTGAAAGAAAAAAAAATCATCATCTGAAAATACTGTACCCAGCAAAGCTCTATTTTATTAATGAAGGCAAAATAAAGACCTTCCAAAGCAAGAAAGAAATTGAAAGAATTTGTCACCACTCATCCAGTCTTACAAATGATACTTAAGGATGTGCTACACCTAGAAATAGAGATAGTGTGATTTATTAAAGAATGTGAAAGCAGAAAAATCTCCTATTTTATGTATGAAGGAATACCAAAGCAAACAACAGGAATATTTATGGGAAAATAGCAGGAACAAGTCATTACTTATCAATAATAACCTTGACTATAAATGGCCTAAATTCTCCAATTAAAAAATACTGACTGATTGAATAGATAATAAAAAAACATATCTTGGCTGCACAGGAAACACTCCTCATGAAAAATGATTCAGAAAATGAATGTGAAAGAATGGGAAAAGTAATTCAATGGTAATGGAAAGGAAAAACAAACAGGAATAGCCACCATAATATCAAACAGGCTAGACTTAAACAAAAATGTTAAAATAGATAAAGACATTATGTAATAATGGATCGATTCAACAGGAAGACATGATTACATTAAGTATATATACAACCAATGCTAGGGTGCTTGTGTATATTATATATATATATATATATATATATATATATATATATATATATATATATAAAGGGAGGCATAAAATCCAAAACAGTAATAATGTGAGAATACCACACCCCACATTAACTGAAAAAGAATCTTGCTGGTTTCTTTGTACCTCGGACTACACAAGTAGGGCATTTTGCTTTTAAGTCTTGAAGTCTCTTCATTATTTGTTTCTGTGAACGTTTGATTGCTAAAAATGGAGAGGAGTTGTTATTCAGAATATTTCCTGCTGGCCAACTGAATGAATGATTGGGGAAGAATTCATTACTGCTAGAACAAAGCCAAGAGACTTCATCAGCAGCTTGTTGGTAACTCAGTTCTGAAGTTTAGGGTTTTTTTCTGTCAGTGGATTTATAATCTATTCCACATTTACTTGACTTACCAAGCCCTTTTCATTTTAGGGATCAGTATAGGGAACTGACTATGGGGTTCTTTCCCTATTTATGTTCTTTTTAATTTAAAAATTTTTAAAAACGTTACTTTTCCTAATTAATTTCATATGCAGATACTACATACATAAATATTTAAACTATCATTTTCCTTTCTAACATTTATGTATATTTTTATTAATTTGAAAGCTATAATATGCGCGTGCACACACACACATGTGCAGGTTCTGCATCCACTGGATCACTCTCCAAATGTTTGCAACATCCAGAGCTGGGCCGGGCAAATGCCAGGAATTAGGAACTCTATCTGAGTCTCCAATGTAGGTGGAGAGAACCCAATACTTGAGCCATCATCTGTTTTGCTAGGTGCTCTAGAAGGATGTTGGATCAGAAATTGAAGTCTGATGTTGAAATCTTTACTCAGTATACAGTTGATCTTCTGTATATAAAGAGAATTAAAAATGAATTTTAATGAAGAATGGCATAGGAAAGGGAGTAAGAGACAGGATGGTTTGCGGGTGGGAGGGTAGTTATGGGGAGAGGAGAACCAGTATAATCCAAAAGTTGTCCTTAGGTAATTTGTATTTATTAAATAAAATTTTCTATAAAAAAGAAAGAAAAATAAATTAAAGTCAGGAACAGCATGGTGGGGCAGTGGGCTAAGATGCTGCCTATGATGCTGGCATTTCACATCAAAGTATTGGTTCAAGTTCCAGATGCTCTGATTCTAACCAGATCTGTGGTAATGTTATTGGGAAATCAGTATAGGATGGCTGAGCATTGGGTGTGTTCCACCCACTTTTGAATCCTGGATGGCGTTCTTGCATATTGGCTTTGCCCTAGCCATTGTGGCCATTTTCCCATAACTATTTATGTTGTTTATTTTGGATTTCCTTTGTACTTTTACTGGAGGATTTTTCTGCCTTCTCATTCTTTCATGATGGCTATCTTTCTGTGTTTATAGTGTAGTACATCTTTAAGCATCTTTTGTTAGGCTGGATGTATGGCGACAAATTCTTTTAATTTCTGTTTGTTATGAAACTTTTTATTTCACGTTCATTCATAAATGAGAGCTTTTTAAGCACAGTATTCTGGGTTGACAATTCTTTTAAGACTTGGACTATATTTTGCCATTCTGTTCCTACGTGTATGGTTTCTGCTGAGAATTCCACTGTGAGTCTAATTGGAGATGCTCTGAAAGTAATCTGGTGACACTCTTGTGCACATTTTAGAATGCTTTCTTTATGTTTCACTGTGGAAAGTTTGACTACAATGTGTCATGGTGAAGATCTTTTCTGGTAGTGTCTGCTAGGAATTCTATGTCCTTCGTGTACTTGAACATCTCTTTTTGTTTCCAAGTTGGGGAATTTTTCTATAATTACTTCACTAAATAGGCTTTCTAGTCCATGCTCTCTTTCCACACCTTCAGGAACTCCTAAAACCCTTATGTTAGTTAATTTGATAGTATACCATAAAGCTCCAAGAATGCTTTTTAAGTTTTCTTTTTCTTCTCCTTCTCTTCCTCCACCACCTCCTCTATCTTCTCCTTCTCCTCCTCCTCCTCCTTCTTCTATGATCTGACTGTAAGATTTCAAAAGATTTTTCTTCTAGTTCAGAAATTATTTCTTCCACCCTAAGATATTAGAGGGACTGGCACTGTGGTACAGTGTTAAGGCTGTCCAGTGCATTTCGTATTTGATCTATTGAATCCTTCATTTCTAATATATAATGTTTTAAGAATTATTTTATGCCAGTGCCGTGGCTTAACAGGCTAATCCTCTGCCTTGCAGCGCCGGCACGCTGGGTTCTCGTCCCGGTCAGGGTACTGGATTCTATCCCGGTTGCCCCTCTTCCAGGCCAGCTCTCTGCTATGGCCCGGGAGGGCAGTGGAGGATGGCCCGAGTTCTTCGGCCCTGCACCCGCATGGGAGACCAGGAGAAGCACCTGGCTCCTGGCTTCGGATCAGCGAGATGCGCCAGCCACGGCGGCCATTGGAGGGTGAACCAATGGCAAAAGGAAGACCTTTCTCTCTGTCTCTCTCTCTCTCACTATCCACTCTGCCTGTCAAAAAAAAAAAGAATTATTTTACTTATTTGAAAGACAGAAATACATAGAGAGGCAGAACCAGAGAGAGTCTTCCAGTCCACTGATTTACTCCCCAAATGACTGTGATGGCCAGAGCTGAGCTGGTCTGAAGCTTGGAGCCAGGAGATTCTTCCAGGTCTCCAATGTGGGTGCAGGGGCCCAAGGAGTCGGGCCTTCTTCTGCTGCTTTCCAAGGCCATAACAGAGAGCTGGATCAGAAGAGGAGCAGCTGAGGTTTGAACCAGCACCCATATAGGATGCCAGCTCTGCAGGCTGGGGCTTTAGCCCACTGTGCCACAGTGCCAGCACCTTTAATATCTTATTTTGATTTCTCTTTAAAATCTCAATTTCACGAGTAAATTTTCATTCATGTCAGGTATGCTTTTGTTTACTTCATGAATTTTCTTCTGATTGCTTTTGAGTAATTCTATGATTGATTTTTTTGAATTCCATTTCCGACATTTCCTAAAACTCTTCACCTTTGCATTCTAATATCAAAATCATGTGTTCCCTTGAGGAGTCACAGTGTCTTCCTTATTTTTGTTCATTGGATTTCTGCATTTTATTTTAGGCATTTCTAGGATTGATTTTTGTTTTTTTCCTCTGATGGCTTTTATCTTTGAGTCATGCCTCTGTGGCTTAGTGGAATGTCTGCACTTACATTGAATACACTTTCAGTGAATGCACTTTCAGATGTGTAGTGGGTGTGTTTAAGGAGTTCTGGTCAGTACTCCAGGGTGGGGCAATTATCCATGGTAACAACCAAGTTGGACATGATAGATCTCAATGCCCAGCTAAACCCTTCAACTTCTCATGTAACCATTGAGTCCCCATGGTCTCAGAACACAAGATTCCCAGTCACTGGGCCCAGAGGTTTCTTTCTTGCCTGCAAGTCTGTACAGTCAACAGAGAGGCAGATGTTTCCCGAGACAGCTCCACCTAGGCATCATGACCCAGGGAGGCTGTGTGTGCCTCATGGTCCTACATGGTTGTGCAGCCAACTCTCAGACAGGCTCAAAGTCCGTGATTATTGAAGATTGTTTTCTCCACTGGAATCTCTGGATCACACATGTACACGAGGTCCACTCACCGTTGCTCTCTGCACATGACTGCCATCAGTACTGCTGAGAAGGCATCCTGTACAAGCCCATTGCTGTGCCTGAACACAAAGGCTTTCACAGCTGCTGCCCAAACCCAAAATTGCACCCACCCTTTCTCTGCCAGGAAATGGGCACTGTTGTGGGATTTGGGTGAGATATACCTGCCTGATGTAATTCCACTAGGTCCAATGGCAACAGCTAGCAACTGCTATCTCCTAGGGCCCAATCCAGCTCTCTCACCAACTATATCACCAAAGGTTGCTGCAGTCAGGTCTAACCTTTGTCTCCAAACTGACACATTTCCAGGTCCCAGCTGCTGCAGCCATGTTCACGTATGTGCTGTGTGTACACACCCTCCACAAAGGTCCACAGTCTTCCTCCTTTCCTTGTAGAATTTTCAGTGCAGTTTTCTCTCCAATTTTCCCCTGAAAATGCACTTCATACACATTTATAACATTTATTCTGAGCCTAGCACACTATGTCATTCCCTAATAATCCATCTTTGAATCTGATATATTCTTTTTTTAAAAAAATGAGGGTTATATGGCTGTATTAACATTAACTTTCACATACTTATGATATATGTACACTTTAATGCCACAAGAAAACCTCACAAAAAAACCTGGGCCAGCACTGGTACACAGTTTTTAATGATTGTGTGTAAGTGCTGGCATCCCATGTGGGTGCTAGTTCAAGTCCCAACTGCTCTAGTTCTGATCCAGCCCCCTGCTAATGCATCTGGGGAAGCAGTGGAGTATGATGCAAATATGAGTCCTTGCTGCCCATGAGTGAGATCTAGTTAAATCTCCTGGATTCATATTAGACCAGCCTCAGAAAATATGGCCTTTTGGAGAGTGAACAGTAAACCAGATCTCTGTCTCTGACTGCCCTTCTTTCTATGTAACTTTGCATTTCATGTCAAGAAATAAACCTAAAAAAAAGAAAACCAAAATAATTGAGTAGCAGGAATAATGGGTTTAAGCACCATTAGCACAAAATGCCATGTGACTAAGAGTAGCTGAAACTAGGCCGGCGCCAGAGCTCACTAGGCTAATCCTCTGCCTGTGGTGCAGGCACTCTGGGTTGGGGCACCGGATTCTGTCCCAGTTGCTCCTCTTCCAGTCCAGCTCTCTGCTGTGGCCCGGGAGTGCGGTGGAAGATGGCCCAGGTCCTTGGGTCCTGCACCCATATGGGAGACCAGGAAGAAGCAATGGGCTCCAGGCTTCAGATCAGTGCAGCGCACCGGCCATAGCGGCCATTTTGGGGGTGAACCAATGGAAGGTAGACCTTTCTCTCTAGTCTCTCTCACTAACTCTGTAAAAAAAAAAAATAGCTGAAACTGATGACAAGTCTCATGTATTTTACATTGTTTAAGTTTTTCTTTAAAAATCTTCCTGTTACAAAATGAAAAATGTGATCTATAACATTATCTATGTATCTTGATTATCTTTGAGAATGAGAGATACAAGTTGACTTTTGGGAACATGAGCAAGTTTGGTTCTATTCTTGGTTGCACATGGATCTTTACTTTGTAATAATTTGTGGAGCTTTACGTAATTTCTTTTTGCTTGTGTTTCTCTAAGCAGGCTATCCATTTATGAACAATATAAACATTACATATTTGCACAAAAATTGTAACTCAGTGTCTCAGAGTAATAGCAGAATTCATTTTGTTAAACTTTAATTTGGGTAAGGTTCTTTGGGAACAGTTTATCACTTATCAATGCAAGACATTTTGAAGGCTAGAAAGGACCTAATATTCTTCAGCCTTTAAGAATTGAATTTGTCAGGTGCGTGCTGCGGTGCAGCAGGTTAAAGCCCTGGCCTCAAGTGCGGTATCTCATATGGGCACCGGTTCTAATCCTAGCTGCTCCTCTTCCGATCCAGCTCTCTGCTATGGCCTGGGAAAGCATAGAGGATGGCCCAAATCCTTGGGCCCCTGCACCCACGTGGGAGACCCAGAAGAAGCTCCTGGCTCCTGGCTTCGATAGGCACAGCTCCAGCTGTTGCAGCCATCTGGGGGAGTGAACCAGCATATAGAAGACCTCTCTCTCAGTAACTCTGTCTTTCAAATAAATAAAATAAATCTTTAAAAAAATTGAATTTGTCAAATGTGTACACTAAAACTCAGAGTTGATCAAATATTTCACCAGATGCAAGATTGAGTAGGACAAAAACTTTTCAGACTTTGAGATTGTGCTTCAGAATAAAATTTTTTCTAAAGATAACATTATTCCTTTATCAAAATTATATTTATTTTGTGTTAAATGTGTCAATAATTTAATGTAACAACATGACACTATAATGTATCTAAAAATTAGTAGCAAAAGTATCTTCAGTAAAATTTCCCTAAACTCTTCAATAGCTTTCTGAAAGAAATTGACACATTGAAGTCACAGTGATTTTTCATGGGCTATAATTGTTGCAGAAAAACTCGTCTTCAGGTCAGTTTCTAAGTTTTACCTCCTTTTTGGAATTTTCATCTTCTTGGTCAGTAATAATGACTTCTGCTTAGGGGAAGATTATGGAAAATCTGCTTAAGCATAACAGCTCTTTGACTTGTTCTGAATACCCACGTAGTCATGCTTTTGTAGTACTATCAAGAGCTTTCAGTTAGGGTCATTTGTGTAAGGTGGCATTGAACTAGCCAGTGGGACTTTTGCAATCCAGATAAGAGGAAACGTGGAGGATATATCTTCTTTGAGTTTAGTAGGGTGTGTTTGGTGGTCTGCAGTAACTTGGTGTGTGTATTTAAGGCACCATTATATTTTGGGGTGGCACTGGAAAAACTTACTGGACTATTCTATGACCTACTTTGTCTGCTCAATCAGCAGCATGACAGGAAGGTGAAAGGCCAGTGTGCACCATGCAAATTGGGCCCTAGATCCCCAAGACAGGAAGTTCCCACAATCCAAAGGATAGTGTCTCTTCATTGTCAGGTTCTGTGTACTCCTCCTCTGAGTACACAGTAGAATATGGGGATCCCTTTTACTGAATACTGATGGGGTAATAATGATAAATAAAATTTTCTGGCCCTGTTGTTATGATAAAAATATTCAGGAAAGCTACTGGAAGAGTTTATTTACTTAAGCATTCATGAATCAGACTGCATTCAATAATAGAAGACATTCAGAAAACTCCTTTTGAAAGCAGAATATGGAGGCAAAGTAAAGACATTACTGGGTTGGGTACAGTTAGGTTTTTGGCTTATGTCAATGTGATCACTGAATGGTCCCTATTTAGATGTTAATAGTTAAGCTTAAATTTTTTTCATTGTTTAAATTAGAATTTAGTTTGCTTATGGAGAAACCTAAGGTGCTAGAACTCTGTGAATGTAACAAACTCTACTGTTTGTTGAATTTTTTTATTTAGTGCAGGCTTAAGTTTATGATAATAAAATAAATTGAAAGAAACATGAGAAAAGAGGGAAGAGTGATGGTGGGAGTAGGGAGGGATGAAGGAGGATAGGGTGGGAAGTATCATTATCCTCTTAAACTGAATATATCAAATATATGAAAATTGTTCCCATTAAATAAGTTTAAGAAATAAAATTAATAAAATATGAATACTGTGTGAGTATCCACAGACCTCATAAAACATGTTATATAGTTATAAGGAATACTTAGTAAGTCTTTCCAAATGTTATAAAATTGCCAGTAAAATGGAAATTATTCAAAATTCAGTTTTCTGTGTTTCTCACTTTTTGTGGTAAATGCCAAATGTCCTTTTAAAATTTGCACTTATTATTTGTTTGTTTTCTAAATTAAAATTCATTTTCTTGCCTAAGTTTATACTTGTATGTGTGTTTTTTTAAAGAAGCAATCCTTTACATTTTATACATTTGAAACCACATATGTCTGTGTAAGCCTCTTCCTGCCATGATTTTTACTGGTCCTGCCTTGATACAAAATGGCTTTAAAAATGAATTAAAATATTATTTGTCCCGATTATTGACCATTTTAGCTCCTACAGATCAGAGAATCCACAGTACATTTCTGTCTGTTTTTGGGTCATTTCAATTACTATAATGTTCTCTAGTTCTTGAAATGGCAGTTTCTTTTGTTGATATACCATTTTCTTATTCATTCAAATGCTGAGGCACACCTCTAAGTTCATCTTTTGGATATTGTTCATAATACTACAATAATTATGAACACATTGATTTCAATACCCTAAGATATATACCCAGAGAGAGGATTGCTGGACCATGTGGAACTTTGGTTTGAGAATGTATCTGACAGTTCATGTAGTGGATGGTTTTTTTGTAGGGCCTGGTGTTGCTGCAGTGAAATTTTTTAGGGGCCAGTGCTGTTGCACAGTAGGTTAAAGCCTTGGCCTGAAGCGTCGACATCCATATGGGCACCAGTTCTAGTTCTGGCTACTCCTCTTCCTGTCCAGCTCTCTGCTGTGGCCTGGGATTGCAGTAGAGGATGGCCCAAGTCCTTGGGCCTTTGCACCCATGTGGGAGACCTGGAGGAAGCTCCTGGTTCCTGCCTTTGAATTGGCGTAGCCATTGTGGCCATCTGGGGAGTGACCCAGTGGATAGAAGACCTCTCTCTCTCTCTCTCTCTCTCTCTCTCTCTCTCTGTCTCTACCTCTCACTGTAACTCTGTCTTTCAAATAAAATAAATCTTTGAAAAAAAGAAATCTTTTAGAAATAGATCCTAGAGGTAGGTGATTAGGTTATTTTCCTTTGGAAAAGATCATTGCCCATCTCTTATAGTGAGTTCTTACAAGAGCATACTATTATAAAGTGAGGGGTCCCCACATGATTGTCCTCTTTGGAACATAGCCACTCCCATTTCCGTTTTTCTGCCAAGCTGCAACACAGAAAGGGGAGCCATCATAAGAAGATAACTTGTTGATGCTATCAAAACTAAGAAATAAAAATATGCAAATTATTAGGCATTAGCTATAATACATACAAACTGCTTAGGGAGGGACTGCTGTACATTGATTCATAGCACATGTTTGTTGACATGACTGATTACCAAAGTACTTTCATTCATGGGCGCATATATCACTTTCCTCCTATGTGCCAGATTTTATTCTAGGTGCTCAGGTCAGAACAATAAGGAAAATAGACATAAGTATATGCTTTCATGGGCTTTCAGCTTAGTTTATGGAGACAAAGATAAATGATTTACACAAATGAATACAATACATGACATGCTTGATAGTATGTTCCACTGAAAGTATAAATTTATATACTTAGTAAGTGCTCATGAATCATTGCTGATTGAGCAGGGTTCTTTCCTCTAATCATTTCTCAAACATTTCATCCATTCCAGTGCTCTCTTCTAATGGGATTAACAATGTTTACACACTTAACTTACTTGAGGTTATTTTATTTCCTACAGTTATTTCCTACTATGATCTCTGTGATAATATCATCTGGGGGCAGGTCTATTTGGGCATCCAGTGCTACTGGAGAGTTTCAAGCAGTAAAGTTCTTGCTTGCAATAATACTGCGAAATGGAAAAACAAAACAAAACTGTGTGAGGACTCCCTCAGGTAGCCTGAAACGGGTGTATTATGTCCCTTCTGCAGTGGAAAGAATAATCAGAGAACAGAAAGCTGATTACCAGAGGTTGTCAGTGGCATGAGGTATGAAGTGGGAAACAGAAAATGTTGATTGAAGGGCAATAATTCCACCAAGACAAAAATGAATGAATAATTGCACTGCTTGGTGATCACAGTTAATAATATATTATGTATTTCCAAATTGCTAAAAGAATATTTTTTAGGGTTGGACATTTGGCCTAGTGGCAAAATCCTGGTTAGGACACCTGCATCCCTTATCAAAGTTCCTGGATTAAAGTTGTATCTGGTCCTGATTGCTGCTTCTCACTAACAAAATATGAAATGTAACAGCTGAGGGATCAGATAATTTGGCATTTCCCACTCATGCAGAATACCTGGATTAAGTTAATGGTCTTTAGAACATACATTAATTTCATAACATTGGACAGATAAAGTGTCTTTTAGCAGATATACAACTAGTAACTATAAATAAGAAATTAATTAGTTGTATTGCCTTCAAGTTAAGTTTTTCTGCTTGTTTCCCATTCTATTAGCCTTAGGTTTCCTGTGCTGAGAGAACAGGTGCAAATGACGGAGGAGAGCCAGCAGCTCTACTTAGTGAACTTGGCTGTGGAGAACTAGCTGGTCTGGTTCCACAGCAGTATCCATCTCTGGTAAACAAGTACATCCTCCCTGATTCAGATGTATCTGAGAAGGACAGGCCTTATGCAAATCAAATGGATAATAGGTCCAGAGTGGATCAAGGAGGATACATGAGAAATCCACCAGAAAGAACCCAAGAATTTGAGATTTACTGTCCATATGGGAATCGATTATTGAGAAGATAAATGCCACCCACCACTTTAAAAGTAGTTGGTGTTGGATTCATAAAGGGGACCACAGACTTAGCAGCTCTAATCAGGTTAAATGCTCATCTTTGAATAAGTCAGAACAAAGGGTGGCTGTTGGGTATCAGAGAAACTGGAAATTTGTCATTTGATAAACTATAATTCCTCTATTTATGTAAGTATGAAATAGAAACCCTGTGAGTGCAATTCGGGGAGGAGACTGAGGGACAGATGGCAGAACAAATCAACACAGGATACCGGGGTCCACATATAAATAAATTATTTTGAGCAGGACAGTGCAAACTGTGGACCATTGTGCCGCTGAAATGCACTTTCCCTGGAGTAGAGGAAGCAGAGGAAAGGCAGCCTGTGTTCTACTACCAATGTAGAAGCCCTGGCACAGGGATATGCAGGTTCTGTATTGTTTCACTGGGACCCTGACACCAACAGAGAACTGAGGTTGGCATTGGACGTCTCTAAGAGCAATGGGGAGAGCTTGAAATATCAGATGTACTTGTACTTGTTCTTAAGCAGAGGTTACTGTATTACTTGTGTCTGTTGACAAGGACTGAGAGCAGACAACCTGCCCAGACATGGGTGCCTTGGAGAAATGAGTCCACAGTTAAGAAGAGTGGGACCCAGCTGCTCTCCTCCACTGTCTTCCAGAAACCAGGAAAGTTCACGGTTCCCTGAGGTGGCTCCTATTTCCAATGGTTCCGAGGCCAGGGATGTCCTGCTTTTAAAGTTGAAATGACAGTTATGGGCCTGCAGGGAGATAACCACATCTTGGGTATTCATCTCATAATGGACCTACATCAGAGGCTTAGCTGGGTGAGTGTCTTTCTATTTCATGCACAGAGTGAGCTCCTAGAGTAAGTGGATCCTAGGCTGGAGCAGGATTGGTCTCACTGAAAAGATAGGAGGATTTTGTGCTTGTGATATCAGTCTTAGCTATTACTCCACTGTTAACAGTACGTGTTTCTAGACATGAAATGATAAACTTCATGAATTATGGAAGGTTATGAATGAATAGGTTTGCAATAGTATATTTAAGATTCTTGATGTACTTGCTTTGGTTTTTATCTGGTTTCCCTCATTCTAGTATGTTTCTCAATTTAACATATGTCTTTTTCAAGTAAATTTGTTCAGGCAAGACATACCAAGCCTGAACTAATTCAATATGTCTAAGTGATATTTATTTCTTTCTGGCAATTTTAGAATTTTTTAAAGATATTTCAGAAAATTTTAGGACTGCTTCACCTTATTACCCCATAAGCAATGCAATATTCTTAATATTAAACAAAAATGAGTTTAACAGGTGGCCATGAAATTTTTCCACTAAATTGATTGCTGATAACATATTTTCTGTTTATCAGAAATTTATCTAGAAATACTTTCTATTCTATATGAAATATTTTTAAAAGTTATTAGTTTGGATGAATAATACATGAGAATAGCAGCATAAGTTCAACTAATTTCTTAAAATGTTTCACTTTATTATTTAGGCTTTTAAACTAAACTGAAACCTTTAACTGAAATAATTGAAATTTCACACACATAAGAGAAAAATTTATTGTTATAAATAAAGGGAATGTTGTTTATTATAGAAAAAATAATCACCAATGACACTATTTCTGATTTCCTTCAAAAGTTTGTATTTCTTTTTAAATTTTATATATAACAAATACTTCTTCAGTTTCAATTAAGTTGCTGAATCACAACAACTATCCCATTAATATTATCTAACTTGAATAAGAATACTATTCTCTAGTACTATTGAGTACTTAAAATGCAGGAAAGTGAGGGTGCAAATGTGACACTGTTGTGAATAAAGTGGAAAAAATAACAAGGATTGCTCATTTGTGGCCACACAAGTATTAGCCTTCAAGAAATCTGAAAAATGAATACTTCTATTGATGTATTCAAATATTACTGAATATTATGTCTTAAAGTATTCATTTTAAAACTTTGCATTAGGTAGGTGCCCTGGGTCCACATGGGCCTGATCAGAGAGCTTGGTGCAGGATACATTATTCATTGCTTTCTACATTTGGCATTTGACAGGGTTGCTATGGTTATCAGAGTGATGCACAAGAAGGCAAGTTATTAGCTTTTAAAAACATGGTTTTATCCCTCCCTGGTGTGTACTTGATTCTGATGGTTTAAAGATGCATTCTCATGGAGCACTTTTGCATATCCCCAAAATTACAGCATTTAGGATGTTAATGCCACGGCAGTGTCTCTGTGCACTGCTGCCCCAGCATATGGTTTATTATTGTCTTGCCCTGCTATGATTTTTGTCTCCTAAATCTCTAATGACACATTTGTTACCTATGCTTTTTCTTTCTTTTTTAAAAAAAATATTTATTATATTTGAAAGAGTTACAGAGAGAGGTAGAGACAGAGAGGTTTTCCATCCACTCGTTCACTCCCTAGATGGCCACAATGGCCAGAGCTGTGCCGATTCTAAGTTAGGAGCCAGAAGCTTCCTCTAGGCCTTCCATGTGGGTGCAGGGCCCAAGGACTTGAGCCATCTTCTACTGCCTTCCCAGGCCATAGAAGAGGAGCAGCCAGGACTAGAACCAGTGCCCACGTGGGATGCCGGTGCTTCAGGCCAGGGCGTTAACCCTCTGCGCCACAGTGCTGGGACCTACCTATGCTTTTTCTTAGGCATTGAAAATTCAATGCTTGTGATTATGCATATACTCATCATTAACTTTCTGCTTTTAGATCCACCTGCATAATCAGTTTCCAAGGAATAGGTGACACATTACAGTCAGTCAATGCGATTGGAAGAATGCACTGTTGATTCTTCTGGAATGCATCCATTTTATTAAAAAAATACTTTTATGGAGCTAATCATGGTGGAAAGGTGTTTGAATCTGTCACATAATTCATTCCCAGCAATGAACACTATCAATCTACTCCCCTACATCGGTTCATTTGAAATTCTCATCATTATTTTAATGTTGCCAATGGTGTCAGAGGTTTTAAAATGATACTCAATGGATATTGTAGAACTTATGATATAGATAACACTGATGTTTAACAGAATAAGAAAATAAAATAGTATATTTTATCATATATACTCTGCTTAAATCTATGAGGTTGCAAATATCACTATGCATTCATCCATAACATAACATTTTAATTCACCAGCCATAACCACATTTTAATAATTGATATTGTGATAAAGATGAGAAGTGATGCTTTATGAAAATTATCTTTCTTGAGGATATCATTGTGGTGGAGAGGATTAAGCTGACACTTCGCACACTTGGATCCCACATCAGAGTGCTGTTTCAAGTCCTGTGTATAACATGCATCTGATCCATCTTCCTCCTGCTGCTAATGCACCTGGGAAGCAGCACATGATGGCTCAAGTACTGGGGCCTTGATACACACAAGGAGACCTAAATGGAGTTCCTCAGTCCTATCTTTGGCCAGGCCCAGTCCCAGCATATGTGGGCAGGTTGGGCAGTAAACCAGTGGATGGAAGAGTTATTTCTCTCTCTCTCTCTCTCTCTCTCTCTCTCTCTCTCTCTCTCTCTCTCTCTCTGTCTCTCTGTCACTGCATGTGTTTCAGTCTCTCTGCTTTTTGAGTAAATATTTTCAAAGAATACTGTGTGTAAAAATAGCATTTGAGTTTGTGCAGATGTCTTCTCTTTGTCATTACACAGCTTCTGTTTTATGTACATGTCTGATCTAACACCAGAGATTCATCAGTCTTTTAATTCCTGGTCCATTTATTTGTGCTATTTTCCTCACCACGATCAGTGATTACATAAACATTTTGGAGTATAAGGTGAAAGCCAGAATGAAGAGGGTGAATGTTGTCCATGCTTTCTGTCTTCTGAGATTGCTCAGGGGATTCATTCTCAGCCCCAGTAACCCCAGGTTGTCACTTCTTACAGTGAGAACTGAGATATACATTCAGATTTTAAAGTGTTTACTTTGTTCAAAAATTATATAAAACGTATTATTTTTTAAAAGTTATATTTAAGGTACTCAAATTTCATGTATTTGCTATATACAGATTCAGGAACATAGTGATACTTTCCACCCTACACACCCTCCCACCCACACTCTCATTCTTCTTCCTCCACCCTCTTCTATTCCCATTCTTATTTTTTACAAAATCTATTTTCAGTTAACTTTTTAATCATAAGATTAATCCTACCCTAAGTAAAGAGTCCGACAACTAGTATAAATTAAAAAAAAATATTCTTCCACCATCCAGACAAGGGCTGTAAACAATCATTGAATCTCCAGGGGTCAATTTTACTCCTTTACAATAGAGAAAATATGGTATGGTCTTTTTGGGACTGGCTTATTTCACTAATATAATGCTTTCCAGTTACATCCATCTTACTCTGACCAATTATAGGTGACCATGCTCAAACTTCCTTCTATTCCATTTCTCACAGGTCAGTAGCACATTATTGCAAATTCAGTGATCCTTCCATGATTGGCCTGTCAGATTACTTGCAAAAATTTGTGACACAAAACTAACTTTAACATTCAAATAAATAATAAATGTATTTGGGGATTTGTATTTATGATACAAACTTCTTACTATTGAAATTTTAGAGAAATTTTCAAAAATTATGTAAATAATTATACTTCATCTATTAATGAACATCAATAGTAACTACATTTTTTCTCAGTCCTCATTTTACCAACAGCCTCACTGGAAACAGAGAACAGTTGATCAAATCTTTTTCAATCTATGGTGGGCATCTACAGAACAAGGGACTTGAGTTAGGGAGAATCAGCCAAATATCACTGTGGTCAGAGAAGAAAACATTGAAATCATTACCTACTCTCTTTCATGAATTGTTTCATTTCTTTTACTGAATCGCTCATAATTTGTGCAATAAAACAATATATTATATACAAACAGAGCTAAAATAATTGCATAGATATCATTCCATGTTTCAATATATTCTTGAAATTGCATTGTTATGCTCAAATGTGGAGATAGTCAATCCTTCAATCAACATGATCTTGAGGCTTTCTTGGTTCCATATTTTACTGAGAGTACAGGAACATGTTTATGGAGCAATGAGTTACTCAGTTTTAATACAGAAATGTTTCAAAAATCATTTAATCAACTTGAATTATGTCCTTTGTTGTCTCATGTATGTCATGAGTTGTAGAGGAATTTTCTTCTTTAGCAATTCATTTCTGAGTATGTTTGCACCATGTGTATGAGAGAGAGGAGAGAATATGTATAAAGAGAACTATTCAAAAACTTTACAGAAAAATGAATTAAAATAATTTTATTTTCTTGCAACAATTTTTGAAATCCACAAATGGAAGAGTCTTCAATGGACTCAGAAAATGGATATAATGCAAAGATTCATGTGCTGTAGAGAGTAGTACAGAAATTTTACAATCAAGAATTTCTATAAAATATTCTTGGTTTGTTAAAAATAAGTGGGTAAAATAACATGATTTGTGATGACTTTCATGACAAAAAGAAAGAATACTGATGACAAATTTTCTGGTTTTTGTTGTTGTTGTTTTTCAGGTATATAAAATGCTTCCTGTGTGCTCTTAAAGTGAACAAAATTTCCACTTATGTTATCATTAAAAAATTTGTATTTTTTCCAAGCTGGTATTGGAATCTTAGCCAATGCCTTCCTCCTTCTCTTCCACATCTTCACAATTCACCAGAATCACAGGCCTAAGACCAATGATATAACCACCTGCCACTTGGCTTTTGTTCACATAGTGATGCTACTCGCTACACTGGATATTTTATCTACAAACATGTACAAGTCACTGAATTTTCCCAGTGACTTAAAATGTAAGTCTTCCTTCTATTTGGTCAGAGTGATGAGAGGTCTCTCCATCTGTACCACCTGCCTCCTGAGCATCATCCAGGTCATCACCATCAGCCCCAACACCTTCTGCATATCAAGATTTAAACATAAACTCACCAAGTATATTTTCAATGATTTCCTCTGTGTTTGGTCCCTCAACTTATCTTCTAATAACAACATGATCATCTACACTGTAGCTCATTCCAACATGATCAATCTACTCAGTATCAATAAGTACTGCTCACTTTCTTCAATGTATCCCATAATCTTGAAAATATTTTTCACACTTGCATTGTCCCAGAACATCTTCTTTGTAGGACTCATGCTACTCTCCAGTGCATACATGGTGATTTTCTTATCTAGCCATCAGAGGAAGTCTGAATACCTTCACAGCATGAGCATTTTCCCAAGAACTTCTCCAGCAAAAAGGGCCACCAGACTGTTCTGTTGCTGGTGAGTTTCTTTGTGATCATGTACTGTTTAGATATCATCATCTCATCTTCCTCGGCCATTTTGGGGAAATATAATCCAGTTGTCCTGGATGTCCAGAGACTTGTGGGAAATATCTATGCCACTGTCAGTCCTTTGGTGTTTGTTAGTTCTGATAAAAGGATAACTGGAATTCTGTAAAACATGATAGATATGACATCAATTTTAACAAATCAACAAATTTTAACAAATTTTAAATCATAAATTCCAACAACTGTTAAACATTTTAAAAATCCAAGAGCTTAAACCTAATTTTAGTAAGTAGAGTTGTACTTGTATTTTTAAATTGCATCTAAATCCTTTTTTTTTAATTTGACACTGCTAAAGTTCAAAGTCACTGCTTAGTTCAATGGTCTCCATGTATTGAAGTTTCTTTCTCTTACACTTTCCTAACATAATTCAGGAAAATATTTTTCAATTTCTTTTTGGAGTTTGAACCTAATGAAGCTCTTTGGAACTTGATCCTAAAGCCATTTTATTTAAGAATTCAACAAATGCTAGGCATCAGAAGCAATGGGTGGCAGGCTTATTAATGGCTGATCTGTACAGTGATCTGCCCTCAAGGAGACCCAACAGTCCAGTCCACTGCAGTGGCTTTCAAAGTGGTAAGCCTGGGCTTCAGCAGAAGTCAGCTTGTGAAGAGCCCTGGCTGCTCTGCCAAGAGTTGAATCACTGGAAATGGACCTGCCCTGGAGTCGAAGGATGCCCAGGTCAGAGCCACAGATCTTATTGGCTCTAAGCTGAAAAGCCCTTCACTCAGCCCAGCCTCCAAAGTGACCACTGCAGCTGAGGGGATGGCCAAGTAGGGTCAGCAACATTGCAGGCAGAACTGTAAATTTCTTGTTAGAGATGCCCCCTGCCTTTACCTGGCCAGCTCTCCTCCCAGGCCAGCCAAGTAATGAAAGTCAACAGAGTGCCTTCCCCTAGGAGGTTCACACCTCCCTTAGGATATACCCCATGTGAAGAGATAGATAGGTCTGTGTAGCCGTTGAATTCTCTACAATGTAGCAGTGGGTTCGTTTCTGAGAAGAGCAGCGTGGTGGGGGCAAGAGGCGCGGAGTCAACACACAGACCCCGGGAGTCCGGTGAGAGCAGGCTTGAGGCGAGCAGCCTGCAGACTCGTTTATTACAGTTGATACAACACTTATATAGCCAAGACCAGCCAATCTGGTCAAGGGGCGGTCTATACCCCAACCAATCACAGCCTGTTGCCAGGCAGTTTCCAGAGCCATCCAATCACAGCCTGTCGCCAGGCAGTTTCAAATCCATCCAATCACAGCCTGTCGCCAGGCAGTTTCCAGAGCCATCCAATCACAGCCTGTCGCCAGGCAGTTTCAAAGCCATTCCTGACTAACTGACGCTCGCTTGCCAGTGGCCACCTTGGCATGGCCTTCTCATTCCACTACATTTCCCCCTTTTCATTTATTTTTTGAGCAACGGGAGGTGTGATTTTTGGCCATACCATTGTTGACCCCGTTTCCATGTGGTCTCCGTACGCAGCTGTGCCTGTCTTAGGTTGTCCCCCACGGGATCTTACCCGTCATTGACTAACCAGCGCTCAAATCGAGAGACCACAGGATTGCTTGCTCAGATAGGGGTAGGAATGAGGAATAATGGTTATCAGGAATGGCATGACCGCACACAGGCTGTGGGCCATTTGAGTGGCTGACCAGAGCTAGTGGGGTACACAACAGTAACAGATATGGCGTTGGGCAGTTTCTCAGGGTAGGTTGATAGGGCAGGTACGTCTGCTAACAAGGCGGAGTCTCGGTCTTGTTCAGCTGGTTCTGGTTGGCTGTCAGTTGCAGGCTTGATGTTTCTGGCTGGTACCCAAATGGGCTGTTCTGCATTCTCTGGAAAGACACAAGCATATCCTCGACCCTTGGTTAATAGAAGCCTTTTTACAGGTGTTGGAATCCAGGGCCTGAATTTTGCGTACACTTCAACATTAATAGCAAACATGCTGATGGCATGGGGTCTAGCAGCTGCCCTGAGAGATTGGGGTATCCGAGTACTGCCACAAATGTGGGGATCCTCACTGGGTGCGGATGGGATTACCTCGAATGAGTTATTATCTAGAGGTCCTCTTAGTTCATCCCACGGGTATGTGGGGGGTGGCTGACTAGGCGTTGCTACCTTGTTTGCTACGTTGTTTTTTTCACTGTCGGAGCTCTCTCTCTCGGAGCTCTCTTTCCCTAAGTCAGCAACCATTGTCTGTGAGACAGGGACCTGGAGTGTCAGGCTCCTATCACTCACAGATTCACGATCTTTGATAATCTGCACAGGATTCTGAGAGGGGGGTATCTTTCCCATGTCTGAGAGCTTAAGAGCGGCACGGTACGCCAACTCTAGCCAGAGGAAAGACACGTATAGCACTGCTGCCGTAACAAAGCAAATTCCTAGCACCTCAGCTGTGGATGGCATTTTGTAGGAGGTTTCCCTATGCTAGACAAACAGATAGTGGTGTATCAGATCGTACGTATGTCCTGTGCTTAGTGGGGGACTTCCTTGATTCGTTAGGTCAAGGCCGTATGCCCACACGGTGTCTCCGGAGCGTCACCTCTCTCGAGTGAGGGAAGATGACTTGGTTCCGAATTCTGGGATGATCAGTCCCTTATGTGAATTCGCCGGGCGAACCGAAAGTAAAAGGAGGAGCCGAGAAGCGACGTACGCTTCAGGGCGGTGTGTGCTAACCTGGGGTCACTTAGACCGAGGACAAGGACAAAGAAAGGGGCGTAGGAGGGGGTTCTGTACTCACCCTCACAGAACCGAACAGCACACCAAACACCGAGGGGCCTACTTGCCGAAATCCAGGGGGGACCTCGCCGAGTCCGACACACTGTCTCTTTCTCAGTCACGTTGGGGCGCCAGATGTAGCAGTTGATTTCTCCACAATGTTGCAGTGGGTTCGTTTCTGAGAAGAGCAGCGTGGTGGGGGCAAGAGGCGCGGAGTCAACACACAGACCCCGGGAGTCCGGTGAGAGCAGGCTTGAGGCGAGCAGCCTGCAGACTCGTTTATTACAGTTGATACAACACTTATATAGCCAAGACCAGCCAATCTGGTCAAGGGGCGGTCTATACCCCAACCAATCACAGCCTGTTGCCAGGCAGTTTCCAGAGCCATCCAATCACAGCCTGTCGCCAGGCAGTTTCAAATCCATCCAATCACAGCCTGTCGCCAGGCAGTTTCCAGAGCCATCCAATCACAGCCTGTCGCCAGGCAGTTTCAAAGCCATTCCTGACTAACTGACGCTCGCTTGCCAGTGGCCACCTTGGCATGGCCTTCTCATTCCACTACAGGTCTGGGCCTCTTAACTTACAAGGCCTAATGCCCACCAGATTATTATCAAGCCCCTTCTATCAGGTTCTATTTGCCTCTTAATCAGAAAACTTAATTGTAGCTTAGACAGCACCTTTCTTAGCTCCTCTAATAATGACTCTGTCCTTTGTTCTAGACCCTGCCTAGCGCACTTGGGCCTCATTCCTTTGTAACCATAACCTCTACTCTACCACCAATTGCTCTACTCCCAACCTTTGTGTACTGATGATCCTCTTCCCCACTTAATGCTGTATAATTGTTCAAACCTGGTAAATGCCACTCTTAGGATCATTGGTTACTATCCTCACTCTGTCTTTTATGACCTTGTCTAAATATGATCAGAGTCGGTGAACTTGGAAGGCTTCCATAGCCTTGGCAACTCATGACGAGAGCCTAGGGTGCTTACTGGCACCATAAACTAGAGTGTCAATTTGTTGGGTAAACAACAGGAGTCACTGTGCACTTGCTCCTCATGTGGGATCTCTGTCCTTAATGTGCTGTACATTTTGATTTAATGCTATAACTAGTACTCAAACAGTATGTTTCACTTTGTGTTTCTATGTGGGTGTAAACTGTTGAATTATTTATACTAAATTGATCTTCTGTATATAAAGAGAATTGAAAATGAATCTTGATGTGAATGGAAGGGGAGAGGGAGCGAGAGGGGAGGGTTGCGGGTGGGAGGGAAGTTATGGGAGGGGGAAGCCATTGTAATCCATAAGCTGTACATTGGCAATTTATATTCATTAAATAAAAGTTTAAAAAAAGAATTCAACAAATTATATCCTTATTACAGAAAGGAATCTAAATTTACCTTTATTTATTGAAGGCATATTAGCAAAGCATCACATTTACCTGTAATGACGGTTTCTCTATGATCTGTTAATATTTATTTCTGTTTGGACATTATATAAACTGGGAATTTGCTCTTGTTTTTGTAGATTATCATCCTCCTTTGCTCACTTGTTAAGTTTTTTCTTCCTCTTTGAAGTTACAAAGTACAGCTATTACTGAAGTTTTTATTAAACTTTCAGTTTTTGGCACAATAAAATCCTGAATTCATGGATGTGTGTTTTAGGTTAATTTAGGAAATTGACATTATTAAAATAACTAGAATATTGTCTTTTGTTTATTTTGTATAGTTCAGAGAAACAATAGAATATTTAATTCCTTCTCATTCTAACCCTTGTATATGTGGAATTATATTCTGCTATTGATTTTCTCTCTTTACTGTGCTTAGCAGCTCTAATTGTGCTTAATATGACAGTTCAGTAGCCTTTTCCTCCCCTTAATCTATTGTTTAACATGTTAAACTATATCAAGCAGGTTTACTATATTTACAGTTATTGATTTGCTGCTTCCAAATATGCATTGATACATATATTTTCTTGTTATCATCATGTTTTTTTGTGATTCCCACATCTGCATTGTATTGACTTATATTTTAAAACTACAATCCCGATGTTGAATCTTATGTGATTCTGAATTTGATTGTGGTTGGTTACTTCTTGTGAAAAAATAATAGAAAGATTGATTCTCATATATGTGAGATATAACCATGGGATATTTTCAGTTAGTTATTTCTAATTCCTTTTCCTCCCTCCAGTCTTAACAACCCAAATAAGATTTTTCATCTTTTGATAAATTTTATATGAATGGAGAACTTGTTTCTTATTTGGTTTCTTCCCTGGATCATTTTCTTGGTTTACTTTTGTGGTTTGAGAGTCCTAAAATTTTCTTTCAAATTTTATTTAGCATTTTAGTGAACCTAAGAGCATTTGAGAATTTTAACTTTCTATAGTATAAGTTGTTAGACTATATAACATTTTCCCTTAAAGTGCAATTTTCAACAGTGTACAAAATAACATTTCACATATATTTTCTCTAGTAGACAGCGATAGTTCAGGAGAAATCTTTTATTCTTTTCAAGTGGAACACATTACTCTTCCACAGTAATGATAATTTGTTAAATATGATAATTTTAATATTTTAAAACTAATTTCATATTGTCCACAAACTTATGAAACATTATACTTCCTTGGCAACAATACTAAATATATACCAGTTCAGAATTATGGTTTTACTATAACATTAAGCTAATATTTGTAGGATTATTTATCTGAATTCAAGATGTTGTCTTCAATCATCATTTTTCCTTATTAGCACTCCTATGAATCTAAAAAACAACCTTCCTGGATTTCTTATTTAAATTGTAAGTTAATTTAATGAACTTAATGAAATCTATCTATAGGTACGTAACACTTGTTGTGGTTATACTTTACTTGATGATTTCTATTGTCATTACACTGCATGGAAAATTTGATCTGCTGGATTTCTGCTGTGATGATGTAATGATAAATTTTATAACTTGTATATATTTTATTTAAACACTTATATCTGGCTTATAAAATGGAAGTTTATCCTTTGTTTCCTGATTAAAATATTTTTCATTTATTTCTATACTCAAACTATTGAATGAATTACTTAGCAGTATTTATGTTCATGTACTTCATTTTTTGCTATTTAAATATTTATTGATTTTTAACAAATAATGAAAGTGGCTGAGTTCTGTGTTGATTTTTCTTATGATATAACTGAAAATGCATCAATTTTTATCTTTTTAAATGAATCTTTAAGTTCATAATTTGGAGTTTTTAACTATTCAGTTCATAAATTTAATTGCTTATAAATTATCAACATTGTATGTTCTGAGTATTAAACCCTCTGCTTCACTAAATTATTTTTGTTCATACCATTTGTATTGATTCTTATTAAAGATGTATATTTTTGTCTTAATTAAATATCAAAAAAAGCAGTCATGGATTTAATCTGTTTCATAAATGTCAGAGTGGAAAGGCAGCATCACTAATTTTCTTCAGATTCAGTAAGCTATCTGTGTCACACAACAAATATGAGCAGTACTACAATTCTAGTCATCTTGCATTTAGATCCTATTATTTGAGCTGAAGGTTTTTTCCATATTAAAATTCAAATTATCTTCCATTCCAAGTTGTGAATTCTACATAGGCTTTTGATTCCTTGTTTATCATTTTATGTTTTACAAATCTTTATATTAACTAATTTATTTCTTGCATTTTGATTAATAGATAACAGTTGTATAGTTTTGTGGGACACAGTATAAAGTGGATACTCAGCTTTTTTATTTTTTAATCTTCTTTCTGATTTTGGAGCCAACCAGAATCTCTCGTTCGAACACAGCCATGCCATTGGTGATTTTATATGCAATGACATATGAAAGAGATCCCTACATTCACCACAGCATTATTTTTGTTCACATTCCCTATTAGTGCATACATCTTTCTCCTGCTTTTGTTAATGATTTGTCCATGGTTTCTTTAACCCACTTGGCATTTGTAGGACATTTAACTAAATTTTTTTTTAATTTTTATTTATTTATTTATTTATTTTTATTTTTAACAGGCAGAGTGGACAGTGAGAGAGAGACAGAGAGAAAGGTCTTCCTTTTGCCGTTGGTTCACCCCCCAATGGCCGCCGCGGTAGGCGCGCTGCGGCCGGTGCACCGCGCTGATCCAATGGCAGGAGCAAGGTGCTTATCCTGGTCTCCCATGGGGTGCAGGGCCCAAGGACTTGGACCATCCTCCACTGCACTCCCTGGTCACAGCAGAGAGCTGGCCTGGAAGAGGGGCAACCGGGACAGGATTGGTGCCCAGACCGACCGGGACTAGAACCCGGTGTGCTGGCGCCGCAAGGCGGAGAATTAGCCTAGTGAGCCACGGCGCCGGCCTTAACTAAATGTTTTGAAAAGTAATTACAACTTATTGGCCTTTTGAAAGATTTATTTTACATATTTGAAAGGCAGAGTTATAGAGAGAGGGAGAGAGACAGAGAGGTCTTCAATCTGCTGGTTCACTCCCAAAAAGCCACAACATCCAGGGCTTGGACAGGCCAAAGCCAGAAACTGGAAGCTTCATCCTTGTCTCCCATAAGGGTGCAGGGACCTAAGCACCTGTACAATCCTCTGCTGCTTTCCCAGGTGCATTAACAGGAAGCAGGATCAGAAGTGGAACAGCTGGGACTAAGTAACCCATAGGGGATGCCAGCATTGAAGGTGGCAGCTTTATCTGGTATGACACAACACCAGTCCCAATTTATTGACTTTAAAGACCACTTGTGTATTTTTATCTGAATCATAATTTACTATAAAATTGTTTTAAACAGCAGTGTTATGGTGTAATGTGGTGCCAGCATCCCATCTGAGCATCAATTTGAGACCCAGCTGCTCTGCTTCCAATCCAGCTCCTTGCTAATGCACTTGGAAATGCAGCAGAACATGACACAAGTTCTTGGACCCCTGCACATATATGGGAGATCCATGTGAAGCTCCTGGCTCTGGACTTCAGTCTGGGCCACCCCTGGCCATTGCAACAATTTGTGGAGTGAAGATGGATCTCTTGGGGCTGGTGCTGTGGTGCAATAGATTAATTCTCTGCCTGCAGTGCCAGCATTCCATATGGGCACTGGTTCTATGCTGCACCCACAGCTGTTGTGACACCCATGTAGCAAAATGTTACATTGGGGGTCCAAGGCTGCAGGGCCGAGGTGAGAACTCTCAACTCTCCGTGAAGTGTGGCCTCAAGCGGTTCCTGTGCAGCCAACAGTCGTGAAGACTTTCGGCTCACGCACGTAACAAGAAGTGGAAGGCCTAATTACTGCTGGTTAATAAAGCAATGTGTCTCAACATTAATAGTGATTTTGTATTTAGTAGTTATGCCACGTAGTGCGTTAGGACAAGTGCACCATGATTAGAAACAAGGGAGTCAAGTAGTGCCAATAAGCATTTCACAAAAATCAACAAAAAACACTTTAGACTTTGGCCCACCAGTCATTAGGGCAATTTACGAGGAGGCATTAAACACTGACAAGAAACAGCACACCCTAGACAAGATAAAACAAAGGGATCTGAGGTGTGAGCTTTAGAGAGCTGAGGTGTGATTTAGGTTCTGGGTTATCAGGTTTAGGCAGCATGGGGATGAGAAAGCTACATTCAATCTTACATAGGTGATATATGGGACTTGGGCTAACAAGCACCACCATCTGATAACTCCCCTGTCCCAGGTTCTCCTAATGAGAGGTTAACTAGTAACCTGACCTTTACCTTTTCTTAAAAGTAGGACTGCGAATCATCACCACAATGTCTCCCTGTGTCCCTTGTAAAGTTAATCATGTAACCCCATTAGCCTTAACAAGTTTTTGTAATCTTGGAATTTCTTTTGTCTTCAGCAATGTAAGCTTCCCTATATAAACTCTGGTTTTCCCGCCAATAAACTGCAGGCAGACAACTGCAGCAACAGCATACTCAAAGAAGTGTGTGTGTCTGTCTGTCATTTCCCCGCCGATTCCTCTAATAAAAAGCAGGTGCTGTGGCGTAATGGGTAAAAGCCGCTCTAACAAATTATTTTTAGGTTACTATTACATAAGAACCAATCTGAGTCTACTGCTTTCCAGCAGGCTAGGAGATGGGACCATGTAACAACAGAATTAAAAATGCTGATGAGGGAAGTAGAGGAGGTAAGAAGTAAGGTTTGGTGCATTCCACATTGCATAAATCAAGCTAAGCAGAGGAAGAAAATAAAATACACAGACTAATCAGCTCTGCATCCTGACCTCAATCCAATAATTTATTCCCCTCATGTAATTTGGAAAGTTAGTGGTCCAAGCACTATCGAGGGAATAAATAAAATATGCATCTGGAAGATGTCATAAGTGAATATGGGGACTACAAGAGTGGGGAGCACTGCTGTGCCCTGCTGTACATGGAACAGGCTCCTGGACAGTCCATACATATCATCTCTAAATACCACATGCCATCCTAAATAGTAGGGATACATTTCCCCAAAAAGGGCTGGGCCACATTCATATTATACTTCATTCCCTGAATCTTGCTTTCTACAGGAACTCATCCTGAGGTAATCTCTGCTTATGGAGCTGTGGCCATACTTAGGTGTAAAAGTTCCATAAGAGAAGCAATTATCATAGTGACTCAGACTTTGTTTATTTATAGAGCTTCATTTAATTCCACAATGCTGCAGGGATCCCATGTGTCCTAATACACTGGTCCTTCAAACTCCTGCATAAAACTCTATTTTTTTTAATATCTTGGATGACATGTTTTTTCAAGACTGACTAGAATACCTACCATAACATAGGGAGGTACTACCAATACTCAGTTGGGAAAGGTATTGGGGGTTCCAGCAATGAACAGGAAAGACATGTCCTTCTATGCCCTCAGAACGCATATAACCCATATATTAAACAAGTCATTGCAATAATTTGCAAAGAATAATACATATTTTGTGATAAAATGTTAATTTAAAAATGTTATTAATATAAAGAGAACAGATTCCATGTATTTTATAGGAATTATAAGAAGATAATCATACCCAAATGCTAAGATGATATCCATATGTTTAGTTCCTCCATCACTCCCTCCCTCAATCCAACTCCTTCATTCCTTTGCTTTTATTGTAATTTGCGCAAGAGAACACCATAATTTCAGTCCACTCTATAATCACAAGCTTAAAGCAACAAAAAGTAAAAAATGGAAATACCTCAATTCCACAGGAGTACAAACAAGAGATAAAACCTAAAATTAAGTGGGATTGTCCCTGTGGCACAAGAGTAAAGTCACAACCTTCAGTGCTGGATACCAGTTCAATCTCAACTTTTCCACGTGTGATCCAGAGCCCTGCTACTGTTCCTGGGGAACAGAGGGAAGATGGTCCAAGATTTTGGGCCCCTGACAACCACTGGGAGACCTAGAAAAAGCTCTTGGCTCCTTGCTTTGACCTGGCCCAGACTAGACATCATGAACAATTCCATTCACAATAGCTACAAAAAAATCAAATACTTTGGAGTAAACTTAATCAAGGATGTCAAATAGTTCTACAATGGAATTACAGAACATTAAAGAAAGAAATATGGAGTCTGGCAAGATGATGGAATAGGAAGGGAGCACACTGATAGTCCAGAAAGAGACAGTTTAATAAAAGTGGAGATACTGCAGGTTCAAGGAAGAGTTAAGGAAGAAACAGCAGAGGAAACTCTTCTGCTGTGATTCACAGTGGACCTGCGTGGAGCGCATGGGAGCCCACGGATCGGGACACCAGCCGTGGAATCTACACACCAGCACTGGAATGTGAGGTGAGCTGAAACCTCAGTAGCCCAAGATGCAGGCAGGAAAGTGGAAGGTGGAGCCTAGAGGGAAAAAGGCTTGAAGCCCCGTGGGGGAAAGTTCACCAGGCTAACTAGAGGAGAGAGGGAAAAAAAGGGGGACCAGTATAGACACAAGTCTCTCTCTCTCTCTCCGCTCAGCTCTCAAAGGCAAGCAAGACAAAGAGCAGGTGCCATTTTGGACATATGTAAAAGCTGCACAACCTCAGGACTATGCCTGCCCTCAACCAAGCAGAAAAACCTGATTCTGGGGGGTGGGGGTGGTGAAATAACAGGAGGTTAGTACCTAGTGAATGTGTGGAGCTAATGAACTGAGACTGTGAAAAAAGAGATGGTGGGAGAGAGAACTCACGGAGTTCACATGAGTACTCTCCAGACACTACAATTCAGTAACCTTGGCAACCCAGTGGGAGACTGCAGGGGAATTTAAGTCCGCACTGAGGGCCACACAGATTCTTTGTGTGGTCCTTGGGAAAGAGCAGACAAATGTTATACACACAGGAGCCAGAGATCGGAAGCTGACCACCTTCAATTATGCTCAGCTGTGTGGAATTACTTCCCTTCTGAATCAAAAGAGAGAGAGAGAGAGAGAAAGAGAGAGAGATTTCCATGCCTAACTTGGGTGTGTCACCTTTGGCACACCCTTAACCCTGAAGAACCAAACAGAGCTCTCTGACCACACCCATCTCAAGCCTCTAAAGCTCCATCAAAAGCAGACAGTCCACTTAATACAGTCATAGCATAACAAGAAAAAACACCACAGTGAGGGAATAAGAATCCAAATATCTCCACAATGCCAAGCAACAAATGCAGAGACCGAGGAAACAAGAACAACAGAGACATTATGATGCCCCCAAATAAACAAGACACCCCGAGCCAAGATTATGAAGATGATGAGATGGAAGAAATGCAAGATATGGATTTCAAAAAATTTATGATAAGAACATTTAGAAGTTTCAAAAACAAATGCTTGAACTATAGAAATCCTTACTGGACAGGATAGAAAATCTCTCTCATGAAAATGAAATCTTAAGGGGGAATCAAAATGAAATGCAGAAACTAGTAGAACAGGAAAGTGTGATAGTGAAGAGATATCAAAATGAAATGAAGAACTCAATAGATCAAATGACAAACACATTAGAGAGCCTTAAAAACAGAGTCAGTGAAGCAGAAGAGAGAATATTGGACTTAGAAGACAGAGCACAGGAAAGTATACCGTTGAACCAAAGAAAAAAAGAGGAAATTAGAAATCTAAAAAATATTGTTGGGAATCTGCAGGATACTATTAAAAACCCAACAGTCGGGTTCTAGGAGTTTCTGAAGGCATGGAGAGAGCGAAAGGATTAGAAGGCCTTTTTAGTGAGATACTAGCAGAGAATTTTCCGGGTTTGGAGAAGGACAGAGACATCCTAGTACAGGAAGCTCATAGAACTCCTGGAAAACATGACAAAAAGAGGTCCTCACCATGACACGTTGTAATTAAACTCACCACAGTGAAACATAAAGAAAAGATTCTAAAATGTGCAAGAGAGAAATGTCAGATTACTCTCAGAGGATCTCCAATTAGACTCACAGCAGAATTCTCATCAGAAACCCTAAAGGCTAGGAGGGAATGGCAAGACATAGCCCAGATGCTAAGAGAGGAAAACTGCCAGCCCAGAATATTATATCCTGCAAAGCTCTCATTTGTGAATGAAGGTGAAATTAAGACCTTTCCTAAAACAGAAATTGAAAGAATTTGTTGCCACTCGTCCAGCCCTACAAAAAATGCTTAAACATGTGATACACGGAGAAACACAGAAACATGGCCATCAATATGAAAGAAGGTAAAGGAAGGAAACCTACTAGTAAAAGATCATAGGAAGCTCTAAGAGTATATTAGAAAATATCTTTGGGAAAATGGCAGGGCAAAGTTACTACTTATCAATAGTCACATTGAACATTAATGCCCTGAACTGTCCAGTTAAAAGACACCGATTGGTTGATTGGGTTAAGGAACAAAACCCATCTATTTGCTGCTTAAAGGAACACATCTTTTCAACAAAGATGTATGCAGACTGAAAGTGAAAGGCTAGAAAACGATATTCCATGCCAACCAAAATGAAAAAAGAGTGGGCGTAGCCATCTTAATATCAGACAAAATAAACTTTACCACAAAAACTGTTAAGAGAGACAAAGAGGGACACTATATAATGATTACGGGATCAATTCAACAGGAAGATATAATGATTATCAATGTATATGCACCTAATTACAGGGCACCAGTTTATTTAAAAGATATGTTAAGGGACTTAAAGGGAGACTTAGACTCCAATACAATAGTACTGGGGGATGTCAATACTCCACCCTCAGAAATAGACATATCAACAGGACAGAAGATCAACAAGGAAATAGTAGATTTAAACAACACTATAGCCCAAATGGATCTAACAGATATCTACAGAACTTTCAATCCTGCATTTAAAGAATTTACATTCTTCTCAGCAGTACATGGAACCTACTCTCGGATAGACCACATACTAGGCAATATAGCAAATCTCAGCAAATTCAAAAGAATTAGAATTATACGATGCAGCTTCTCAGCCCACAGCACAGTGAAGTTGGAAATTAACAACTCAGGAATCCCTAGAACATATGCAAACACATGGAGATTGAACATCATGCTTCTGAATGAACAATGGGTCATAGAAAAAATCAAAAGAGAAATGAAAACTTTCTGGAAGTAAATGGAATAACAGTACAACATATCAAAACTTATGGGATACAGCAAAAGCAGTGTTGAGAGGAAAGTTTATAGCAATAGGTTCCTACATCAAGAAATTTGAAAGGCACCAAATAAATGAGCTTTCAATGCATCTCAAGGATCTAGAAAATCTGCAGCAAACCAGACCCAAAGCTAGTAGGAGAAGAGAAATAATTAAAATCAGAGAAGAAATCAATAGGATTGAATAAAAAACAATACAAAAATCAGCCAAACGAGGAGCTGGTTTTTGAAAAAATAAACAAAATTCACACACCATTGGCCCAACTAACTAAAAAAAGAAAAGACCCAAATCAATAAAATCAGAGATACAAAAGGAAACGTAACAACAGACACCACAGAAATAAAAAGAATCATCAGAAATTACTACAAGGACTTGTATGCCAGCAAACAGGGGAACCTATCAGAAATGAACAGGTTCCTGGACACATGCAACCTACCTAAATTCAACCAGGAAGACATAGAAAACCTAAACAGACCCATAACTGAGACAGAAATTGCAACAGTAATAAAGGCCCTCCAATCAAAGAAAAGCCCAGGACCAGATGGATTCACTGCTGAATTCTACCAGACATTTAAAGAAGAACAAATCCAACTCTGCAACTATTCAGAACAATTGAAAAAGAGGGAATCCTTCCAAATTCTTTTTATGAAGCCACCATCACCTTAATTCCTAAGCTGGAAAATGATGCAGCATTGAGAGAATTACAAACATATATCCCTGATGAATATAGATGCAAAAATCCTCAATAAAATTCTGGCCAATAGAATGCAACAACACATCAGAAAGATCATCCACCCAGACCAAGTGGGATTTATCCCTGGTAGGCAGGGATGGTTCAATGATCGCAAATCAATGTGATGCACCACATTAACACACTGCAGAAGAAAAACCATATGAGCCTCTCAATAGACACAGAGAAAGCATTTGACAAAATACAACACCATTTCATGATGAAAACTCTAAGCATATTGGGTATAGAAGGAACATTCCTCAATACAATCAAAGCAATTTATGAAAAACCTATGGCCAACATCCTATTGAATGGGGAAAAGTTGGAAGCATTTCCACTGAGATCTGGTACCAGACAGGAATGCCTACTCTCACCACTGCTCTTCAATATAGTTCTGGAAGTCTTAGCCAGAGCTATTTAGCAAGAAAAAGAAATTAAAGGGATACAAATTGGGAAGGAAGAAATCAAACTATCCCTCTTTGCAGTAGATATGATTCTTTATTTAGGGGATGCAAAGAACTCTACTAAGAGACTATTGGAATGCATACAAGAGTATTGGAATGCATACAAGACTATTGGAATGCATACAAGGGTAGCAGGATATGAAATAAATGCTCAAAAATCAACAGCCTTTCATACATAGGCAATGCCACGGCTGAGAAAGAACTTCTAAGATCAATCCCATTCACAATAGCCACAAAAACTATCATGCCTTGGAATACCTTGGGATAAACTGAACCAAGGATGTTAAAGATCTCTACGATGAGAATTACAAAATCTTAAAGAGAGAAATAGAAGAGGATACCAAAAAATGGAAAAATTTTCCATGCTCATGGACTGGAAGAATCAATATCATCAAATTTCCATTCTCCCAAGAGCAATTTATACATTCAATGCAATACCAATCAAAATACCAAAGAATTTTTTCTCAGATCTGGAAAAAATGATGCTGAAATTCATGTGGCAACACATGAGAAATCGAATAGCTCAAGCAATCTTGTACAACAAAATCAAAGCTGGAAGCATCACAATACCAGATTTCAGGGCATACTGCAGGGCAGTTGTAATCAAAACCGCATGGTACTGGTACAGAAACAGATGGATAGACCAATGGAACAGAATAGAAACAGCAGGAATCAATCCAAATATCTACAGCCAACTTATATTTGATCAAGGATCCAAAAGCAATCCCTGGAGTAAGGGCAGTCTGTTCAATAAATGGTGCTGGGAAAATTGGATTTCCATGTGCAGAAGCATGGAGCAAGACCCCTACTTTTCACCTTACACAAAAATCCACTCAACATGGATTAAAGACTTAAATCTATGACCCGACACCATCAAATTATTAGAGAACATTGGAAAACCCTGCAAGATATAGGTACTGGCAAAGACTTCTTGGAAAAGACCCTGGAAGCACAGGCTGTCAAAGCCAAAATTAACATTTGGGATTGCATCTAATTGAGAAGTTTCTGTACTGCAAAAAAAAACAGTTAGGAAAGTGAAGAGGCAAGTGACAGAATGGGAAAAAATATTTGCAACCTATTCAACAGATAAAGGGTTGATAACCAGACTCTCAATGAGATCATGAAACTCTACAACATCAAAACAAACAACTCACTTAAGAGATGGGCCAAGGACCTCAATAGACATTTTTCAAAAGAGGAAATCCAAATGGCCAACAGGCACATGGAAAAATATTCAGGATCAACTAGCAATCAGAGAAATGCAAGTCAAAACCACAATGAGGTTTCACCTCAACCCGGTGAGAATGGCTCACATTCAGAAATCTACCAACAGCAGATGCTGGAGAGGATGTGGGGAAAAAGGGACACTAACCCACTGTTGGTGGGAATGCAAACTGGTAAGGCCACTATGGAAGTCATTCTGGAGATTCCTCAGAAACCTCAATATAATCTCACCATACAACCCAGCCATCCCACTCCTTGGAATTTACCCAAAGGAAATTAAATTGGCAAACAAAAAAAGCCATCTGCACATTAATGTTTATTGCAGCTCAATTCACAATAGCTAAGACCAGGAACCAACCCAAATGCCCATCAACAGTAGACTGGATAAAGAAACTATGGGACATGTACTCCATAGAATACTATACAGTAGTAAAATACAATGAAATCTGGTCATTTGCAACAAAATGGAGGAACCTGGAAAACATCATGTTGAGTGAAATAAGCCAGTCCCAGAGGGACAAATGTCATTTGTTTTCCCTGATATGTGACAATTAACTTAGTACCAAAAAGAAACCTGTTGAAGTGAAATGAACACTATGAGAAACAGTGACTTGATCAGCCCTTGTCCTGACTGTTGATGTACAATGTAATACTTTATCCCTTTTAGTATTTTTTTGTTCTACTTAATACTATTGGTTGAACTCTGTACTTAACACACAATTATTCTTAGGTGTTTAAATTTAACTGAAAAGTGATCTCTGTTGAATATAAGAGTGGGAATAAGGGAGGGAGGAGATGTACAATTTGTGACATGCTCAAGCTGACTTACCCCAAATGTTGGAGTTAGAAATGTGCCAGGGGATTTCAATAGAATGCCATCAAGTTTGCATTTACCAATGCCATGTCACTAGTCCAAGTGATCAATTTCAGGTCACAATTGATCACACGGATAGGTCTAAGAGTCAAAGGAATCACATAAACAAGACTAGTGTCTGCTAATACTAACTGATGGAATCAAAAAGGGAGAGAATGATCCAACATGGGAAGTGGGAAACACAGCTGTCTCATAGAATGGTAGATGTCCTAAACAGCACTCTGGCCTCAGAATCATCCCTTAAGACATTCGGATCTTGCTGAAGAGCCCATGAGAGTATTTTAGGCCTGGAAAGCCAAGACACTCTGGCAAAACAAACAAACAAACAAACAAAAAAAACACCTAAATGAAACATCTCTGCTAGTGATTTTCCAGTAGAGAGTACAGGCCATCAAAGAAGGAGGTACCTTTCTTTGAAGAGAGGAGAGAACTTCCATTTTGACTATGACCTTGTCAGAATAAGATCAAAGTCAGCGAACTCAAAAGGCTTCCATATCCTTGGCAACTCATGACTAGAGCCTAGGGAGATTACTGACGCCATAAACAAGAGTGTCAAATTGTTAAATCAACAACAGCAGTCACTGTGCACTTACTCCTCATGTAGGATCTCTTTCCTTAATGTATTGTTAAATGTGAATTAATGCTGTAACTAGTACTCAAACAGTATTTTACACTTTATGTTCTGTGTCAGTGCAAACTGATTAAATCCTTAGTTAATATATACTAAACTGATCTTCTATATATAAAGAGAATTGAAAATGAATCTTGATGTGAATGGAATGGGAGCGGGAGCAATACATGGGAAGGTTGTGAGTAGGAGGGAAATTATGGGAGGGGGAAGACATTGTAATCCATAAACTCTGCTTTGGAAATTTATATTTATTACATAAAAGTTAAAAAAAGAAATAAGCAAGCTACATTTTAAAGAGAAATAAATAGAAGAGGATACCAAAAAAAAAAAAAAGCAAAATACTTTGTTCATGGATTGGAAGAATCAATATCATCAAATATCCATTCTCCCAAAAGCAATTTATAGATTCAATGCTATATCTATCAAAATACCAAAGACATTCTGCTCAGATCTGGAAAACTGATGCTGAAATTCATATGGAGGCACAGGAGATCCATATCTAAAGCAAGCTTGTACAACAAAAACAAAGCCGGAGGCATCACAATACCAGATTTCAAGACATACTCAGAGCAGTTATAATCAAAACAGCATGGTACTGATACAGAAACAGACACATAGTGTACAACTCTTTGTAGTAATTTCTGATGACTCTTTACTTCTGTAGTGTCTGTTGTTACATTCCCTATTTCACCTCTAATTTTATTTATTTTGGATTTTTTCTCATCTTTTTGTGGTCAGTTGGGCCAGTGCTCTGTCAATTTTGTTTGTCAAAAAACCAGCTCTTCATTTTGCTGACATTTTGTAATGTTTTTTTGGATTCAATTCTGTTAATTTCTTCTCTGATTTTAATTATTTCTCTTCTCCTGCTATTTTTGTGTTTGGTTTCCTGTACTTTTTCTAGATTCTTGAGATGCATTGCTAGTTTATTTATTTGGTGCCTTTCCTATTTATTGATGTAGGCACCTATTGCTATAAACTTTCCTCTTAACACTGCTTTTTCTGTATCCCATAAGTTTTGATATGTTGTGCTGTTATCCCATTTACTTCCAGAAAGTTATTCATTTCTCTTTTGATTTCTTCTATCACCCACTGTTCATTCAGAAGCATGTTGTTTGGTCTGTATGTGTTTGCATATGCTCTAGGGATTCCTGAGTTGCTAATTTCCAGCTTCATTCCATTGTGGTCTGATAAGGTGCATGGTATGATTTCGATTCTTTTGAATCTGCTGAGACTTGCTTTATGGCCTAGTATGTGGTCAATCCTAGAGTAGGTTCCATGTACTGTTAAGAAGAATGTGTATTTTTTAAGTGTAGGGTGAAAAGTTCTGTAGATATCTGTTAGATCCATTTGGTTTATAGTGTCCATTAAATCTGCTGTTTCCCTGTTGATCTTCTGTCTGGTTGATTTGTCTATTGCTGAAAGTGGAGTACTGAAGTCCCCCAATACTGTTGTATTGGAGTCTAAGCCTCTGTTTATGTCCCTTAATATATATTTTAAATAGCATGGTGTCCTGTAATTAGGTGCATACACATTTATAATAGTTATATCTTCTTGTTGAATTGATCCATTAATCATTATATAGGACCCCTCTTTGTCCCTTTTAGCAGTTTTTGTGTTAAAGTCTATTTTATCTGATATGCCATCTATTTTTTGGAATATCTTTTTCCATCATTTCACTTTCTGGTTCACCCATCTGGGTCTCAGGGGCCCAAGAGATTTTGCCATATTCCACTGCTTTCCCAGGCCTTAGCAGAGAGCTGGATCAGAAGAGGAGCAACCAAGAGTAGAACTGGCACCCATATGGGTTGCCAGTGTTTCAGGGGAGGGATTTAACCCACTGAGACACAGTGCCAGCCTCCACATCCTTTCACTTCAAGTCTGCATGTATCTTTGCTGGAAAGATGTGTTTCTTTTGAGCAGCAAATTAATGGGTTTTGTTTTTTAATCCATTCAGTCAGTCCATGTCTTTTAACTGGAGAGTTGAAGCCATTTACATTCAATGTGACTATTGATAAGTAGTGACTTTGCCCTGCCATTTTTCAAATATATTTCTAATATGTAGTTTGAACTTCCTGTGATATTTACCTTCTTTTGTATTGATGGCCGCATTTCTGTGAATAGCACATCTTTAAACATCTTTGGTAGGGCTGGACGAGTGGTGACAAATTCTTTCAATTTCTGTTTGATATAAAAGTTCTTTATTTCACCTTCTTTCACAAATGAAAGTTTTGCAGGATATAATATTCAGGGATGGCAGTTTTTTTTTCTGTTAGTACCTGGGCTATATCTTGCCATTCCCTCCTAGGCTGTAGGGTTTCTGATGAGAAGTCTGCTGTGAGTCTAATTGGAAATCCTTGGAGAGTAATCTGGTGTTTCTCTCCACATTTTGGAATCTTTTCTTTATGTTTCACTGTGATGAGTTTGATAACAATGTGTCCTGGTGACAATCTTTTATGTTCATGTTTATTGGGAGTTCTGTGTGGTTCCTATACTTGGATGTCTCTGCTTCTCCAAACCTGGGAGGTTTCCTGCTAGTATTTCACTAAAAAGGGCCTCCTAATCCTTTCTCTCTCTCCATGCCTTCAGGAACTCCTAGAATAGGAATGCTTGGTTTTTTAACGGTATCATGTAGATTCCCAACAATATTTTTAATAGTTATTTTATTTATCTGAAAGACAGAGTTACTGACAGAGGTAGAGACAGAAAGAGGTCTTCCACCTGGTTGTTCCCTCCCCAGATGGCTGCAATGGTCAGAGCTGTGCCAATCCAAACCCAGGAGCCAGGAGTTTCTTCCAGGTCTCCTACATGGGTTCAGGGGCCCAAGGACTTGGGGAAAATTCTACTGCTACCCCAGGCCATAGCAGAAAGCTGGATTGGAAGAGGAGCAGCAGGACTAGAACTGGCACCCATATGGGATGCCAGTACTTCAGGCCAAGACTTTTACCCTCTACACCACAGCGCCAGCCAGCTCCTATTTTTTACATTTCTAATTTCCTCTTCTTTTCTTGGCTTGACTATATACTTTCCTGTGCTCTGTCTTCTAAGTCTGATATTCTCTCTTCTGCCTCACTGAATCTGTTTTTAAGGCTCTTAACTGCATTTTTTATCTGTTCTGACTTCTTCATTTTGATTTCTCTTCAATATCTAAATTTTATGTTCTATTGAATTCTTCATTTCATTTTGATTCCTCCTTAAAATTTCATTTTCATGAGGGAGATTTTCTTTCATGTCTTGCATGGATTTCAGTAGTTCATGTGTTTGCTTTTGATTACTTCTAAGTATTCTTATCATCAGTTTTTTTGAGTTCATTTATTTAAGGGCTGCCTGAGCCAGATTCCCCTGCAATATCTCTCACCAGGTAGCCAGGGCCACTTGAGCTTGTGGTATAACGTCTCAGTCACACTGTGAGTTCTCCTACACACCCTCATTTTTTCACAGTTCTGGTTCAGAAGCTCCACACAGTTACTAGGTCTTAGTCTCTTATTACTCCCCACCAGAGTGAGGTTTCTCTGCTTGGTTGAGTGCTGGGTGCAGCCCCGAGCTGGTGTAGCTGTTATGTAGGTGCAAAATGGCACCTGCTCTATCAGCTCATATGCCTTTGTAAGTTGATAGGAGAGACTGATTCATGTCCATACTGTCCCTTTTATTTTTTCTCTCCTCTAGTTAGGCTGGTGTATGTTCCCCCACGGGGCTTCAAGCCTCCTTCTTTCTATGCTCTTCCTGGAACTTTTCCACCAGTGTCTCAGGCTACTGTGGTTTCTTCTTACCTCATTTTCCAGTGCTGGCGTGGAGGATCTTGGCTGCTGGGGTCCTGAGCCGTCCTTAGGTTCACTGTGTCCCTCTAATTACGGAAGAGTTTCCTCTGCCGTTTTTTTTTTCCCCCCTAACTTTTCCCTGAGACTACACTATCTCCACTTTAATTAAATTATCTTCTTCTGGGCTAGATCAGTTAGCTTCCTCCGTATTCCACCCTCTTGGAACTGACTGTTTTTTCTTTTTTTTAAGACTTATTTTATTTATTTGAAAGTCAGAGTTAGACAGAGAGAGAAGGAGAGGCAGATATAAAGAGATTTTCCATCCACTGGTTCACTCCCCAATTAGCTATAATGGCTGGAGCTGTGCCTATCCAAAGCCAAGAGCCAGGAGCTTCTTCTGCATCTCCCATGCTGGTTCAAGGGCCCAAGCACTTGGGCCATCTTCTACTGCTTTCCCAGGCCATAGCGGAAAGCTGGATCAGAAGTGGAGTGGTTGGGTCTTAAAATGGTACCCATAGGGGATACTGGCCCTGCAGACTTTACCAGTTATGCCATAGTGCTGGGCCCTGTTGTTCTTAAAACTACTATGCTATTAGATTCTACAGCTGTGGGGTCAGCTCTGTGGTGCAGCAGGTTAAATACCTGGCCCGAAGCGCTGGCATCCCATATGGGTGCTGGTTGTAGTTCCAGCTGCTCCTTTTCCAATCCAGCTGTTTGCTATGGCCTGATAAAGCAGTGGAAGATGGCCCAACTCCTTGGGCCCCTGCACCCATGTGGGAGACCTGGAAGAAGCTCCTGGCTCCTGGCTTCTGATCAGCCCAGCTATGGCCATTGCAGCCATCTGGGGAGTGAACCAGTGGATGGAAGACATCTCTCTCTCTCTGTCTCTACCTCTTTCAGTAACTATGTCTTTCAAATAAATAAAATAAATCTTTAAAAAATAATCTGTAGCTGTGTATAATGCTGAACAATTGAAATAGTCTTAATTACAATTTATACGACTGGGTATGGCAGCTTGAAGTAAAGTAGGTGGCATGCATATATTATATGATTCTTGGAAAAGAATATATTTATGTATAACAGCATATATGTTAGTCATTTAAAAGTGAATTATGATGCCTACACAGATGTAAAGAACTCAGTAAATGCTACTAATTCAGGAGACACAGATCTGGAAGGATTTTAGAACATTTCAATATAGCAATGATTTTTATGAAAAATTGATACATTTCAGCATAACATCAAAATATTTTATTCAGTATAAAGTCAGCATTGAGAAAATTGAGACTATGTTGGTGAACATAGAAATTTGAGTTTAAGGCTTATTGCCTAGTTCATTTAATTTTAATTATAATACTTTGTACTTATTTTTTATCAAAAATATTTTGTTATTTTTTGATAATGTTCTAACAACGATATATGGGTTATAAAATCTTGATCAATATAGTTATATAAGTGATAATCTTTATGATTATCTTGAATTAAACTAATTTCAAAATGTGATTTTAAAATGTTCTTTTTTGAGATAAATTCCCAGCAGATTCTTTTTTAAAAATATCTATCCTATTTATTTGAAAATCAGTGAAATGGAAGGAGAGACAGAAAGACAGAGATCGAGAGAGAGATGGAAGAGATATGAGAAAGAAAGAATCTCATACTCCAAATGGCTGCAACAACTAGGGTTTAATGTGGCTGAAGCCAGGAGCTAGGAACTCATTCTGGACTTTCATACATGTGCCATCATGTGCCTTTGCAGATGCATTAGCAGGAAGCATCATCAGAAGTGTAATAGCCTGCACTGCAATTGTCACTATGACGTAGGATGCTGGTATGGAAAGCAGTGGCTTAACCACTTGCACCACAATGATAGTTGCACTAACATTTAGTTTTTTAAATATGTATTCTACATTTGAAAAGCAGATATGCATGGCTCCAGCTATTGCAGTCATCTGGGAAATGAACTGATGGATGGCAGACCTCTCTCTTTCTGCCTCTCCTTCTCTCTCTGTATGACTCTTTTAAATAGGTACGTCTTTGAAAAAGAAAACAAAAGAAAAGCAGGCATATGGGATGGAAGGAGAAGGAAGGGTTGAGAGTGATCTTCCACAAGCTATTTTGCTCTCCAAATGGCTGCAACAGCTGGAGCTGGGCCAGGCTGAAGCCAGGAGTCATAAACTTGATGATGTGCATCACCCTTGGGGTAGCAGGGGCCCAAATACTTGTGCCATCTTCCACTACTTTTCCAGGCATATTAGTGAGGGCTTGAATGGAAATGGAACAGCTGGGACTTGCAGATGGTGGCTCACACTGGCTTCATTTTCTTTTCAGATTTATTTGAAAAGCAAGGTGACTCTTAATTTCCGGGGTTCAATTTAGGGAACATTCTCTGCAGTTTGGAGCAAGCGGTGTGGCTCAGCAGGTTAAGCCATTGCATGTGATGCTGGCATCTCATCTCAGCAACAGTTTGAGGCCAGTGGATCCATTTCTGATCCAGCTCCCTGTAAATGTAGCTGGGAAAATGGTGAGTGCTTGGTCCCTACCTCCCACGTGGGAGACGTAGACGGGAGTTCCATGTTCTTGGCTTTGGTCTGGCTGAGACCAAACCAATGCGCACACTGGGAAGTGGACCAGTGGATGCAGGATATCTTTCTCTTTTCCTTTCTCTTGAAAGCTCTACCTTTCAAATAAATTAAATCTTTTTTGAAAAAGTATTCATTATTTTCTAAAAACACTTTTAAATGCAAATTTATACCATAAGATATTAGAAAATGTCATTTTAAATGACTCTGATATCTTGTTATTGAACTTTGTTAAAATTAATTTCATTCTTAATATTACTTTAGTAATCCTATTAACAGCAGTTTCATTTCTCTACTGTGAAATAAAACTTATTCAGTTTGTCCAAGAATCAACTGCAGATTAAAAGAAACACTAACCCTATCTAAAATATATTTGAGATTATGTTACAGTAACATTCCTTAACTATGTGGTATTGACCTGTTTGTCAACTGAGTCATTGGTATAGCAACTTCTCTCAGAATGTCTCTATTCTTCGTCTTACATAAACACAGAAGCCATACTTGTATTAAAATAAAGATTTGTATAAACCTGACAATTCAATTTTAAATGTGATATATATTTTCCAGAAGTATAAATTAATGGACCTGTTAAGAAAAGAGAAGGGAACAAAATCAGCTTAGCATCAGAAGTTAATGTACTAATTATCCCCAGAAGTTGAAAGTGGTTTGGTACATATTCGAATGTGAGAGTTATTTTGCATTAGTTGTAGAAACAGTTTACGGTATCTGTGTTTGAAGAATGTAAGTTTTGAGTTAATTTTTCAGTATTACTTTGAAGTGCCTCTTAATCCTTGAAGTTTATCTTCAGTACAACTGATCTTATGCAAACCTAATTTTGCACATGAAGATGCTGAGGCCCAGTGAAGTGATTCAAGATCATGCAAGTAATTTATAATGCTGATAATTCTATATAGACTTAGGTATCCCAACGCATGAGTAATTGTTCTGTCAATATAGTACTCTTTCTAGAGTTAAAGATTATAAGTTATGAAAAATAAAGGTTGGAAAATTAGTACTTGCCATGTTATATGGTGGAAAATTTCTTTGTATTCTTATTTATGAGTTGCTTGAATTTTATTCAAGATATTTTTCTGGTATATTTTCTATTTACTTGAAATTTGTAACAAATAACTACATCTGTTTTCCAAAAGAATTTATATAAGCTATTACATAAATATGCTTAGAATTATTCAGTTACTTACTTGGCATTATGAAATATCTCTGCATATTTGCTTGTTTTTAAAGATTTATTTTATTTATTAGAAAGACAGACTTACTGAGAGAGGTAGAGAGAAGAGAGAGGTCTTCCTCTGCTGGTTCACTCCCCAGATGGCTGCAATAGCTGGAGCTGCACTGATCCAAAGCCAGAAGCCAGAAGCTTCCTCTGGACTCCCATGTCGGTGAAGGGACCCAAGGACTTGGGCCATCTTCTACTGCTTTCTCAGTCCACAGCAGAGAGCTGGATGAGAAAGGGAGCAGCCAGGACGAGAACTGACGCCCATGTGGGAATTCAGCACTTCAGGCTAGGGGTTTAATCCCCTGTGCCACAGCACCGGCCCCAAAATATCCCTGCATAATTGAAACACTTGAGTGGTAGTAAGTCACTCGGTTTTTAAGCAGGAATGCTATATTTTAGGTCTCTTGATGTTTTGAGTGAAAATTTTAAGGGCAGTTTATGAGAATTTTTTTCAAAGAATTATTTTATTTATTTGAAAGACAGAGTTACATAGAGAGGTAAGCTAGAGAGAGAGAGGTCTTCCATTCTACCGGTTCACTCCCCAAATAACTGTAATGGCCAGAGCTGAGCTGATCTGAAGCCAGGAGCCAGGAGCTTCTTCCAGGTCTCCCATGTGGGTGCAGGGGCCCAAGGACTTGGGCCATCTTCTACTGCTTCCCCAGATCAAAGCAGAGAGCTGGATTGGAAGAGGAGCAGCCAAGACTTGAATTGGTGCCCATATGGGATGTCAGCACTGCAGGCGGCAGCCTTGTCTGTTACACCACAGCTGCAGTCTGAGGGTTTGTTTTTTTCAGTGGCTGTACTGTTTCCAGTTAAAGGAGTATATTAAATGGGACTTCTCAACAGAATAATATAATGAATGAAGGATGCCCAGGTCAGAGCCACAGATCTTATTGGCTCTAAGCTGAAAAGCCCTTCACTCAGCCCAACTTCCAAAGTGACCACTGCAGCTGAGGGGATGGTCAAGTAGGGTCAGCAACATTGCAGGCAGAACTGTAAATTTCTTGTTAGAGATGCCACCTGCCTTTACCTGGCCAGCTCTCCTCCCAGGCCAGCCAAGTAATGAAAGTCAACAGAGTGCCTTCCCCTAGGAGGTTCACACCTCCCTTAGGATATACCCCATGTGAAGAGATAGATAGGTCTGGGCCTCTGAATTTACAAGGCCTAAAGCCCACCAGATTATTATCAAGCCCCTTCTATCAGGTTCTATTTGCCTCTCAATCAGAAAACTTAATTGTAGCTTAGACAGCACCATTCTTAGCTCCTCTAATAATGACTCTGTCCTTTGTTCTAGGCCCTGTCTAGTGCACTTGGGCCTCATTCCTTTGTAATCATAACCTCTACTCTACCACCAATGGCTCTACTCCCAACATGTGTGTACTGATGGTCCTCTTCCACACTTAATGCTGTATAATTGTTCAAACCTGGTAAATGCCACTCTTAGGATCATTGGTTACTATCCTCACTCTGTCTTTTATGACCTTGTCTAAATATGATCAGAGTCGGCAAACTTGGAAGGCTTCCATAGCCTTGGCAACTCATGACGACAGCCTAGGGTGGTTACTGGCGCCATAGAGTGTCAATTTGTTGGGTCAACAACAGGAGCCACTGTGCACTTGCTCCTCATGTGGGATCTCTGTCCTTAATGTGCTGTACATTTTGATTTGATGCTATAACTAGTACTCAAACAGTATGTTTCACTTTGTGTTTCTATGTGGGTGCAAACTGTTGAAATCTTTATACTAAATTGATCTTCTGTATATAAAGAGAATTGAAAATGAATCTTGATGCAAATGGAAGGGGAGAGGGAGCGGGAGAGGGGAGGGTTGCGGGTGGGAGGGAAGTTATGGGGGGGGGAAGCCATTGTAATCCATAAGCTGTACACTGGAAATTTATATTCATTAAATAAAAGTTAAAAAAATAAATAAAATTGAGAAAAACGAATTCCTTTCAAATGTCATAGATAACAATGATAACCAAAAGTGCAGGTATCTACAGTATTTCATCACTTTCTTTTAAATATTTGTCAAGTTGATAGCTTTTTATTTTACTATTTAACTAATTTTAACACATTCAATATGGTTGGTAGACACAGTTCTAAGAACATAATGATATGCCCATCATCCCTCCCACCCTCTTTCATTCTCTTTCAGTTTTTGAGATTACATTTTAAACTTACATTACAATAAAAGCTTAATAGTTCTCCCAGTAAGTTGAACAAGTCAAAAACAAAAAGCCACTTCTTTAGTGGGAATATTGAAAGGGGCTATAAACAATATTTGAATGGAAAAAATTGAAGACACTAAATGATAAAATCAGTATCTGTTTTAATTCCCACTAAAAATCTCAGAGAAAGTTTCATTATTTACCAAATGTCGATGCAAACGCATGGACTTGTGTGATCCCTAACAAATGGATTAATTTGTGTGTAATAATGTGGGATTTTGCTCATTTGACAGTCTCACAACAAAACTTTTATATACATTTAAACAGTTTCTACCTCCTTGCACTGATTCTACTTAATATTACCACATATTAAAACCACCGGGATATCTCCTAGAAAGTCCTATGCAGATTTGAAGGAAATGAGACCCTGCTTCCCACGTGGGAAGAAAGGAGGAACCAAGGACTTCATAAATGACAGCATCTCCCCTGCATGAAGCCCACACACGGCCTGGCTTCTCCCTAGTGACCATCAGGGCCCCCCTGCTGTCTCTGTGAGCAGGGAAGGGACAGGACTCTGGAGTCCAGGCTGCCACTCCAGGACCCACCTTGCGGGCCAGAGGGGACCCAGGTAAGCATTGTGGCACTGTGAGATGGGGCCAACAGATTCCAGAGACGAACTCTGGGAGCCCCGTGTCCTGCCAGTGTTCGCCCAGCCCACACATTCACTATTTCTCGGGATCCTGCGTGAAAGAAGGTCAGAGGAGAGCAGACGCTGCACTACCTTGGACTCTCCCAGCTTCCTGCTAGAACCTCTCTCCTCTGTGGAACTGGACAACGATTATGGCGTCAAGATCTCGCGTGATTACCTAGTGTTTACGCCACAGCGCCTGATTGGACAGTTTGCATAGTGGTCAGCACTCACGACACAGAAGACATGAGGAATCAGCATCCTCCACAGCAGAGACCTAACCTCAGACTGCTATTGACAGGAACAGTGGAGGCCAGGCCTGGGTTCAGGTCTGACATCTCCAGGGCTGCACCCTCGGGCAGCAGGGGCCCTTTCACCTCCCAGATCCTGGCACCTGTTGGGGTTCTCTTGTGCCTCCCCGTGTATCCTCCTTAAGAATCCTACCTGGAGGTTGTAGTAACTTGCTTAAGGTGACTTAATATTTAATGGCTGTGTATGGGCTGCTGCACCTTTTGCTTTCCTGCATATTTTTGACTCATTTCTATGGGTCATTTGTGATTTTTATGTTGATTTGAAGAATGTTTTCAAATAATACATAATTTAATCATTTTCTTCCATATCTCTTGTAGGTATTTATTTTCTAATTTGCCTCTTCTTTAATATTATTTCCTATGTGCTTCTTGCTGGTATTTAGTAATCAATGGAAATTTATACATTAGTCTTTCCAGTAGTCTCATTCACTTTATTTAACAGTTGTATTTTTTTTTGACAGGCAGAGTGGACAGTGAGAGAGAAAGAGAAAGGTCTTCCTTTTTCCGTTGGTTCACCCCCCCCCCCACCATGGCTGCTGCGGCTGGCGCACTGTGCTGATCCGAAGCCAGGAGCCAGGTGCTTCTCCTGGTCTCCCATGTGTGTGCAGGGCCCAAGGACCTGGGCCATCCTCCACTTCACTCCTGGGCCACAGCAGAGAGCTGGACTGGAAGAGGAGCAACAGGGACAGAATCCATGCCATGCCCGGGACTAGAACCCAGTTTTGCTGGTGCCGCAGGCAGAGGATTAGCCTATTGAGTCGTGGGGCTGGCCTGTATTTGTTTTTAAAGTTGATGAATTATCTCTGTATATAAGTATCATCCTATTTATAGGTCAACAATTTTATCCCTTAGAAATTATTGTTACACCTTTTATTTCCTTTTCACCTTTTAATCCCCTGACGACCCTTCAGTAGGAAATTGAAGAGACACAGTGGCATCCTGAGCTAGGCTAACGCCCAGGGAAAAAGCCTTCAAAGATTCTGTGTTAGTTATGTTGTTTGTTGTAGTTTGCTTTGATCTTGGTCAGACTGAGGAAGTCACTTTTTGTTTATTTCTATTGACTTGTTTTTACTAGATGATGAATTTCATTAAATGCTTTTCAACATATAAAATGAATAATCATGTGGTTTTCTTTTTGTATTTTTCACCTACTTGGATGACTTGTTTGGGACCTTTAACAACCCTTGTACGATTTATTATGTCTCACTTGTTATTGATCTATTTTATTTTAATACATGATTTCATTTATAATATTTGCTTAGGATATTTGTGTTCATTTATGAAAGTGGTGCTTTACAATTTTTTCAAGCCCTGGTTCACTTACATAGTCATCAATATAATGCTGGTTTTCAAAAAGAAATTTTAAAACATTCTCTGCTTATTTCCACTTTGCATAGGTCTGGGAAAGATATGTTTGTTTCTTCTTACTTAGAAGTTTGAACCTGAAAGTTTGATTATTTAACTTTTTTGTCTTTTGGTTAGAGTTTTCCAAATGTGATTCAACTTACTTGGTTTATATACTAGTTTTCCTATTTTATGTTATATTGGAGTTTTCAGAATTTGATTTTCAAAATATGGTGGATTTTGATCTCTGTAGTTAGAATTTTACTCCTACAAGGTTCACACTTTTCTCTTTGTATCCTGGTAATGTTTATAATTTCTAAGTCCATATACAGAGTTTCATATTAGTTTTATATTAGAAATTCTCAGCTTTCAAAGACTGCTTCTCTGCATGGATTTCAAATTTGCCTGCATCAAAACAAAGAGACTTTTGAACTCAATTCATCTCAAACTTTTCAAAATATTAATTGTGCATAATAAATGACTATATAATATTGGTATTTTAATTTTTTAACTAATAATTTTTAAATTTTTTTAAATGAATTAATAACAAAACCAGAGACTCTTGGTAGATTTTAAGCATGGAGATCTTGTTGTCTCTGATGTTTTACAGAGATCACTTATCCTGTGAATACTGAACAGCAGAGGGGTAAGAATAAATAGTAGCTTCCAGATAGGAGACTAATCTTGTTGGATGCACCATCACTGACTTACCTAATCTATTTCTGATGGTATTTTGAAGTTGCCCTCCATTTTCTTCCTCTTTGTGGACTGATTGCTCTTCCAAGCAACACTGCAAGGAATATCCTGTGCAGAATCTTAGTGGTGTCTTCCTTTTGTTTCTTTTTTTTTTTATTTGACAGGTAGAGTTATAGACAGAGAGAGAGAGAGACAGAGAGAAAGGTCTTCCTTCCATTGGTTCACCCCTTCCCCAAATGGGCAGTTCGGCTGGTGCTGTGCTGATCTGAAGCCAGGAGCCACGTGTTTCCTCCCAGTCTCCCATGCGGATGCAGGGGCCCAAGCACTTGGGCCATCCTCCACAGCCTTCCCGGGCCACAGCAGAGAGCTGGACTGGAAGAGGAGCAACCGGGACTAGAACCTGGTGCCCATATGGGATGCCAGCACCACAGGCAGAGGATTAACCAAGTGAGCCACGGCACCGGCCCCCGCTTTTGTTTCTATAAACTTTTGTTTTATTTTTCTCTTTAAATAATTTATGTGTTATTCACGTTTCATGTATCTCATACATACAGATTTAGGAACATAGTAATACTTCCTACCCTAAACTCCCTCTCACTCATGCACCAACCCTTCTCCCTCCTCCCTCTCCCATTCCCACCCTTAATTTTAACAAAGATCTACTTTCATCAGAGGCAACCTCACCTTAATCTAAACAGCAGTCTAGTTTTAGAAATTTTGGTATTTTGATACTCCTGGATTCTACGTGTGTCTCTTTTGTTGAATCACTATTTCATGTGTCTCATAACTCTTTTTTGCTTATTCCCATAATTTCCTGGGATATGTCTTAGAATAACTTCATCAAGAAAGACTCACCATTTGCTGACATCTGAACTTCTAGTGATTTCTTCAGGCTTCCCATTGCCTGTTTTTGAAGCAGAATTTCTATAGATGTTTACCACACATTTCCTACCATTTTATGTGAGTTTATTGGGGGCACTAAAATTGAATTTTATTTCACAGATGTAGATTTGGAGAGGGATAAGTTGTAGGACCTCTAATCCTGTAAATTCATCAGAGAAGACTCATTCAACTTGAACCCCTAATTGCTCATGTCTCCCCCACTTGCAAACTTAACTTAGTCTCTCAAAAGTTTCCCAAACAATTATGGCATCTGTTCAAAGGTTCAGTCTTTTCAGTTCCTTTAGACCATATAAAAGGAATTAAATAATAATTCCTCATGAAAGCCATTTTGAATTAAAACCAGTAACTCTTCAGAAAGGGATATGTGATTTATATGGTCACTAGAAGGATTTGATTTAACATTATTTGCTAAGTCTAGCGGTTAAGGATAAAATTGTTCTCTATCTCCTAACTTAAAAGATGTATACTGGAATAACTTGTTATTTATATTATCCATTTTAATATACATGTTATTGCTATGTCTTAGCCATCTTTTGTCTTTTGCTAATGCATATGAATGTGTGCATGTATGTATGTGTGTGTGTATATATATATATATATATATACCCATACTTATCTAAGGATATTTCAAGATATCTATGAGAAAATGGAATTAAAAGATATTACAGGCAGACCTTGTAGCATAAGTTCATTCACAACTAGGGACACCTGTTCTCAGAGTGCTGGCTCAAGTCCTGCTTACTTTAATAATGATTCTGCTCCAGGTTAATGAATCTTGCAAGGGAGAAAATGATGCCAACAACTTGTGCCCCTATGGCCCAAGTAAGAGACCGATATGATGCTCCTTGCTCCTGGCTTTAGCCTGGACTAGCCCTAGCTGTTATAGTAATTTGGGGAGTTGAACCACAGAATGGAAGATCTCTTTCTCCATTTTTCTCTCTTCTCTATCTTTACATTTCAAGTAATTGAAAATAAAACTTTTTATCTCTAGAGTCAGGACAAGAGCTGATTAGGTCATTGTTTCTTATAGTGTCCATTTCACTTAACAGGTTTCCCCTTTGGTGCTCAGTTGTCACCGATCAGGGAAAACAAATGATATTTGTCTCTTTGGGACTGGCTTAATTCACTCAGCATGATGTTTTCCAGATTGCTCCATCTTGTTGCAAATGACCGGGTTTCGTTGTTTCTTACTGCTGTATAGTATTCTATGGAGTACATGTCCCATAATTTCTTTATCCAGTCTACTGTTGATGGGCATTTGGGTTGGTTCCTGGTCTTAGCTATTGTGAATTGAGCTGCAATAAACATTAATGTGCAGATGGCTTTTTTGTTTGCCAAATTAATTTCCTTTGGGTAAATCCCAAGGAGTGGGATGGCTGGGTTGTATGGTGAGATTATATTGAGGTTGCTGAGGAATCTCCAGACAGACTTCCATAGTGGCTTAACCAGTTTGCATTCCCACCAACAGTGGGTTAGTGTCCCTTTTCCCCCACATCCTCTCCAGCATCTGTTGTTGGTAGATTTCTGAATGTGAGCCATTCTCACCGGGGTGAGATGGAACCTCATTGTGGTTTTGATTTGCATTTCTCTGATGGCTAGTGATCTTGAACATTTTTTCATGTGTCTGTTGGCCATTTGGATTTCCTCTTTCGAAAAATGTCTATTGAGGTCCTTGGCCCATCTCTTAAGTGGGTTGTTTGTTTTGTTGTTGTGGAGTTTCTTGATTTCTTTGTAGATTCTGGTTATCAACCCTTTATCTGTAGTATAGTTTGCAAATATTTTCCCATTCTGTTGGTTGCCTCTTCACTTTCCTGACTGTTTCTTTTGAAGTACAGAAACTTATCAATTTGATGCAATCCCAAAAGTTAATTTTGGTTTTGACTGCCTGTGCTGCTGGAGTATTTTCCAAGAAGTCTTTGCCTGTGCCTATATCTTGCAGGGTTTCTCCAATGCTCTCTAATAATTTGATGGTTTCAGGTCTCTAGAGGTACAATGTAATACTTTATCCTTTTTAGTATTTGTTGTTGTTGTTGTTCTTCTAGTAATAGTGGTTGAACTCTGTAATTAACACACAATTATTCTTAGGTGTTTAAATTTTAACTGAAAACTGATCCCTCTTAAATTTAAGAGTGGAAAAAGAGAGGGAGGAGATGTACAATTTGGGACATGCTCAATCGGACTTGCCGCAAACGGTGGAGTTAGAAATGTGCCAGGGGATTCCAACACAATCCCATCAAAGAGGCATATACCAATGCCATCTCACTAGTCCAAGTGATCAATTTTGGCTCACAATTGATGGCTCTGATAGGTCTAAGAGTCAAAGGGATCACACAAACAAGACAAGTGTCTGCTAATACTAACTGATAGAATCAAAAAGGGAGAGAAGGATCCAACATGGGAAGTGGGCTACACAGCAGACTCATAGAATGGCAGATGTCCTAAACAACACTCTGGCCTCAGAATCAGCCCTTAAGGCATTCGGATCTGGCTGAAGAGCCCATGAGAGTATTGTAGGCACGGAAAGCCAAGATACCATGGAAAAAAAAAGACCTAAATGAAAGATCTCTGTGAGTGAGATCCCAGTGGAAAGAATGGGGCCATCAAAGAAGGAGGTACCTTTCTCTGAAGGGAGGAGAGAACTTCCACTTTGACTATGACCCTATCAGAATAAGATCAAAGACAGCGAACTCTAAAGGCTTCCATAGCCCTGACAACTCATGACTTGAGCCTAGGGAGATTACTGACGCCATGAACAGGAGTGTCAAATTGTTAAGTCAGCAACAGGAGTCACTGTGTACTTACACCCCATGTGGGATCTGTCCTTAATGTGTTGTCTAATGTGAAGTGATGCTATAACTAGTACTGAAACAGTATTTTTATACTTTGTGTTTCTGTGTGGGTTCAAACTGATGAGGTCTTTACTAATTATATACTGAATTGATCTTCTGTATATAAAGATAATTGGAAATGAAAAAAAAAACAACCGGATGTTAAATTGGAAATGGCATAGAAAATTAATTAATTTTAAATAAATATTATGTAGGATCTCTGTCTTTAATGTGCTGTACACTGTTATTTAATGCTATAACTAGTACTCCAACGGTAGTTTTTTCACTTTTTGTTGCTGTATGGGGCAAACTGTTGAAATCTTTACCTAATATGTACTAAACTGATCTTCTGCATATAAAGAGAATTGAAAATGAATCTTGATGTGAATGGAAGGGGAGAGGGAGCAGGAAAGGGGAAGGTTGCGGGTGGGAGGGAAGTTATGGGAGGGGGGAAGCCATTGTAACCCATAAGCTGTACTTTGGAAATTTATATTCATTAAATAAAAGTTTAATAAATGAAAAAAAGAAAACAAAACTTTTTAAAAAGAAAAGTTTATCCTTATTCAAGATAAATTTGAAGTCTATTTATAGTTTATTCATTATATGTGCACTTTCCAAAACATTTTAATCTATACATACACACACGCACTTGTGCAAATTTTAGGCATTTTTACAATGAAGAGTATGTCATTCAACTATGTAAATTAAATGTTCTTAGTGATATGCAGAGAAATTAGTAATGTAAAATAATTGCTTAAGATGTCATTAAATTTTAAAACATACACTATGAAATGAGTGAAATATCTCATATATCAACTGCTTTTATTCATGGGGTGACTAAATAAGTTTAATTTAATTTAATTAACTAAATTTAATTTAAAATAAGTTTATATTTAATTAGTACATTAAGTAATAATCTTTTAAAAATCTTATTGAAATAAAATGATTGAAATTATAAGTTAATGTGTACATTTCAAATAATACCTAAGTATTTAACAGACTAAGAGTTTTGTGAGTTTAGAGTTGAAGTAAACATTAATTAATGGAAAATATAAAGGTATATAAACATATTGGAATCTTGATTTTGTCTTAAAATAATTAAACTTGCTGGTCTGAAAACAAAAATGTAACTTAAAAATAATTTTGTTTTTGAAAAGGTTTTTTTCCCTACTAAATTTACATTAAGATAATTAACCTTTCACAGGAATGTAAAGACTAGTCTTCAAATATTTATCCTGAAGAAGCTGAAAATAAGAAATTTATATGGTTACTCATGTATTTCTCTAAGGATAAATTCTTGGTTCTTTTGATTATAAGGTAGTTATATATTCTTGCATTTATATTCGAGTTCTAAAAGACAATTTCAAAATAAAATCTATGTTTTTCTGCCCAAGACTTATCAAAATGACATTTTTTCTGTTTTATGAAAAAAGTACAAACACTGCTGACCAATTAAAATGTTTCATTTAAATATTTAAAACTCTTAGGTACATTAAAACTTACCAATTACTTGGAATGAAGAAGTTGGGAATAATCCACATAAGGAGAATAACACAATGGAAAAACACAAAGAAATAAACACAAAAAGCCTTACACTCTGGGGCTTGGAGGAGCTCATGCACCGATCTCCCAGGCTGCTGAAGGACAGATTCTTTCCAAAATGAAACGACACTACTCACCGACTTTCCTTACACTGCTACAAAGAACATTAAAGCCATCTAGAATGTCTGGAGTGGACTTCAAACACTCAGTTCTCCACGTAGGCACACAAATATCCAACATTTTGATTTGATTCACCCATTATTTTTTTAAGCATTAATTGATTTATAAGTCAGGGTGTCAGAGAAAGAGGGAAAGACAGAGATCTCTATTATTCTGTCATTCACTCCCCAAATGGCCATAATGACTGGGGCTGGGCCAGGCTGAAGCTAGGAGCCTGGAACTCCATCCAGGTCTCCCATGTGGGTGGCAAGGGCCCAAATATTATCCCATATTTTGCTGCTTTCCCCAATACATAAGCAAAGAACTGGATTGGAAGCAGTGTATCCTGGATGTGAACTGGGGCTGGTATGGGATGCCAGAAGGCAGCAGCTTATCCTGCTGCAACACAACACCAACCCCATCCACATTTCTTTATGGTACTAGTTCTACGCTATTATCCTATGACTCTAAACCAAAACACATTATATGCTAAGTGTATTCCCCAGTGATTTCTCCCACCATGTTTATGAAAATAAACATCATTTACATGTCTTCACATAAAATAAGTGTTGCATGGAAACAAAGTCAATGGATAGTATGTCATGCTTCAAGAATTCCAAAAATTGTATACATTTTTCTAGAAGCACACAGGTTCTATTGTCAAGAAAATTTTCTCAACTATTTTTAAATTGTTGAAGAGATTGAAATATACAAAATTATTGATTGCTATTTGTCTATTTTTTTAAATTTCTGTAGAATGCCCATCAAACACTTTTTGCATTAACTAAAAGCTTAATTCTCACTGTATTATTCTCAATTCCTAACCTATCACAGGATACATGGAAGTACTCAATTAGGATTTGTTAAATGTTTGACTAAAAACCTATGATATAATTATACAGATTTGGAGGCTAGAACATGTACAGATCACCTCAGTTGAATCAGCTCCCTGAGGCAGTATGTACAAGTTGAGAGATGTATCATTTGTCTAGTATCCTCTGCAAATGGAATTGTTAAAATTATAAAACAAGTGAGGGTCCAGCATTGAGGCGCAGTGGGTAAAGTCACTGCTTGTGACACTGGCATCCATATGGGTGTCAGCTTAAGTCCTATCTTCTAAACTCTCAATCTGGCTCCATGTTAATGGCCTGGAAAAAGCATCAGAAGATGGACCCAATGTTGGGGCACATGTGAGAGACCTGAAAGAAGCTCCTGGCTACTTTATAAAAGACTGAGCTTTGGTCTGGCCCAGCACTGGCTGTTGCAGCCATCTGGAGAGTGAACCAGCGGATGGAAGACCTCTCTCTCTCTCTCTCTCTCTCTCTCTCTCTTTCCCATTCTTGCTCTCACTTTCACATATACATAAATCAATCTTAAAATAAAAATATTTAAAAAAAACATACGTGAAGCTTCAAAATGCCCATGGCACTGCTACCATAAAGAAATATTTGCAGGGATCTACATGTTCACTTGCTTGAGTTCTTCCTTTAAATTCAGCAGAGCTTCAACGCAGCACATCTAATGTATTGTAGTTTGCAATTTAAAGTGGTGTGCTGCTAAATCAACTCAACTCTATAAAGAAGGGGAGGAGGGGACTCTGTAACATTTGCCAATGTAGTTGCTCCAACAAAGGCTGATTTGCAACTCTGTGATGACACAGAATACAGAATATAGAAGAAATTAACATGGTGAGATCAATCCATATGGTACTATTTGGCCATGGTTCCAAGTATAGGATTTGTAATCTCATGTGTGTGTGTGCGTGCGTTTGTGTGTCTAACATATATATGTATATTTATAAATATTTGTGTGAATTTAGGTTAGTATTTGTGTATAATATATAAATATATGTATATTTGTGAGAGAGCAAGCACCCCCACTTCCTGGTTCATTCTCCAAATATATGAAAAGCTGGGAGCCAGGGACACAATCCAGGTTGAACCCAAGCATGATCCCATTACTTGAGCCATCTCTGCTGCCCACCAGGGTCTGCATTAGCAGGAAGTTGGAGTCAGGGGCCAGAGGAGGATATTGAACCAAGACTTCCCACTATGGGATGTCTTAAACAATATCTTAACTGGTAGTCCAGATACCTACTTGGCACTTATAAAATCATTTTATCAGCTAGTAACATACCAACTCCATGTTACTTATGGTTGCTATGTGATAGCATATCTTTATAAGTTCTTTTTTATTTGAATTTGCTTATATCTTGGAATATCTAGGGGGGTGGGTGCTGCAGAATAGCAGGATAAGCCTCTGCCTGCAGTGCTGGTGTCCCATAAGGGTGCTGGTTCAGGTCCTGAATACTCCTAGTATGATCCAGCTCTCTGCTCATGTCTTGGGAAAGCAGTAGAAGATGGCCCAAGTGCTTGGTCTCTTGCACTTGTGTGAGAGACCTGGAAGAAGCTCCAGGCTCCTGGCTTCAGATAGGCCTAGTTTTGGTCACTGTGGCACTTTGGGGAGTGAACCAGCAGATGGAAGACTTTTCTCTCTGTCTCTCCTTCTGTGTATAACTCTAGCTCTCAAATAAATATATAAATAAAATCTGTAAAAAAGAAAAAAATATCTAACATGTTTCCTAAAGAATATAATTGTATACTGTGTTTTTATTCATTTTATCTCTGGCATATCACTTGGTATAATTAATTTACATGTAATTTTTAAATTTAATAAATTATTGTAGTCTAATTAAAATAATCAGTAGTATTCTGTAATTTGAGTATACTTACATATTTGTCCAAACATCAACATAATCAGTTTAGAAGTGCTCAGCACCTTCGTAAGAACCTCCATACACTTCATCTATCACACCTAAGTCTCAATCCTAGTAATAACCACTAAGCCACATGTGTGTCTATGAATATTTCACATATATTCAACTCAACTCCTTCACTTAGTATAATGCTTTCTTTTAAAAATCACTTTATTAAAAATACAACTTCCATGTCACATATATTATGCTTAATTTTTATGGATGCACCATACTCTTTTCCAAAGTGGCTGTACCTATTTATATTCCCACCGACTGTGTGCAAGTGTTCTCTTTTATCCACATACTCACCATTGCTTGTTATATCTCCTTTTTTGGTAATAGCCAATCTACTGGAGTGAATGAATTGAGTATTTTAGAAGAGAATGGAAATGTGTTTTGCCATTAGAAGGGACCATGTGTAAAAATAAGTGCAGCAAAGGCTTAAAAAACAGAAACAGAATTATAATTTGACCCAGCACTTTCACTCCTGGGTATATGAATCAGTATTTTGAAGAAAAATCTTCCCTCCTGTGTTTATCTCCACATTATCAACAATAGCCATGATATGGAATCATCACAACAGGTGTTTATCAAAAGATGAATGAATCAAATTGTGTGGTATATATTCACACGGGATTTAATTCAACCTTTAAAATGATAATTCTGTTATTTGAAATGAAATGTTTTACATGTCTTCCTCAGAGCCTCTGCCCCTGACTACTCCTGGAGAGAGGGTTCCCATTCTCATACCTATCTATCACTACCTGTCAATGTTAATGTTTTTCTACCATTCTTACACTCCTGATATGCTCAGTCTTTTTGCTTATTATTGACTACCAACATTTCCTCTCTAAAATATTATCTCCATGCCAAGGAACTTTATCCCAGTATTTGTTGCTCTCTCCAAGACCAATTTTATCAATTTGAGTAAAAATGGTTTATTATATTATCTCTGTCATTGATCTTGTGTGTCTTCTTCCAGTTGCTTAAAGTGTTCACTTGGGACCAGCATTATGAACAACATGATGGGTCACAGACAATTCAGCTTACCAAGAATCACTCAAAAGAAGAGTGTGTTGTGGTGCAGTGGGTTAAGCTGCCACCTAGGATGCCATCATCCCATAAGTGCACTGATTTCTCAACTGCTCCACCTCTGATCCAGGTCCTTGCTAATGTGTCTGTTAAAGCTCAAGAGCTTGGACCCCGGAACCCAGGTGGGAGACCTTGATGTCTCTCTCTCTGTCTCCATCCTCCCTTCTCCTACTCTAACTTGCCTTTCAAATAAATATGTAAATCTTAAGAAATAAAATGTTCACTTGCAGCTTTTCTTCTACCATGACTACTCCCAACTATTGTTCACTGCCTAGTTAGGAGAACACATTTGTGACATAATCCCCAGTTTGTACCATAATATATCATATTTGGAAAAAAATACACCAAGTTCTTGAAACCCAGTACAGTGATGTGGGAAAGAATCCCTTAATACTTTTCACCATTTCCTTCACTAAGCAGTGCCTGTTTGTGAATGAGAGACAGATGAGGGGCAACCATGAGGATCTGCACCAAATTGCCCAAGATAATTTCTTCTTGGACAAGGGCTCTCACAACAGCATTCTTGTAGTGAGCAAGAACCTTAATATCAGCAATCATTTTAAAAATATTTACCAGTTATTGCATTGAAATATAACTATTAAACAGTAGAAACTTATCTTCCAGCATTTTGTTTAATAGAAGCACTAAAGAGATCTACTATAATGTTTTTTCAACAAGTACCTAGGAAAAACAGCTGCTTCAATAATGACTTATGACTATTGAGAAAACATCTCTAGGAAAAGAATATTGCTGTTGACTCTCAAGAAACTGTATTGCATAACTGCACATACTGTCATATTATACAATGTTTAAATAGGTAATGAAATAGAAATCATTCATTTCTAAGAGTAACAAACAATAAGATATTGTCTTGAAAACTGTGGTTTTGGAATGAAAGCCAATTAGTTAATTTTTCCATTTATATTGTGATAAAATACATGTAAGATAAAAGTTACTCTATTACCCAGGTCTAAGTGTGCATTTCATATGTTAAATATCTACCAATAAGAGCTGTCAATGTGGCATTGTATGTTAACCTATCCTCTGCAATACTGGCATCCCATAAGAGCACCAGCTTGAATCCCAGCTTCTCTTCTGATCCTGTTCCCTGCTAATGCACCTGGGAAAGTAGTAAAAGACAGCCCAGGTAGTTGGCCCCTGCCAGCCATGTGTGAAACCCAGGTGAAGTTCCTGGCTCCTAGATTTGATGTGGCACATCCCTGGACATTGTGTCCATCTGGGGAGTAAATCAGTGGATAGAAGATGTCCTTCCTTGAATCTCTCTCTCTCTGTGTCTGCCTTTCCAATAAATTTTGACTTTAAAAAAAAACTCTAAATGAATATGTTTATAATATACAATTATAACCACTTTTACATTATAAAAATTCAAATTTAAAAGAATTGCTTGGGTCTGGAATTGCAGGAGAGAAGGTTAGGCCATCACTTGCAATGCTGGCATTCTTTATGAAACTGCCAGTTTGTCCTAGCTTCCTGGCATCTCTGCTTCTAATTCAGCTCCATGATAATTTATGTTGGGAATTGGAAAATGAACCAAATACCTGGATGTCTGCCATGCATGTGAGAAATGAGGATGGAGTTCCTGGCTCCTAGCTTTGAGCTGAACCAACACTGGTGGCTGCCATCATTTGGAGAAAAGATCCAGCAAATAGAAGATTTCTCTCTCTCTCTCTCTCTCTCTCTCTCCTCACGCACACTCTCTTTCTCTCTCACTGTGCTTTCCAAATGCATGAATGAATCTTCAAAATTCAGGACTGCTTGCAAAATCTACCAAGAGCTTTAAAACTCAATAATAAGAAACCAAACTGCATAACTAAAAATTTGACAAATACATGCATAGATACTTTAACATACAACATATACAGATGAGAAATTAACATATATAACATCCTGAATATTAGGAAATTATGAGAAAAAGTAACACATTGAGCATTAAAGAGAAACATTTAAACAGCAAAAAGACAGACAACATCATATAGTTTGGTGATTATCCTTAAACAATAAACAAACATGACAATGCAAATGCCTTGCAAGGATGCAAGACATGTGATTTATTACTGGTGAGAATGCATAGTAGAACAGGCACTTTAGCAGAAATTCTGATGTGTCAACCACAGTATGATATGATACTGTGTGCCAACCACAGTATCATCATATCACACAGCATATATTTTCCCAGCTAGTGTGAATTATATATTCACATAAAATATAACAGGAAAATATATACTGTACTTCATTCACACTAAAGTGTGTATGGCACTAAATTTTCTTTCAGTAGTGAACCAGGTAATCAAGTTGTCATAGTAGCAGAAGAGATGAAGAGAAATGAGACACTCAGAGTGCAGTCATTGGTCATGGAGATACAAGAGAAATGATGAGTTTCAGTCATAGGGGTTTTAGAGATACAAGGAAGATATTGGCTACTCGTAAATGACATGTAGGCACTTAAAATTACACAACTCAGGTAAAGGTCAGAGACGTACCCAAGCCCCGGGATGAAGTCTCTCCAGACTACTGATGCAGACATGTGATGGAAGATCACAGATACATGAAGACAGGCTTAAAGAACATGGAGATTGACATGAGATGAAAGCATGGGTAAAAACACTCAAGGACAGATGTGCTAGAAACTAAAGGGATGGAACTGCAGACAGCAGTGATAGATACTTTTCAGAGCTTTCATGGATGACAGAGATTTAACAAATGACAACATGCAGTGTCGGGGCCAGTGGCCCTGGCCCGACATGAGATGCAGCAGGCTGAGGCTGTCCCTTATCTAATCCTGTTTCCTGCACTTATTGTCCTGATGGCCGAAGGCACAAGATTTTTCATCCCACATTCCTGCAGGCAGGATGTGACTTCTGATGAAGGTCTATGATGTTTTTTGCTCTATCTGCAGAGCTTGTACCCTGACCATTGCTACTTTGTAAACTTGCTCTGTTCCTGTGCTATGCATGATTGCACACAATGAATGTTATCCGGATGGGGTCTGGGGTATATAACCTTGTCTTTCTGTGTGCTCGGGGCTGGAGGCTGAAGAGTTTCTTCAGGGAGACTGCCTTCAGTCCCTCTCGCCGGGCCCCCTACTTTGGCCTGGAACGCGATGAGGCAATAAACGTGGTGATGAATTGACTGAGTGCTGCGTGTCGCCGTGTGGTTTGTCGGGTGGCCTCCGACAGCTGGTGCCGTGACTCGGATTCATCTCATCCACAGGTAAGCCTCTGTAAGAGGGAAGGCTGCGGCGGTAGCCGGCCGTAGGGATTAAAAGGGAGGCACATAAGCACGAGTAGGGCATGGCAGACTAGGGCTTGCCCGGGGAGCCTCTCCGATAGCCATGGGAAATATACAGTCACACCAGACTATAAAAAGGATAATAAAGGCCTTGTTAAAAAGCGCCGGGACGCCGGTCGCAGGACAAAATATTTCTGACTTTATTGACATTGTAAGGAGCCATACGCCTTGGTTTACTGAGGAATGCCTCCTCACACATAGAAAGTGGAGAGAGCTGGGAAAACATCTTAAGGGAAAGAAGCTCTCACCAGAGGTATGGCGCTTGTGGCGATGCATTGATCAGGCTTTTGAAAGTGATCAGGAGGAGGTGGTACAGTGTTTGCTAGCAGCATCTGAGTGCATGGAAAAGGAGAGCAGGGCTAATAACCAAAGAGGAGACAGTGCGGCTGAGGAGGTTACCAACCAAACTGGGCATAGGAGGCCTGCAGTGGTGCCCTCAGCCCCACCAGAACCTGAGCCCCCAGAACCTTGGTGGGGGGACGGGCCACCTCCGGGTTATCTCTCTGATGGCGAGGCCGCGTCCTCCTCTTCCTCCTCCTCTTCCTCGAGTGAGACAGAAGTTGACACGGATACGTCTTTAGTTGGACCAGACAGGGGCAGAGACAGAGCTAAAAGGATTGGAGAGAGGAGACGCAAACAGCTTACAGGCCAGCCCAGAGTACTTCAGCTATTGCCTAAGGAACAGCCCCATCCTTCCTTAAGAATAAGACCAGAGTGGGGGTTTCATGCTCGTGCGGCAAGTCAGGAGAGGAAAAGAAAGAAACATGCTAGAGGGTGGAAGGAATTTAAGGACCCAAAGGCAGTCTTCCCAGTCACAGAGGATGCCAATGGGGATAGAGGCTGGGCCCCCATAGACTTTTCACAGCTCAAGGAACTTCAAAAGGCAGTCACCATGTATGGACCACAGGCCCCATTTACTTATCAAGTTCTAGACATGCTTGCCAGCCAGGGACTTACACCTAATGATTGGCGTAATCTGACACGTGCTGTTCTTGCCGGAGGGGATTACCTCCTCTGGCAGGCAGGGTTCCAGGAGCTGGCTAGAAGCAAAGCTGCTGAAAATGCCCGTTCTGATGGGGCCCGTAGGCATTGGACTGAGGCCATGATTTTGGGCATTGGTAATTTTAATACCGATGCAGTGCAGGTTAGGTACCCAGTGGAACTTCTACAACAAATTAAGGACTGTGGTATGCGGGCATGGAAGGTGATACCTAAAAAAGGGGAAATTCGGTACAGTCTTACAAAAATTCTTCAAGGACCCAATGAGCCTTATGCAGACTTTGTAAATAGGCTTTATGAGGCTGCTGGGAACTTGTTCGCAAATGCCGAGGAAGCAGCTCCTCTGTTACGCAGATTGGCCTATGAAAATGCGAACAAGCATTGCCATGAGGCGCTGCGACCCTGGCAGCACAAAGATGTAACAACTTTCATGAAAATTTGCAGAGATGTGCAGGATGATGTCGCAGCTGGAGTATACTCGACGCGGCTCGAGACTCAATATGAGCGTGCAGGGCGTGCCAGTAATCGGGCTGGTACCTGTTTCAACTGTGGCAAAGTTGGGCATTTCAAGAGAGAATGCAAGGCTCCCAGAGGCCGAGCTTCTGGCAATCAGCCAGGGTTGTGTCCCCGATGTGGCAAAGGTAATCATTGGGCCAGTGATTGTTACTCAAAAAAGGATATACAAGAAAAGCCCCTATCTAAAAAAAGAACTCAAAAAAACTTCCAAAGGGCCCTTGCTGCCAGGGCCCGACCCAAGGCGTCACTGGAACGCAGGCAGCCACAATTTCAGACACTCAGCGATTCCGAGTAATGGTGGGGGAGGTGACGGCCGCTTCCCCAGTAATTTTGACACCCGCCATGGGTCCGCAGGCGATTCCACTCAACAAAGACAACTTCCCATCTCAAATTGGAGCGGGCATCCTTTTAGGAAAAGCAACACAGTCACAAAAGGGGATCCAAATTGTTCCTGGCCTAATCACTACTCCTGCTAGTAAGTTTTTCCTTCTCGCCAGCGCCCAGCGCGGGCCCATTGTCATCAATGATGGAGATACCATTGCACAATTTCTCTGGTGGCCGAGCCCTAAGGATAACAGAGGGCAACAAGGGCATTTAGCCGCTCTTTCTATGACCTTAGATCACAGGCCATTTTATGTTTTAACTATTAAAGGCAAACAAATTAGAGGGTTGTTGGACATGGGAGCTGATGTGTCTGTCATAGCTAATACAGACTGGCCACGAAAATGGCCTCAACAAGAATCAGAGGGTAATTTAGTAGGACTAGGTATTGCTGTGACACCGGCTCGCAGTTCCGCTGTCCTTACTTGGACAGATGAGGAGGGGCATACTGGGCAATTTCAGCCGTATGTATGTGATGTGCCTGTGACCCTCTGGGGGAGGGATGTATTAACATTACTACAGGTTAAGTTAACCAATGAGTCTAATGTAGCATGGAACATCATGGAAAAGGCAGGTTACAGACCAGGGAAGGGGCTAGGAAAATATGAACAAGGAATCACCCAACCCATCCCGGCGACTGGGCAAATGGATCGTTGTGGTCTGGGTTTTCCCCGGGGGCCATTGTGAGACCGCAAGCTTTGACAATAACCTGGATAGGTAAAGACCCTATATGGGTTCCTCAATGGCCCCTTTCGAAAGAGAAGTTGCTTGCGGTCCATGCTCTGGTTACAGAACAGTTGGAGAGAGGACACATTCAACCGTCCACATCTCCTTGGAATACACCTATATTTGTTATAAAGAAAAAGTCCGGGAAATTTCGCTTACTACACGACCTCAGAGCTATTAATAAACAAATGCAGCCTATGGGAGCTCTACAACCAGGGCTTCCGCTGGTTACTGCTTTGCCTAAGGATTGGGTCCTTATAGTTCTGGATATCAAGGACTGTTTTTTCTCTATACCACTTGCCAAGGTAGACCGACAACGGTTCGCCTTTTCCGTCCCTTCCACAAACAATGCAGCCCCTTTTGACCGGTATGAATGGAAGGTGCTCCCCCAAGGTATGGCAAATAGCCCCACTCTTTGTCAGCTGTATGTTCATGCTGCTATAGCACCTACACGCAGGGCTTTCCCTGCGTTCCAAATTCTTCACTATATGGATGATATCTTATTGGCGGCTCCCACAGATAAAGATGCTAAACTCATGTTTATTCATTTAAGCAAAAATTTAGCCAAATGGGATCTCCACATAGCTCCAGAAAAAATACAAGAAGGTGACACTCTCCAATATTTAGGACTCAAGATTGAGGGTAACAGAGTGAGCCCTTTGGATTGCCATATTACTTACTCAGAGTTTATGACACTTAACGAATTACAAAAGTTATGTGGTTCCATCAACTGGATTCGGCCCTATGTGCAGTTACCCACCTTCACACTGAGTCCCTTGTTTAACTTACTTAAGGGTGACCCTGACCTAACCTCCCTGCGTAAGCTCACTCCAGAGAGCTTGCAGGCAATAAAGATGGTAGAGAAGGCCTTAAAACAAACTGAGGCTCAAAGAAGAGATCTAACAAAGCAACTTCTAATTCTTATCTACATAGTAAAAGACCGTCCTTATGCAGTCCTGTGGCAGGGAGCCATCTTAAGCTTTGTTTACCCTTCCCATAGTCAGCCTCGCAATATATTGCAGCTCTCTCAATCCTTGGGCTCCTTGGCCCTGACCGCCGTAGAACGCTCTGTGCAGTGTTTAGGTATGTATCCCATTGGCATTATTCTCCCGTTGGCTAAAGAGGTCATAGAGCTTTGGTGTCAAGAGAATTGGGAGTGGGCATACCTGGCCGCCACGCTAAATCTCAATATCGATAATCACTATCCCTCTAATCCAATTCTTACATTTTGTGAGGAGACCCCACTTCAATTTCATAGAAAGGTAACTAACAGCCCCCTCGCTGGCGCATTAACAGTTTATACTGATGGCGCTGCGGGTGGTTCAGGTGCTGCGATCAGTGACAAAGGAGTGTTAAAAACAGTAACAGACTCCAACTCTCCTCAACATGCAGAATTAGCAATCGTGGCAAAAGTCTTGTGTACTTATGATGAACCTCTTAATATTGTCAGTGATAGTTACTATGTGGTGCAAGCCGTTCGTCGCCTCGATCATCCTGCTGTCATAGCCCCTCAGTCTACAGTATTCCAGTATTTAACTACCATTCAGGCTGCCTTACGACAAAGGCAACAACTAGTGCACATTGCCCACATCCGGGGCCACACCAACCTCCTGGGGCCCATGGCTGAGGGTAACCGACAAGCCGATGCTTTATCCAGGTTTTCATTAATATGCTCCGCCTTTTTAGAAGCACAAAATTTTCACCAACAGTGGCATGTTAATGCACGCACTCTGTGCAAGCGTTATGGCCTTTCCAGGCGTGAAGCTCTTCAAATTATCTGAGCCTGCCTGTTGTGCATTACCTCTACCCCTAGACCATCAGAAGGCGTCAACCCCAGAGGTCTTTATGCTAATAATGTCTGGCAAATGGACGTGACTCATTTCCCACCCTTTGGCCGACAATCCTGTCTTCACGTGACAGTAGATACCTTTTCTCGTGTCCTCATGGCAACGGCGGCAGCCAAGGAAAATGCGGTTGCCGTTCAAGACCATTTACTTCACTGTTTTGCTAATTGGGGCATTCCCCGCACCCTAAAAACAGACAATGGCCCAGCATACACCTCACAAGCTTTTGCTGACTTCTTGGCCCTTTTTTTCTATCCGTCACGTCACGGGGATCCCTTACAACCCCCAAGGGCAGGGCATTATAGAACGGGCCAATGGTATTTTAAAAGCTACTCTTATAAAGCAAAAAGGGGGAATAGGGAAGCAGTTCCGCTCCCCTAAAACTCATCTTGCCATAGCTCTCTTCACTCTCAATTTTTTAACGCTCAAGACCTCAGGCTTAACCGCCGCAGAATTGCATGCTTCCGGAACAACCTCAGGAAACACAGGTTTTGGTAATATAAGCGGTCAAAAATCTCCTGTGCCAGCTGCAAGTTCTGGGAGTACTACGCCCACCGCTCCGGAATTAGTTATGTGGAAGGACGTAGTGACGGGCCAATGGAAGGGCCCAGATCCTGTCCTCCGGAAGGAGCGCGGTGCGGTCCTAGTCGCGCCCTCTGATGTGGAAAACAGCTGGATCCCGACACGGTTGACACGCCAATTTGTGCCTTTACCCGGTACTGACGCAGGTTATGTGCCTGAAATTAACCAACCGCCCGTGACTACAGACACATAGGTCATGAGGCATCGCTTGTTTGTTTCTGTTTTTTCATAGGCTGCAACGCAGCCGCCTGGACTCCGAAAGAAGACATACAATCACCAGTCATTGGAGATGGAGTGGATGCAGGGGAGACAGTTGATTCTATGCCTTATGGTCTGTGGCGATCTGACTACTATTCGTGGAGCCTCCTTTGTGTCTGATAACATTTGGATGCACCTCGCCCGAATTGCAGGTTCTGACAACATCTGCCTTCAACAAGATCTACATGTGGGAACCATTTTAAGTTCATGCCTTCTGCCCGTCTGTCATCCAGCAGAGGAACTCAAAAAGCTTACATTCTTCGCTCGATTTCCTAACAAAATTGTGACTTATCAGGACTCATATAACTGGGGTACTCCGTCATATACAATACCTGCAAAAGAGATACGGCTTTGGACTCCTCGAATAGCTGTCACCGGAAATGACACTTGTGCGGAGATAAAAAACTGTACCTCAAAATGTACGAACTTGGGAAATGGTTTGCATTGTAACAAAACTCTTTCAATTTCCTATGGGACAGGGCACATCCCTCTTCCCGAAGGATGGTTTTTCTCTTGTGGCAGTTTCACTTTCAACTACATCCCTGCTAACATGTCTGATGGCACCCATTGTTGCCTTAGTCGATTAACTGTTTTCCTTCCTTCTCCTGATTTGCTCACCGCTAATCAGACTGTACGCAGTAAGAGACATGCATTGACGTCCTTGGACGAGTCATGCGATGCAAGTGTCAATTTGTTTTCCAAGGCGGAGGTTGACGCACTGACTTTCTCTCTTGTAGGAGTCCCTGGCTTAGCTGTAGGAGCTTATAAGACTGTAGTAAAATTGGCCTGTGCTATGGTAAAAAACATCAACAGCACCTCTAAAGCGCTATCTCTAATTAATGATGAACAGCAAGTCCTGAGACAGGGTATTCTAGATAATAGGGCAGCCATAGATTATCTTCTATTACTTCATCATAAAAAATGCAATCAAGTAAAAAACATGTGTTGTTTCAACCTTACCGATAATTCATATAGTATTACGCTAGAAATACAAAACCTACGTGAATTGGCAGCACACTTCACCCGGGATAAAGGCTCCGGCCTCTTTGACTGGCTTACATCTTGGTTGCCTGATTTTTCTTGGCTTAAAGAATTGTTCCTAGGAATGGTATTGTTACTATTTGTTGTGATTTTAGCTTGCATTGTTGGAAAATGTTTTGTGCACTGCCTTTCCAGGCCATGGTAGCCTCGCGCTCTCTCTCCCTAACTGCCTCGTTGACCGCTTGTTCCTACACTGTTCTTAGGGTTGACCGGTAGTCAACGACGGGTAAGCATTTGCAGGCTTCTCTAGCAACCTAAGACAGAGGGCAGGACATGCTTCCTGTATCCTTGATGACGGGTAAGCAGAGTAAGCGCTGCGGGGCACCTAAGACAGGCAGGAGTCCACGCCATTCAGCGTTTAACGCGAGGGACCTGTGGGGGATGGGCCCTCCCCCGCGGCCCTCTGGACAGTGTAGACACCGGTTACCATAAACACCAGGCCATTCTTGTACAAACAAGAAGGGGGAGATGTCGGGGCCAGTGGCCCTGGCCCGACATGAGATGCAGCAGGCTGAGGCTGTCCCTTATCTAATCCTGTTTCCTGCACTTATTGTCCTGATGGCCGAAGGCACAAGATTTTTCATCCCACATTCCTGCAGGCAGGATGTGACTTCTGATGAAGGTCTATGATGTTCTTTGCTCTATCTGCAGAGCTTGTACCCTGACCATTGCTACTTTGTAAACTTGCTCTGTTCCTGTGCTATGCATGATTGCACACAATGAATGTTATCTGGATGGGGTCTGGGGTATATAACCTTGTCTTTCTGTGTGCTCGGGGCTGGAGACTGAAGGGTTTCCCCAGGGAGACTGCCTTCAGTCCCTCTCGCCGGGCCCCCTACTTTGGCCTGGAACGCGATGAGGCAATAAACGTGGTGATGAATTGACTGAGTGCTGCGTGTCTCCGTGTGGTTTGTCGGGTGGCCTCCGACAATGCAGGGGCAAACATGGGTCACAGTTTTTCAGATGGTGACACTGTGGAGAACATACAGGTTTCTGGGACAAAAATGGACATACATAAAGCCTGGAATGGCTGCAGCCACACAGGAGTGGATCCATTGGGACAGACAGAACCTGCAAATACAGGATTTGGGAATACAGCAGGGCATAAAGGAAGGGCAGATAAAATAGTGCTAAGAGAAAATGTACACCCCTAGTTGAATATGCTAGTATACTGAAAATCAGTCCTTTCAGTTTCCTTCTAAGAAATTAAAAAGAAAAAAAGCTAGAAAAATAAAATAAATTTTGGAAAAATGATAAGAGCAGATATTAAATGATTACAGTAACAAAAGTACCACAGAAACAAATAAGAAAAAGTATAAAACATATCTTATTGTATTTAATTAATCAGCTAATAACCAATTTCAGCAAATGAAAACAATCATTCTTTACATAGCTCACAGAACTTAAGAAAATACTGATAGGAATTTATGACATCCTTAGGAGTGAAAACTTGACTACAGAGACAAAAATTCACTACATGTTAAAAACCCCATGGCCAGGGAGTGCAGTGGAGGATGGCCCAAGTGCTTGGGCTCTGCACCCCATGGGAGACCAGGATAAGCACCTGGCTCCTGCCATCGGATCAGCGTGGTGCGCCGGTTGCAACGTGCCGGCCATGGCGGCCATTGGAGGGTGAACCAACGGCAAAAAGGAAGACCTTTCTCTCTGTCTCTCTCTCTCACTGTCCACTCTGCCTGTCAAAAAAAAAAAACAAAAAAAACACGAAAAAACGTGGGGCTGGCACTGTGGCCTGGTTGGTAAAGCCAGTGCCTGTAATGCCAACATCCCATATGGGCACTGGTTCTAGTCCCAGCTGCCCCTCTTCCTATCCAGCTCTGTGCTACGGCCTGCGAAAGCAGTGGAAGATGGCCCAACTCCTTGGGCCCCTGCACTAGTGTGGGAGACCTGGAAGAAGCTCCTGGCTCCTGGCTTCATATCAGCGCGGCTCGAGTCATTGTGGCCATCTGGAGAATGAACCAGCTGGTGGAAGACCTCTCTCTCTGTGTGTGTGTGTCTCTACCTCTCTCTGTAACTCTGTCTTTCGAATAAATAAATTAAATCTTTAAAAAAAAAGCTCCCCAAAACATTAATATGACACAAAAATTTTAAAACCATACTATATAAACCAAATAAGTTGAACCAAGCTTTGAAAAACTTGAAAAAAAAAATAACTTCACAACAAAGCTTCAGCCTCAAATTTAAGGAATGTTCCAAACTTTTAAGGAAAAAATAATCACTTGTTTCCCACCATTGCCTTAACTGTAAATAAAGGGAATATTTTAAAATTTATTTTGGGGAGCCACAGATGCTGCAACCTGGAGTAGAATTTAAACTATGAATGAAATTAAATGGCATCTCTTTCATAGAGATAGACAGATATCCTAATTAAAATATTATCATATAAATTAAGCTATATATGAAAACCTAGTAGACCAATAGCAAATAAGCAAGATATAATAAAAATGTGAGAGGATTTAACATTCTCAAAAAATCAAGTAAATAATTCAGGTAGATGAAGAATACCAGAAATTGCATGACTATTTAGATTAAATCACAAAGTATTAATAAAATTCAGCAGACAAAAATAAAATGTTAATAGGACAGTTAAAAACAATGGTTGCTTAAGCAGATCGAGAGTGTCTAAATGGATCATACAACAAAATACTTAATACAGTATCACTGAAGGCTTTTTTTTTGCAAGCCCACCTTGACAAAGTTGCCTCCTCTCACTACCTCACTTTGATATTATTCTGGGGTCGTAGTCAGAAAAATAAAATAATAAATATAAAGTATAAAAATTAGCCTTTTTAGTAATACAGTTGTCAATATATGAGGATAGCATTTTATACACAGATATAATCCCACTTAATCCCCAATTGCAACTGATACTTGAATGTAGCAAGACTGCTGGGTAGAAGGCCAATATATAATACCAGTAAGAAACAAAGAGAAAATGTTAAATATAAAGGGAAGACTAGGAAACATAGTTATAAAATAAATAAATCAAAAGATTAAAGTATGTAATATCTTTAAGCACTCATAAAAATCAAAATAGAAAATAAAAACAAAACAGAAAAATGATCTGAGACTATGACAAAAATTGAAGGTCCAGGAGTCAACATACATCCAATAAATAGTAACTAGCTTGAAGCAGGTTACTGCAAGCTCCAGTTCATTGGAGGATGCCTTCAGGAAGATGCAGTTGAAACGTTTGCAGCTGCTGGGAAAGTCATGGAGCTAGAACAGGCTGCTGAACCCACATTTCTCCCTTCACAACCCTCGCAAGTCACCACCCATCCTACAACTCTCCAAACTCATGCTATGGAATATGCTGACTGGCTACAGCTTTGTGACAGCACGAGGGCCCACCAGTTTTTCAACCTCTCCAATCAGGTGTACTGGTGACAAAACGTCACACTTGTATTCAGGCTCTGCTGCTGAGAGGCCTGGGTTGGGTAAGCCTCTGTCACTCTGTGAAGAGAAAGCCAGATGCCTCTAAACCTGAGAAATAGTATATGGGAAAAAAAGAAATAGTATATGAAGCCTAGTGTTCTGAAAAGGGGGAAGTGGAGCCAATGGGTGTGATAGAACTAGCCATAGGGGAGACACAGTGATCAACTCTAGAACCCAAGGACCTGAGTCCAACACTGGGGCAGATCTTCCCTGTGTCCCATGAACCATTTTGGGTGAGAGCTTGGCTGGCTGCTGGGACTCCAGGCAACCTGTCCTGACCATGCACACAGGGACTTCACCTTAGCCCCAAAGCCTTTGGCAGCACTGTACGTACCACTGTCCCACCAGTACAATATTGGATGGAATCAAGGGTGGACCTCATTGCTTTGTTTCTGATGTTAAGAGAAACCATTTCATCTGGTAAATGCTCACACCACTGAGTATGATGTTGGCTGCAGGGTAATCATGTGTGTCTGTATCATACTGAGGCAGTTCCCTTCCATCCTAAGTTTTGATGAATGTTAGATTTTATCAAATGTGTTTCTATATTTTCGTATGGCTAAGTCTTTTTCCTTTTAGTGTATTTTTAGGGATTTAATATTAATTTAATACAAACTGCTTCCCAACAAATTAAATTGCAATGTCTATTGTTTGTAGGGGGCAGCTGCAGGTGACAGCCAATTAAAGCTGATCAGATATAACTGTTAAATAATAGATACCTTGGATAATGTTATCATATGCAGGCTGTCACCATTCTAAAACACCAGAGAAGGGCTGTGACTATGCTGTAATAAGCCTCAAATGCTAATTACAAGATATAGTGTTTAGAATATACATTGGTGTGCCATTTACAGTGATTCACATAATGAAAACCCAAATTATTCTATGGGAGATACCTGTGTTCCTCTCTGTATGACTTACATTCAAATAAATTTCAAATTGATTTCTCAGGATAATCTATGTAGAATAGTTATTGGTGATTTTGATGAGTCAATTTCTAGGTTATATAATCTTCTCAAACTTCTGAAAGTCTGTAATCAGTTTTAAAGTGACATAAATGCATACCCTTGAACTAATGCATAATATTCTCAACAAACTATTGGCCTCCATGCTCAGAGTTCTGACATTGCTAACCCATGTTCAAGTACAGGAAGTTCATCTAGTTACCTGCATATCATCGGCAGGCATCAGAGGTTGGAGCTCTAAAACCACACTGCAGAGATCAACAATTTTTTCCTCAAGTCAGACAAGGTCTGGGCGGCCATGGCCCTGTGTGCAGTGACAAGTTTGGTGACGCTTCCCTTTACTTCCAGGCCAGTGAGGCCAGCAGCACAGCCAGCAGTGAAAATGTTTGGTTGATGTTTCCAGGTTTCCTGCTGAAGTTTCCATGCTAAGAATGTAGCTTTGTCTTCTCAATACAGTGTTAAAACTAATCTGTTGGGACCAGTGATGTAGAGGAGATTAGTGAGCCTACGTCCCATATTGAATGGTGAGTTGAGTCCTGGATTTCCTGCTTCTGATCAGTTCCCTCCTAATTTTGACTTTTATTCTACTAACAAAATTTCTTTGCACAATTGGCATTTAAGTATTAAAACAAATTTTACACTCTTGCATTAATAGTCATTCTCCTTGATTTATATAATTCTTTTTCTATGTTGTATTTTTACCTTGTAGCTGCTGGAACAGGAATTTGGTGGCTTAAATAGGAAATTTATGCTTGCACAGTTCTAAAGGCCAGAAATCCAAAATGTATCACTGGGATAAAATCACGGGGCCAGAGTACTACAGCTTCCCCAGAAGCTATGATGACGTAGACATTGCTTGATGCTTCCAGCTTCTGGTGGAGGCACAGCAGATAGAGCTGTGTCAGGCCAAAGCCAGGAGCCAGGAACAGCATATAGGTCTCTTACATGGGTAGCAGGGGCCCAAGCACTTAGGTTAATTTTTACTGCTCTTTCCAGGCCATTAGGATGGAGCTGTATCAGAAGCGGAGCAGCCAAGACATGGGCTGGCACAAATATGGGATGCCAGCATCGCAGGTGCAGCCTTACCCCCCATACCACCATACCAACTCTGAGGATTATTTCTATATTCATGAGGGTTATATGTCTGACATTTTCTTATTATGAAATACTGATTCATTTATTTGAAAGAGTGACAAAGAGAGGAAGAGAAAGAGGGGAAGAGAAAGAAAAAGGGAGGGAGGGAGGAGGTAGACAGAAAGGAAGCAGAGAGAGGAATCTTCCATCCACTGGTTCACTTCCCAAATGTCTGCAACAGTTTTTATTGGTTCAGGCCAAAGCAAGGATCCAAAAATTTCAGCTTTCTCCACATGGAGGGCAAGAACCCACCCTCTTGGGCCATCACTTTCTTCCTCTCAGATGCAGTAGCAGGAAGCTGGATCAGAAGCACAGAGTACTCAGGATTTGAATGAGGCCATACAATACGGATTGTGGGTATAACAATTGGCAGCTTAACTTGCTGTTCCACAGCACTCAGTCCCAACCTGTAGTTTACTTTTCTTTTGAGATCTGCATATTGGTTTGGCATCAGTGTAATGCCAGCCTGTTATTATTGGTTTGGTACTATCCTCTTGTCCTTTTGGTAGAGTTGTAAAATATTGGTATAATTTCTTTAAATACTTGATAGAATTCAAAAATGTCGGAGGCCACCCGACAAACCACACGGAGACACGCAGCACTCAGTCAATTCATCACCACGTTTATTGCCTCATCGCGTTCCAAGCCAAAGTAGGGGGCCCGGAGATGAGGGACTGGAGGCAGTCTCCCTGGGGAAACCCTTCAGTCTCCAGCCCCGAGCACACAGAAAGACAAGGATATATACCCCAGGCCCCATACAGATAACATTCATTGTGTGCAATCATGCATAGCACAGGAACAGAGCAAGTTTACAAAGTAGCAATGATCAGGGTACAAGCTCTGCAGATAGAGCAAAGAACATCATAAACCTTCATCAGAAGTCACATCCTGCCTGCAGGAATGTGGGATGAAAAATCTTGTGCCTTCAGCCTTCGGGACAATAAGGATTAGATAAGGAACAGCCACAGCCTGCTGTATCTCATGTTGGGCCAGGGCCACTGGCCCCGACAATAAAGGAAGTCATCTGGTTTAGGACTTTGTGGTCATGTTTTAACTGACTTATTCAACTTATTAGTTGATTTTTACTGTTTTCAGCTACTAATATTTTTAGTTTCCTCTTGAGTCAGTATGATAATTTGCATTTTTCTGGAAATGTATCTATTTCATTTAAATTTTTGAATCTGTTGGGAAATAATGATTCATAGGATCCCCTTATAATCTTTTAATTTTCAGAATGTTTAGTGGCAATATGACCTTTTTCATTTTTTGTGTGTTCTATATATTTTCTATTGTTATTTGGGTCTTTTTTTAACTTTTATGTAATGAATATAAATTTCCAAAGTACAGCTTATGGATTACAATGGCTCCCCCCCCATAACTTCCCTCCCATCTGCAACCCTCCCCTTTCCTGCTCCCTCTCCCCTTCTGTTCACATCAAGATTCATTTTTAATTCTCTTTATATAAAGAAGATCAGTTTAGCATATATTAAGTAAATATTTCAACAAAACCTGGCCCTCTTGCTGATCTTTGCAACAAACCAATTTTTGTTTCTCTATTCATCTCTACTGCTTGTTACCCCATACATTAATGTGGATTTGGCAAATTATTCCTCACTGAACATCTATATAATATAACTTACTTAAAAAGACAAGAAAGGTAGTGGAACTATACTCAGAGAACCTAACACGACTATTGTTGCTGCCTCTTTTACAACACAACTCTAGGGTGACACATATTTGGACCCAAATCCTTGTCCCCATTCTCTGCTATCTGTAGATATATAATTACACTTTATACATAAAGACATACTTATTTTTTGATTTTTTTAAAGAAACAAAAAGATGATTAGATTTTTTTACAGAATTCAGATGAAAATGGAACTGAATAAATCATCACCATGTAGACATGCAACAAAGGATTTAAGTTATCAAAGGGGTTGTCTGATGCAGCAGTTAAGGTGCCATTTGGGATGTCTGTATCCCATATTAGAATGTGTGGGTTCATGTCAAAGCTCTGCTTCAAATTTCACCATCCTACAAATGTGCACTCTGGGAAGCAGTACATATTGACTGAAGCAATCTGATCTCTGCCACTCAATTGTGATCTGGATTGTGTTCCTTGTTTCTAGCTTTGGACTGACACAGTCACAGGTGTTTCAGGTATTTGGAGAATGAACCAGTGGATGTGAGACTTATGTATGTCAATTGAGTTATCAGTCTGGCTGTCTCTATCCCTACTAGTAAAATAAATGGGAGAAATAGAGAATCCTTACTGCAAGGAGTACAGTGTTTGGGATTTGAATCTAACCTATTAACTGACTGGTAAAACAAAAATAATTTCAGAAATACAACTTTATCCACAATTCCTATAATACATAACAATATAGGATCCAGAATAAAATTCAGAATCATTACCCATGTGAAAAAAAGGAAAATGTGACTCATATTCAAGAGAAAACATCATTAGAATGAAGCATAAATTAACCCAAATTTTAAAGAAGAATTTGAGATGATTAAGCAATTATTAAATATTTTCTGGTAGAGATTGGCATAAAAATAATACAAAGGATAGTAGATCAGAATTATAAGTAGAAAGAGCAACTGGAAATACTACAATAGGAATTCTAGAAGTGTATGGTACAGTAACTAAAATAAAAATGTACACATGGACTAAACAACAGTTCATAAAAAGGAAAATAACTCACATTTTGACTTGAAAACTGCTGTGGTTCTTATATGCCCCAAGTCTTGTGTTGGAAGTAGTACTTAATGGAACAGTTTTGGTCTTTAAGAATGTACTAATGCTAAGTTTTAAAGGGCTTGAGGCTATGAGTTTTCTTTCTTGCTCTATCTCCCCATGCAATTTTAAGCAGTGGTGAAATAACCTACTCTAGATCAGCCTCTTGATTTTGGACTTCCTGGCCTCCAGATTATAAGAAATACATTCTTTTCATTTAAAAATGCTAATTTTGTGCTATCTTATAACACATCAAAAGGGCCTGAGATATAAAACAAACCAATAGTTTTTAACCTCGTCTTTATGAAGAAAAATAGACAGAGGATCCAAAGCACATAGAGTGATTTAGAAAGCAATCCAGGAATGGAGGCCAAGATTGAGGTATAGCAGTGGGAAGTTCTAAGTTTTGTGGGGAAAAATGGATAGCTAGTGAGCAGAGAGGATACAAGTTGGCTGTGTAATCACAAGAAATTCACGCAGAGTGGCCCAGGAGTCCACCAGAGACGGCACAGGGCAACGCTGGGGTAGCAGAGAGGAGGGAGAGGTGGTGGACATGCGGCGGAGAGACCAAGTGATGAGATTGAAGCCTATTAGATGTAGTGAGTCCATGGAGTTGCAGACACTGGTGGACAGGGAAGCTTGGAGAACTGTGCTGCATTTGAAACTCCAAGCAGAAAGGAAGAGAAATTGTAGGAAAATGGACAGAGAGGTTGGGCACACCATGGTCCTTCTGTATCTCACCCTTACATTTTCGAGTGTAAGCAGGGAGCTGCCATGTCTGCCTCCCGTGCACACATGCATCAATTGGAGTGGGTACTTCACATCATGTCACCTGGGAAAAAGGACCACAACATTGCAGAGTGATTTCCTCCTCACCACACAAGCTGTACAGCAAGGACTAATCCTAAACAGTGAAAACCCGAGCTCATTTCATGCACCAGTGAGAAGTGAGCCTGGCTCCAGTAGGAAGGGCTTAGTGCACTAAAGCCCTAATACCCACCTCCATCATGATCCAGAAGTGAACAGAGCTCCAGGAGATGGGGCTTCCATGCTTCCAATTGCAAAACACAGACACATATCAGCTCATAGCACAGGAAAAACAATTTACATAAAATCAACAAGAAACCAACCAGAAATGAAGAGGAACAAAGGAAAAATCCTGAATAAGAATAAGGAAGAATTTATGAACTCGCCAAAGGAGCAACACATATTTTTAATAATGAAGACTGAAGAAGAGGTCGAGGATATGCCAGAAAAGGCATTCAGAAAATTAATAGATTACGTAGAAGCAATCAGGAACAAGTTCATGATCTAAATGAAAACTGCTCCCAAGAAATTGAGATTTAAAAGAGAAGCCAGAATGAAATACTGGAAATGAAGAATTCACTAGACCAAATAAAAATGCAGTGGAAAGACTTAGCAATAGAATAGATGGAACAGAAGAAAGAATATCAGAACTAGAAGACAAACTTCAGAAATAATGCAGTCAGACCAAATGCAAGAATAAGAAACAGAAAATTTTAAATCACAGTTTCAGGTTTACAAGTTTCTATCAAATGATCCAACTTACAGATCCTAGGAGTTCCAGAAGGTGTGCAAAGAGAGAACAGATTCAAGGCTTTCTTAATGAAATAATAGAGAACTTCCACAATCTGGAGAAAGAAAGAGACATCCAAGTGCAAGAAATATACAAAACTCCCAACAGACACTACCAGAAAAGAACTCAGTTGCATAGGTTTCAAATAATTTCTCCCATTCTGTTAGTTGCCTAATCAATCTGCTGAGAAATTCTTTTGCAGTTCAGAATTTCTCAATTTGATGTAATCCCATTTGTCAATTTTGGCTCTGACTGCCTGTGCTTCTGGGGAATTTCACAAGAACTTTATACTTTTGCCAATCTCTTGCAGGGTTTCTCCAAGGTTTTCTAATAATTTGATGGTACTGGGTCATAGATTTAGGTCTTTGATCCATTTTGAGTGGGTTTTTGTGTAAGGTGTAAGGTGCCGGTTTTCTTCATATTTCTACACGTGGAAATCCAGTTTTCTCAGCATCATTTGTTGAAAAGACTGCTCTTACTCCAAAAATCGATTTTAATTCCTTTGTCAAAGATAAGTTGTTTGCAGCTATGCACGTTGTTTTCTAGAGATTCTATTTTGTTCCATTGGTCTATCCATCTGTTTTTGTGCAAATACTAGGCTATTTTGATTATAACTGCCCTGTAGTCTGTCTTGAAATCTGATGTTGTGAGGCCTCCAGCTTTGTTTTTGTTGTATAATATTGCTTTAGCTATTCAAGGTCTCCTGTGTTTCCATATAAATTTCAGCTTAGCTTATTCTATATCTGAGAAGAATAACCTTGGTATTTTGAGTGCCATCACATTGAATTTTCAAATTGCTTTTGGTATTGTGGATATTTGCATTATATTTATTCTTCCAATCCATGAACTCGGATGATTTTTTTTCATTTTTCAATGTCTTCTTCTATTTCTTTCTTTAGTGTTTTGGAATACTCCTTGTAGAGGTTTTTGATGTCCTTGGTTAATCTCAAGGTTTTTAATTTTTTGCTATTGTGAGTGGGATGGATCTTAGAAGGTCTTTCTCAGCTATGGCATTGTCTATCTATAGAAAGGCCATAGATTTTTGTGTGTTGATTTGATATTCTGCCACTTTACCATAAACTCTTTTATGAAGTCCAGTAGCTTCTTAGTGGAGTCTTTTCATTCCCCTCTATATACAATCATAGAATCTGTTAAATAAGGATAGTTTGACTTCCTTCTTCCCAATCTGCAGCACTTTGATTTCTTTTTCTTACCTAATGGCTCCTGCTAAAACTTCACGTCTATACTGAATAGCAATGGTGAAAGTGAGCATCCTTGTCTGGTTCTGGATCTTAGTGTGAATGCTTCCAACTTTTCCCCACTCAATATGTACACCATGGAACATAGCAGTAAAAAATGAAATCCTGTCATTTGCAACAAAATGGTTGCAACTGGAAAACATTAGACTTAGTTAAATAAGCCAGTCCCAAAAGGATAAACACCATATGTTATCTCTGATCTGTGGTAACTAACAGAGCATCTAAAAGGTAATCTATAGAAGTGAACTTTACAATTTAGGATGTGATGACTTTGAAGAGCCCTTGTTTGGACTATTGAGGAAGAGTTTTTTCTTCATACTATTTGTTGAACACTTTACTTAGTATAGAGTTAATCTTATGTGCATGAAGTTAATGGAGAATGGATGTTATTAAAACAATAAGAATGGGGCCAGCACTGTGATGTAGTGGGTAAAGCTGGCGTCTGTAGTGCCTGCATCCCATATGCGAACTGGTTTGAGTCCTGGCAGCTCCACTTCTGATCCTGCTCCCTGATATGGCCTGGGAAAACAGTGGAAGATGGTACAAGTGCTTGGGCCCCTATACCAGTGTGGGAGACTGGGAGACCTGGAAGAAGATCCTGGCTTCTGGCTTCAGATCAGCTTAGCTCCAGCCATTGCAGCTACTTGGGGAGTGAACCAGTGGCTGGAAGAATCAATCTCTCTCTCTCTCTCTCTCTCTCTCTCTCTCTCTCTCTCTCCCCTGCTTTTCTGTAACTCTGCCTTTCAATAAATAAATAAATAAATATTTAAAAATTAAATTAATCTTAAAAATAAATAAACAAATCTTTAAAAGATTAAAAAATAAAACAGTAAGACTAGGAATAGGAGATTGAGTAGGAAGAAGGGTAAGAAAATGGGTGGGAGGGTTGGTAAGATGAGAAGAATCACTATGATCCTAAAGTTGTATTTATGAAATGCATGCAGTTTGTATTCATTAAATAAAAGGTTTCTCAGTAAAACAATTAAAAATAATTTCATTGAAAGGAATTCTGTTTAAAGATAAAATTTTCAATTCAATCTTCTGAAAAATCAGCATTATAAAATTGAAAATGTGTCCTTCAATCTTAAAATATAAAGAGGAAGGCCGGCGTCGTAGCTTAACAGGCTAACCCTCTGCCTTGTGGCGCCAGCACACTGGGTTCTAGTCCCAGTGGGGGTGCCGGATTCTGTCCCGGTTGCCCCTCTTCCAGGCCAGCTCTCTGCTATGGCCCGGGAAGGCAGTGGAGGATGGCCCAAGTCCTTTGGCCCTGCACCCACATGGGAGACCAGGAAAAGAACCTGGCTCCTGGCTTTGGATCAGCGTGATGCGCCGGCCGCAGCAGCCATTGGAGGGTGAACCAACGGCAAAAGGAAGACCTTTCTCTCTATCTCTCGCTCTCACTATCCACTTTGCCAAAAAACAAATATAAAGAGGAAAACAAATTAAACATAATGTAAATAGGAGAAAGGAAATCGAGTGAGGGTGAGAGGGTGGCACAGTGGGAAGAATCACCATGTTCTTAAAGTTGTAAATTTGAAATGTATGAAATTTATAACTGTAAAGCTATATAGTTTGGCATATATTCTTAGGGTCTTACTTCTAAGGGTACAGTTTAAAAACTTGGCATGGGACAACAAATCTCCATTTTAAGTGTTAAAGTAATCATAGGGATAGGAATAAGTGTTAAAGTGATTATATAGATAGGAGTAAATGTTAAAGTGATTGTACAAATAGGATGAAGTGTTTGGTAATAATAATAGATAGAATTAAAAAGGAGCGAATGCTCCAATATGGGAAGCAGTCCATACAGCAGACTTATAGAAAGATAATTGCTTAAAGTAGCACTCTAACCTCAAAATCAGCCCTCAAGGCAATCTGGTCTGCCTGAAAAGCCCACAAGAACATTTCAAGCATAGAAAATCAAGACACTGGGGAAAAAAGTGGTCTACTTGAAGGACCTCTGTGAGTGAGAACTCAATGGAAAGAAGTGGCCATCAATGATGTACTTTTCTCTGAAGGGAGGAGAGAACTGCCACTTTGCTTATGACCTTGTCTAAATAATGAAGGAATTTGTGCACTCAAAAGGCTTCCATAGCATAGGCAGCTCATGTCAAGAGCCTTGGATGATCACTGACATCATATATGGAAGTGTTAATTGTTAAATTAACAACAGGAGTCACTGTGCACTAACTTCCTATGCAGGACCTCTGTCCTCAGAAAGTTGTATTATGAGAGCTAATAGTAAAACTTGTTTTCAAAGATTTACTTCATTTTAGTATATTAAGTAGAGGATATTCTTGTGTCTCATGAGTTTTAGATAAGCCTAAGGGCCCAATGCTATTGCTTATTTCCTTAAGTGCTTCTTCAATTAATGATAAAACTTGTTCTCCAAGAAAACAAGTATATCATCACAAAAATTAAAAGAAAAAGAAGAAAAGAAGTAGGAGGAAGCGTGGGAGTGAGGGCTGATGAAGTGGGAAGTGTCACTATGTTCTTAAAACTGTCTGTGTGAGATACATGAAATTTGTTCCATTTATATAAATTAAAAAAGTGCATGTAACCTGAAAAAAAAAGAAACAAAACACCATGTTTTAAGAATTATGATTTTATTGTATCATATTATAATTGTTTTGAAAACTTGTTTTATAATGTGTGTTCCTGGATGTGATGTGCTACTCTTGAATTAAAAATATTTATATATCCAAAAAAAAGGAAATCATGACTCACTGTGGAAATCAATGAAATAGAAAGCAGAAAATGATATAGAAAACAAATGTTATGGAAATGTGTCCCTAAAAGGGTCAGTAAATTAGATCACTGTACAGTGACACTGTACATGAGGAAAAGACATGATTGAAATCATTTAACAATATCAGGAAATGAAAGAGATAACACCCCTACAGAAAGGGAGCTGAATAATATAAGGGAGATGAAAAATATAAGGTAATATGATAAACACATATCTTCAAATATGACAACTTACATGAAATAGACAAACTGAAGCCATAAGTTAATATCTGAGACGTTGCCTAGGAAAGAACTGTTCTCAGGTTTAGCTGATTCTTTGAATGACAAAGACTGGCCTGTGAGTGCAACTTTCTTGGCAACCTCAACAATTCAGAGACCACAACACCAACTGCCTTCTGTGTAGGGTTTTCACATGCAGTCCACCATTCCTCTGCTAAATCACTCCAAAGCCATGTGACAAAAACCTGGGACACCTAGCCTCTGTACTGTAGACTTACATGGGACTTCTTCAAAAAAGCCAGTCCTAAACTTCCATAGCCTATTTACCCAGGTGTGTTCATTATTTCTCATTAAAACCACAATAAAAAGCTAATTTTATCAGTTTTGTATTGAATTACATACATTCAGTGCAATATTTCTATGCATAAACACAATGTGAACTAATCAAAGCAAGCAATCAGCCTCTCTACTTCCACACCACTTTACTTTCAATATTAGTTCCTCTGCTTCAGTTACTTATAAAATATACCCAAAAATCAATGCATGAAGACATAAAAAATCTGAATAGACCAATAAGAAGATTGGGATTACATCACCAATAAAGTCTGCCTACAAAAATAAGTTCAGAAATTAATGGCAGCACTAATGAGTTCTATCACACTTTCAAGGATGAACTAATACCAATTCTTCTTAAACTACTCAAATCAATTGATAGGAGCAAGCCATTCCAAATTTAGTCTCTGAGACTGGACTTAGAGCTGTGTTTGTGTCAGAACTCAATAATGATTCAGAAATGACACGGAATGTACAGGTGACAAAAGGAAGGAAGACTGCAAAAAACTAAAAGACAACAAAAATTCTGCGTACTAAAGGGAAAACTAAAAAGAGAAAACAGAAAATGGGAGAAAATATTGGCAAACCTAGTATGATTAAGGGAGTAATACAAAGAAATAACACAAAACATAACTATAATTAAAAATGGACAAAGGATCAGATCAGTTTTTCCAATCAGGATATGAAAGCAGCCAACAGATATTTAAAAAGGGGCTCTGCACTGCTAACCAAGACTACAAAGTTATCACCTTACATATGTAGAAATGGCTATTGTCAAAAAGTAGAAGATAACAAGTATTGGACCAGATGTAGAAAAAAAGAAACACATAAATTGTTTGAGGGAATGTAAATTGCTACAGCTACTATGAAAAACACTATGGAGGTGCCCCAAACAAAATTAAAAATAGAACATATGACTTTCTATAAACTTTTAGAAGTTCCCTCACATATCAAAACATCAGGTGGCAGGCCTTTACTATATACAAATTTTGTCAATGATATCTCAATAACCTTGAAAATCACTCTATACCAAAATAAAAGTGAAAACTAACTTAGGAATCTAGAATTATATCTTTGGGGTTGGGAAGGTTGTCATGGAACAGAAACAGTTTTTAAAACACCCATAAATGTGACTAGCTAAAATTTCTATTTTGAACGTTCAGAGATGATAGCCCGTCAAGGGAACATGCAATGGCTTAGATGACACACAAGTACCAAATTACAGTGTCCTCCTGCCCCCCTAAAACCTGGACCAAAACCCTGAGTGAAATAAAACTGCTTTGTTGCTAACAGTGTCGATGACATTGTTATTTCCGATAGAAAATGAGGTCAGGCCCGCTAAGAGCTCTGCTCAGGTCACTAAGCATAAGACTTAGACTAAGTGAACTAAGACTCCCACATATTCAGAAAACTTGGAGATTCATGTCACCCCTGGGAAAAAAAAGAGGAAGTGAGGACCCCTTAAACGGCAGCTCCTCGCTGACTGAACCCTCCACACAGCCCATATTCCCCATAATGACCTTCCTGTCCCCACTGCATCAACAGGGAAGGCAGGGGCTGCCACCAGCAGCTGCCCAGAGATGGCCCTGGGCTATGAGCTGGAAAGAGACCGGACACCCAGGGTCCCCACACTGCGGACCAGAGGGGGCCGAGGGAAGCGCCAGGCCAGCAGCGAGATGGGGCCTACGGACTAGAGAGATGACCTCTGTGAGGCCGGCATCCTGCCAGCCTTTTCCAACAGTTTCCAGGAACTCCGCCTCCCCCTCTCCTCAAGCCCGGCCCCACACTCATCATTTCCCAGTGTCTGAGGTGGGCGGCCTCCTTCAATGGAAGGTCAGAGAACCGCGGACAGAGACCAGCAAGGCCAGCTACCTTTGGAGATCCCCAGCGACGGGGCCCAGTCCTAGACCTTGTCTCCTCCAGGTAACTGAAGACTACTATGACGTCAACATCCCGTGTGATTTCGCAGCTTTCAGCCACCGCTTTTGATTGGACAGCTTGCATTGTGGTGAGCAGACAGGAAGTCTAAAAGACGCAGCCAATCAGCATCCTCCATAGCGGGACACAGGAGTTCTGGTCGTGACAGATGGGAAAAATAAGAGGGAGTCCGGGTCATTTCTACAACTGTGTCTTCGGCGCCAGCCTCGCTGTAGCAGGAGGGATTTTCTCCTCCCTGGTCCTGCCAACTGCAAGGCTCCCCCCGGCCTCCCTGTCCATCTTCCTGAGAAGATCGTACTTGGGTGTTGCAGGAACCTCCTTCAGGTCAGTTACAATTTAATGGCTGTGTATTGGTTCAGAGCCATTCTTATTCATTATATGTGTACACTTATTTTTATGTTGAGTCGTCTGTATTTTCATATTGACTTAAAGATTAATTAAAGATACTGCATAATTTAATCTTTTTTCTCATTTCTCTTGAACATCTTTTTCTAATCTGCCTATTGTCCTTTAATACTATTTTCCATTTGTTTCGTGCTGATACTTAGTAATTAGTAGAATATAAATATATATTATATATATAATTGGTATTTTTAGTAATGTCTTTTATCAGTTGTATTTGTTTTTATGGATTACCTCTGTTTATAAACATTATCCAATATATTCACATTTTATGACTTAGAAATTGATGTTTACAACTTATAATTTCTTTGTGCTCTTTTATATCCTTACTACACCTCCAATAGAAAGACCATAATAAGGTCTAGCAGTCCCACTCCTGGGTGTATATATATATATATATATATATATATATATATATATATATAAAGAAAATTAAATAGGCAAACCTTCATTATATTCAAGAAATGAAAAGGAAAACAAAGTGTCTACCAAATGAGGAATGATCACTACCTCATCTATCTTCCATCATGATCAATGCCCAGGATGAGCCAACAGTAGCTACACATCCCTCAAAAACAGGCATATGTACCACAAAATGCATCTGTGCAGTCCTCAGTGTGAGCACAGATACCTCTGCAATGGCCTACCCCAGGCACACAGGGAACTCTGATTTTCTTAATCTAGACAGTGATTGCTCAGGGAATCAGCTACATGCCATGCCCTATCATGCAGTCACAGAATTTCCATAGTCATAGAACACAGGGCTCCTACTCTCACAGGGAAGAGGGACTCTGCTCATTCGTGGGGAAAGCCAGAGCCAGCTGTCCATCAGTGCTTCCCTGTGGCAGTTTATGTCTCAGTGTTCATGAAGGAATGAGGAGAGGGAGTGCCTCAGAGGCGTAAGTTGGTGCACCATTCCCTGCCAACTCTTCAGGCCAGACTCGAAGTCAGTGGGGACCGTGGCTTTATCCCTGTGACAAAATTTCCTAGTCATTTACATGTGAGCTGTAGCATCAGCACCCTATACTCACCTTATTAAGGTGGCATTTGTTCCCTGCTAGTCACCAAGCACCCTTGTGGGGAAATGAAGGAAGGCAATGTGCTGTCTATGCACAGTGTAATGTGGGCACCCTGTTCCCCATTGCATCTCCAGGCTGGACTCAATGTTATTGTGCTCCACATTGTCCCTCAGGCAATATCAACAGTGATACAGGCTAACAGATAGTTCTCACCTTGCTCCAAAAAGATGGTGTCTCCAACATTGCCAGTTGTCTCCAGTGGTATCCCACATGGCTGGGTGTTTGTACTGCCCATGGTGTTCCATGGGGACTCTCTTCTTTCTGTAGAATTTCCACTGCAAACATCTCTTCAATTCTCCCCTGGAAATGTAATTACTCCTCTTTCCTTATGTTATCTTCCAGTGGTCATAATCAGCATCCCTTTTCCCTTTTCAGTCATCGTGGATCTCCCATTCTTCTGTATCAAGTTCACAGGTAAACTCAAATGGATTATACCTGAAATTCTTTAATGAACGAGACATAAGTTTGTGTCAGGCCCTGTGACTGATAAGTGTTATTTATCTCATTGAGTTTTGACTAATGCTCTCTGAGATATGTTTCCATTATTTTCATTTTTTAAAAAACTTTTATTTAATGAATATAAATTTCCAAAGTACAGCTTATAGGTTAAAATGGCTTCACCCCATAACTTCCCTCCCACCTGCAAACCTCCCCATTCCCGCTCCTTCTCCCCTTCAATTCACATCAAGATTCATTTTCAATTCTCTTTATATACAGAAGATCAGTTTAGTATATATTGAGTAAAGATTTCAACAGTTTACCCCCACATAGCAAAACAAAGTGAAAAAATACTGTTGGAGTACTAGTTATAGCTTTAAATAACAGTGTACAGCACCTTAAAGATAGAGATTCTACATGATATTTTTTTAAAAATTGATTAATTTTGTATGTAATTTCCAATTTAACACTAGGTTTTTTTTATTGTCAATTATCTTTATATACAGAATATCGATTCAGTATATGCTAAGTAAAGATTTCATCAGTTTGCACCAAACACACACACAAAGAATAAAAATACTCTTTTAGTACTAGTTATAGCATCACTTCACATTGGACAACACATTAAGGACAGATCCCACATGGGATGTAAGTACACAGTGACTCCTGTTGTTGACTTAACAATTTGACACTCTTGTTTATGGCATCAGTAATCTCCCTAGGCTCTATTCATGAGTTGCCAAGGCTATGGAAGCCTTTAGGGTTCGCTGACTTTGATCTTATTCCTATAGGGTCATAGTCAAAGTGGAAGTTCTCTCCTCCCTTCAGAGGAAGGTACCTCCTTCTTGGATGGTCCCGTTCTTTCCACTGGGATCTCACACACAGAGATCTTTCATTTAGGTATTCTTTTTTTTTCCAAGAGTGTCTTGGCTTTCCATGCCTATAATCCTCTCATGGGCTCTTCAGCCAGATCCAAATGCCTTAAGGGCTGATACTGGGGCCAGAGTGCTATTTAGGACATTTGCCATTCTATGAGTCTGCTGTGTATCCCAATTCCCATGTTGGATCGTTTTTCCCTTTTTGATTCTATCAGTTAGTATTAGCAGACACTTGTCTTGTTTGTGTGATCCCTTTGATTCTTAGACCTATCAGAGCCATCAATTGTGAGCTGAAATTGATCACTTGGACTAGTGAGATGGCATCGGTACATGCCACCTTGATGGGATTGTATTGGAATCCCCTGGCACGTTTCTAACTCCTCCATTTGGGGCAAGTCCATTTGAGCATGTCCCAAATTGTGCATCTCCTCCCTCTCTTTTTCCCACTGTTATATTTAACAGGGATCACTTTTCAGTTAAAATTTAAACACCTAAGAATGATTGTGTGTAAGTTACGGAGTTCAACCACTAGTACTAGAACAACAACAACAAAAAATACTAAAAAGGATAAAGTATTACATTGTACATCAACAGTCAGGACAAGAGCTGATCAGTTCATTGTTTCTTATCATGTCCATTTCACTTCAACAGGTTTTCCCTTTGGTGCTCAGTTAGTTGTCGCCAATCAGGGAAAACTAATGATATTTTTCTCTTTGGAACTGTCTTAATTCATTCAGCATAATGTTTTCCAGATTACTCCATCTTGTTGCAAATGACCGGGTTTCATTGCTTTTGACTGCTGTATGGCATTCTATAGAGTACATATCCCATAATTTCTTTATCCACTCTAGTGTTGATGGGCATTTAGGTTGATTCCTAGTCTTAGCTATTTTGAATTGAACTGCAATAAACATTAACGTGCAGATGGCTTTTTTGCTTGCCAAATAAATATCCTTTGTGTAAATTCCAAGGAGTGGGATGGCTGGGTTGTATGGTAAGGTTATATTCAGGTTTCTGAGGAATCTCCACAATGACTTCCATAGTGGCTTAACCAGTTTGCATTCCCACCAACAGTGGGTTAGTGTCCCTTTTTCCCCACATCCTCTCCAGCATCTGTTGTTGGTAGATTTCTGAATGTGAGCCATGATAACCAGGGATTTGCATTTCCCTGATTGCTAGTGAACATTTTTTCATGTGTCTGTTGGCCATTTAGATTTCCTCTTTTGAAAAATGTCTATAGAGTTCCTTGACCCATCTCTTAAGTGGGTTGTTTGTTTTGATGTTGTGGATTTTCTTGATTTCTTTCTAGATTCTGTTTATCCAGCCTTTATCTGTCGCATAGTTTGTGAATATTTTTTCCCATTCTGTCAGTTGCCTCTTCACTTTCCTGACTTTTTCTTTTGCAGTACAGAAACCTCAATTTGATGCAATCCCAATAGTTAATTTTGGCTTTGACTGCCTGCGCCTCCATGGTTTTTTCTAAGAAGCCTTTGCCAATACCTATATTTTGCAGGGTTTCCCCAATGCTCTCTAATAATTTGAAGGCGTCAGGTCATAGATTCAAATCTTTAATCCATGTTGAGTGAACTTTTGTGTAAGGTGAAAGGGAGGGTTCTTGCTTCATGCTTCTGCACGTGAAAATCCAATTTTCCCAGCACCATTTATTGAATAGACTGTCCTTACTCCAGGAATTGGTTTTGGATCCTTGATCCAATATAAGTTGGCTGTAGATGTTTGGGTTGATTTCTGGTGTTTCTATTCTGTCCCATTGGTCTATGCATCTGTTTCTGTACCAGTACCATGCTGTTTTGATAACAACTGCCCTGTAGTATGTCCTGAAATCTGGTATTGTGATGCGTCTGGCTTTGTTTTTGTTGTACAAGATTGCTTTGGCTATTCGAGGTCTCCTGTGTCTCCATATGAATTTCAGCATCATTTTTTCAAGATCTGAGAAGAATGTCTTTGGTATCTTGATTGATATTGCATTGAATGTATAAATTGCTTTTGGGAGAATGGGCATTTTGATGATATTGATTCTTCCAATCCATGAGCATGGAAGATTTCTCCATTTTTTTTGCTAACCTCTTCTATTTCTTTCCTAAAAGGTTTTATAATTTTTATTATAGAGATCCTTAACATCCTTGGTTAAGTTTATTGCAAGGTATTTGATTGTTTTTGTAGCTATTGTGAATGAGATTGATCTTAGAAGTTCTTCCTCAGCCGTGGCATTGCCTGTGTATACAAAGGCTGTTGATTTTTGTGCATTGATTTTATATCCTGCTACTTTGCCAAACTCTTCGATGAGTTCCAGCAGTCTCTTAGTAGAGTTCTTTGGGTCCCCTAAATAAAGAATCATATCATCTGCAAAGAGGGATAGTTTAAGTTCTTCGTTCCCAATTTGTTTCCCTTTACTTTCTTTTTCTTGCCTAATAGCTCTGACTAAAACTTCCAGAACTATATTGAATAGCAGTGGTGAGAGTGGGCATCCCTGTCTGGTACCATATCTCAGTGGAAATGCTTCCAACTTTTCCCCATTCAATAGGATGTTGTCCGTGGCTTTTTCATAAATTGCTTTGATTGTATTGAGGAATGTTCCTTCCATACCCAGTTTGCTCAGATTTTTCATCATGAAATGGTGTTGTATTTTATCAAATGCTTTCTCTGTGTCTATTAAGAGAATCATATGCTTTTTCTTCTGCAGTCTGTTAATGTGGTGTATCGCATTGATTGTTTTGTGAACATTGAACCATTCCTGCATAACATGAAAAAATCTCACTTGGTCTGGTTGGATGATCTTTCTGATGTGTTGTTGCATTCTATTGGCCAGAATTTTATTGAGGATTTTTGCATCTATATTCATCAGGGATATATGTCTGTAATTCTCTTTCAACTCTGCATCTTTTTCCAGCTTAGGGGTTCAGGTGATGCTGGCTTCATAAAAAGAGTTTGGGAGGATTCCCTCTTTTTCAATTGTTCTGAATAGTTTCAGAAGAATTGGAGTTAGTTCTTCTTTAAATGTCTGGTAGAATTCAGCAGTGAATCCATCTGGTCCTGGGCTTTTCTTTGTTGGGGGGGCCTTTAGTACTGTTTCAATTTCTGTCTCAGTTATGGGTCTGTTTAGATTTTCTATGTCTTCCTGGTTCAATTTAGGTAGGTTGCATGTGTCCAGGAATCTATCCATTTCTGATAGATTCCCCTGTTTGCTGGCATACAAGTCCTTGTAGTAATTTCTGATGATTCTTTTTATTTCTGTGGTGTCTGTTGTTATGTTTCAATTTTCATCTCTGATCCTATTGATTTGGGTCTTTTCTCTTCTTTTTTTTTAGTTAGTTGAGCCAATGGTGTGTGAATTTTGTTTATTTTTTCAAAAACCAGCTCCTTGTTTGGCTGATTTTTTGTAATGTTTTTTATTCAATCCTGTTGATTTCTTCTCTGATTTTAATTATTTCTTTTCTCCTACTAGCTTTGGGTCTGGTTTGCTGTTGTTTTTTCTAGATCCTTGAGATGAACTGAAAGCTCATATATTTGGTGCCTTTCCAATTTCTTGATGTAGGAACTTATTGCTATAAACTTTCCTCTTAACACTGCTTTTGCTGTATCCCATAGGTGTTGGTATGATGTGCTGTTATCCTCATTTATTCCAGAAAGTTTTTGATTTCTCTTTTAATTTCTTCTATGACCAATTATTCATTCAGGAGCATGTTGTTCAATCTCCATGTGTTTGCATATGCTCTAGGGATTCCTGAGTTGCTAATTTCCAGCTTCATTCCACTATGGTCTGAGAAGCTGCATGGTATGATTCTAATTCTTTTGAATTTGCTGAGACTTGCTTTATGGCCTAATATGTGGTCAATCCTAGAGAAGGTTCCATGTACTGCTGAGAAGAATGTAAATTCTTTAAATGTAGGATAAAAAGTTCTGTAGATATCTGTTAGGTCCATTTGGGCTATAGTGTCACTTAAATCTACTGTCTCCTTGTTGATCTTCTGTCCTGTTGATCTGTCTATTTCTGAGTGTGGAGTATTGACGTCCCCCAGTACTATTGCATTGGAATCTAAGTCTCCCTTTAAGTCCCTTAACAAATCTTTTAAATAAACTGGTGCCCTGTAATTAGGTGCATATACATTAATAATCATTATATCTTCCTGTTGAATTGATCCCTTAATCATTATATAGTGTCCCTCTTTGTCTCTCTTAACAATTTTTGTGTAAATGTTTATGTTGTCTGATATTAAGATGGCTACGCCCGCTCTTTTTTCATTTCTGTTGGCATGGTATATCTTTTTCCAGCCTTTCACTTTCATTCTGTGTGCATCTTTGTTGGAAAGATGTGTTTCTTGTAAGCAGGAAATAGATGGGTTTTGTTCCTTAACCCAATCAGCCAATCTGTGTCTTTTAACTGTACAGTCCAGGCCATTAACATTCAATGTGGCTATTGATACGTAGTAACTTTGCCCTGCCATTTGTCAAAGATATTTTCTAATATATGCTTTGAATTCCTTGTAATCTTTTGCTGTGAGGTTTCTTTCCTTTACCTTCTCGCATATTGATGACCGTGTTTCTGTGTTCCTCTGTGTTTGCTTTAAGCATCTTTTGCAGGGCTGAATGAGTGGTGAGAAATTCTTTCAATTTCTGTTTGCTATGAAAGGTCTTTATTTCACATAAATTCACGAGTGAGAGTTTTGCAGGATATAATATTCTGGGCTGGCAGTTTTCCTCTCTTAGTACCTGGGCAATATCTCGCCATTCCTTTCTAGCTTGTAGGGTTTCTGATGAGAATTCTGCTGTGAGTCTAATTGGAGATCCTCTGAGAGTAATCTGACGTTTCTCTCTTACACATTTTAGAATCTTTTCTTTATGTTTCACTGTGGTGAGTTTTATTACAACGTGTCGTGGTGAGGATCTCTTTTGGTCATGTTTTCCATGAGTTCTATGAGCTTCCTGTACTAGGATGTCTCTGTCCTTCTCCAAACCTGGGAATTTCTCTGCTAGTATCTCACTAAAAAGGCCTTCTACTTATCAACATTCCTTTTGGGTTGCTTCGTAGACCCGAGCAGGATCTCTGAAACACTTTGGAACAGTCCCCCAAACCTTCAGAGATGGGTGGAAGTAAAGAAGGGGACCCCACCTGCATAGATGTGTGGTATTGCCTAAAATAAAGTACATCTTTTTGGACTTTATAACTTTTAATTATTTATTTGGGCATAGGGAATGACTTAGTACCAAATATTTAATCAAATAATATATTTTAATAATTTATTATTGGATTGATGTTATGTTGCAGCCAGTTGGGGAGTGAATCTGTGGATAAAATATCTTTCTTTGAATCTCTCTCTCTCTCTCTTGCTTGGTGTTTTACTTTTAAGAGTTATACATCCAGGCTGGCGTCGTGGCTTAACAGGCTAATCCTCGGGTCTACGAAGCAACCCAAAAGGAATGTTGATAAGTAATATGGTGCCATGGGCTTCATAGTTTGAATTTTCATTATCTTTACCAATATTTAACCTAAAGTTAATACAGACAATTATATAAAACCTAACAAGCTGAAACAACCCATTCCATGTCACTTTTCTCACTGTTTTCCTTAGTCTCCAAATAAAATGAATTGCTGGCTTTTCCATGAAAAAAAAAGGCCTTCTAGTCATTTCTCTCTCTCCATGCCTTCAGGAAATCCTAGAACCCAAATGTTGGGTTTTTTAATAGTATCCTATAGATTCCCAACTGTATTTTTTAGATTTCTAATTTCCTCTTCTTTTCTTTGGTTTGACCATATCCTTTCCTGTGCTCTTTCTTCTAAGTCCGATATTCTCTCTTCTGCTTCACCCATTCTGTTTAATGCTCTCTAATATGTTTGTCATTTGATCTATTGAGTTCTTCATTTCATTTTGATTTCTCTTCACTATCACACTTTCCTGTTCTACTAGTTTCTGTGTTTCATTTTAATTCCTCTTTAAGATTTTATTTTCTCAAAGGAGATTTTCTATCCTGTCCAGTAAGGAATTCCGTACCTCAAGCATTTGTTTTTGAAAACTTCTAATTGTTCTTATCATAAATTTTTTGAAATCCGTATCTTGCATTTCTTCCATCTCATCATTTTCATAATCTTGGATTGCGGTGTCTTGTTCATTTGGGGATGTCATAATGTCTTCCTTGTTTTTGTTTCCTTGGTTTTTGCATTTGTTGCTTGGCATTGTGGAGATATCTTTGGATTCTTCTTCCCTCGCTGTGGTGTTTTTTCTTGTTATACTATACTAAGTGGACTGCCTGCTTTTGATGGAACCTTAGAGGCTTTAGATGGGTGTGGCCTGAGAGCTCTGGTTCCTCAGGGTTAAGGGTGTGCCAAAGGTGACACTCCCAGGTTAGGCATGGTAAATCTCTCTCTCTTTCTTTCCTTCTTTTTTTTTTTGATTCAAAAGGGAAGTAATTCCACACAACTCGAGTTCCAGTGCTGGTTTGTTGATTCTGCCACTGGTGTCCCAAACTGTGGGCTCCCACACTCTCCACACAGGTCCACTGTGAATCATTAGTTCCAGAAGAATTTCCTCTGCTGTTTCTTCCCCTACTCTTCCTTGAATCTGCAGTATCTCCACTTTTATTAAACTGTCTTTTCCCAGACTATCAGTGTGCTCCCTTCCTATTGCGCCATCTTGCCGCTCTCGCATTACTGATTTTTTTTAAATGAAAATCATAAGCAAACCCATTTCCAATAACTGTGATTTCCTTCTGTACTATAAAAGGCTTAATCTTTTCTCAAATATATAGATCAAAAGTGGAGGCATTCTCTGTCATTTTAGATAATAAAATGTCAGATGTGGAATTATTTTTGTATATTCAGGTATACTATGGAAAATGTACTTTTGTTGATGAATGAAAAATATACATAAATAGAAATCCATGAGGGGAACAGCACAAAACCTTATTAAGGGAGGCAGTATGAATCCAAAAGTATAAAAAGAGAAATGCAAATGGTGGCATGTGAAATACATGAAAAATTTCAAAAAAATAAAATGAGGTATCCAATTAGATGAATTCCTCCATCAGACACAAAGCCCAGAATGTAACTGGGCACATTTATAAAAAATGTTCAAAAAAGTGCACCACACAAAATAAAATATATGCTGGAAAATGTGACCTGTTATGGGAAATTCAGTAGCAACAGAACTTGGTCTTTCCAGTTTGCACCACCTAAAACTGGCCAATGAAAAATTCCTCTAACATCCCTGATATTCCTAAAAAACAACTGCAGCAAACCCATTTTCAATCACTTTGTATCCCTTCTGTACTAAAAGATGCTTCAATTTTACTTTCCCCAACACATATATTAGAAATAAAGGCATTCTATGTCTTATTGGGAATAAAATCTCTGATGTAAGGTGCTCTTTTCTAATTTAAGTTATACTATGTCACATGTCTTGTTGCTGATGAAAGAAAAATGAGTAGGCAAACGTATAAAATGGGGATCCATAAAGTTTACAATGCATAAGAGAGCTGGTGTGAAGCTAAAATATAAAGAAAATGAGAAATCCAAATTGTGACACATAGGAATCATACATTTTTTTAAAAGACCAGATATCAAATTACATGAGTGCCATGGGGCACAAAAGAATATTACAGGGTAGATTTATAAGAATATCCAAAATAAAATGCACCACATAATATAAAAAAGACAGAAAATGTAACCTAGTATGGGAAACTTGGTAGTAGCAACAAAACTATTGTTTTACTGTTTGTAACAGCCAAAAATGGTCAATGAAAAATTCCTCTAGCTTCCCTGATTTTTCTAAAATGAAAACCTATGCCAAACCCATTTTCCATAACCAGAAATTACTGCTGTACTAAAAAAAGTCTTCAATTTTACTTTTCCCAATACATATATCAGAAATTGAGGTGTTCTCTCTCTTTTTAAGAATAAAATCTCAGATCTGGAGTTCTTTTTTTCTAGATTAAGTTATACCATGCCTCATGTGTTGTTGATGATGACAGAAAAATAAATAGATAAATTTAAAAAATGGAGATCTATCTGGGGAATGGCCCACAGCCAAAAGAATAAGGGAACTGGTATGAAGTCAAAAATGTAAATAAAATGAGTAATCCAAATGGTGACATGAGGGAGCCATGAAAAATAAAAAAGACAAGACTGGTTATCCAATGACATGGATTTCTCTATCGGACAAAAGCCACGGATGTAACAAGGTATATTTATAAAAATATCCAAAGTAAAATGTACTACAATAAATCAAAATAAGACTGAAAATATGGACTGGTTATTGAAACTCAGTTTGTCACAGCAGAGCTGTATGTTTTCTAGCTGGTACCAGCCATATGTGGCAGTATATAGTTCCTCTAGCATCCTAGATTTTTAAAAAACAATAACAACCTTAGGCAAACTCATTTTCAATAACTGTAAATTCCTTCTGTCCTGAAAACTTAAAGTTCACTTTCCCAATACATATATCCCAATACATATATAAATTTCACTTTACCCAATACATATATCAAAAATGGAGGTGTTCTCTGTCTTTTATTTTGAGAATAAAATCTCAGACCTGTGCAGCTTTTTTTTCTATATTAAGGTATATTATGCCAAATGTGTTGTTTTTGATTGAAGAAAACTAAAGAAGTAAATTTAAAAAACAATAATCCACGAGGTGACGGCACATAGCCAAAGAACAAGGGAGAGAATGTGAAGCTAATAACATAAATAAAATGGGAAATCCAATGATGATAGGCTGGAGTCATGAAATTTGAAAAAAAAAAAAGACCAGCTATCCAATTACTTGGATTCCTCTATCAGACACAAAGACAAGAATGTAACAGGGTAAATTAATAAAATTATCCAAAATAAAATGTACTAACTATATAAAGATGAAATTTGGACAGGTCAGGGAAACTCGGTTAGTCTAAACATTTTTTTTTCCAGTTTGTAACACCTAAAACCAATCAATGAAAAAATGAAAGAGGCAACCAATTTTCAATAAGAGTGAATTTCTTCTGTACTAAAAAAGCTTATATTTTACTTTTTGCACATACATATATCAGAGGTGGAAGTGTTCTTTGTTTTCTCTGAGACTAAAACTTCAGATGTCGGGACCTTTTTCTATATTAAGGTATACTATACAAAATTTGTTATTGTTGATGAAAGAAAAAAAACATACATTTTTAAATGGAAATCCATGATGGAAATAGCATATATCCAGAAAATAAGGGACACAGCATAAAGTAAAAAATATATATAATATGAGAAATTCAAGTGGTGACATGCAGGATTCATGAAATTTAAAAACAAAAGAATGGATATCCAGTTACATTAATTCCTTTTTTGCATATTAAGCTGTACTATGCCAAATGTGTTACTGTTGGTGAAAGAAAAATAAATAAGTAAATTGAAAAAATGGGAACCAATGAAGGGAATGAAGCACAGCCAAAGTATAAAAGAGACAGTTTGAAACCAAAATATAAATCAAATGAGGACTCCAAATAGTGACATGTGAGAGTCATGACAAATTCAAAAATAAAGAAAAAATATCTGATTACATGAATTCATCCATCAGGCACAAAGCCAAGTTTGAATAGGGTAAATTTATAAAATTACCCAAAATAAAATGTACCACATAAGATTAGGAAAGAAAAAACAGAAAATGTGGACTGTTTAAAAGCAATAGAACTAGATTTTTTTAGTGTGAACCAGCCGAAGACCAGCCAATGAAGAGTTCATCTATTATGCCTGATTTTTTAAAGCAAAAAGCTGAGACAAATCCATTTACAATAACTCTGAATTTCTTCTGTGCTAAAAAAGGATTAATTTTACTTTTCCCAAATAAATGTATCAACAGTGGAAGTGTTCTCTGTCTTTTTTGAGAATAAAATACCAGATGTGGGGAGCTTTTTTCTATACTAAGGTATACTATGTCAAATGTGTTGTTGATGAAAGAAAAATAAATAAGAAAGTTGAAAGAATGGGAATCCATGAGCAGAAAAGCACCTAGCCAAAGTATAAGGAAGCTGGTGTGAAGCTAACAATATAAATAAAATAAGGAATCTAAATTGTGATATGTGGGAGTCATGAAATATAACAAGATAAATTTACAAATGTATCCAAAATAAAATGTACCACACCAGACAAAAAACTGAAAACAGAAAATGTTTACTGAAATGAGATTCCTGGTTAACAGCAACAGAACTAGATTTTTCCAGTTTTTACCAGCCAAAACTGGATAATTAAGCATTCCTCTAGTATGTCTGAATTAAAAAAAATGAAACCATTGGTCTATCCATCTGTTTCTGTACCAGTACAATGCTGTTTTGATAACAACTGCCCTGTAGTATTTCCTGAAATCTGGTATTGTGATGCCTCCGGCTTTGTTTTTGTTGTACAGGACTGCTTTGGCTATTCGAGGTCTTCTGTGTCTCCATATGAATTTCAGCATCATTTTTTCTAGATCTGAGAAGAATGTCTTTGGTATCTTGATTGGTATTGCATTGAATGTATAAATTGCTTTTGGGAGAATGGACATTTTGATGATATTGATTCTTCCAACCCATGAGCGTGGAAGATTTCTCCATTTTTTGGTATCCACTTCTATTTCATTCTCTAAGGTTTTGTAGTTTTCATCGTAGAGATCTTTAACGTCCTTGGTTAAGTTTATTGCAAGGTATTTGATTGTTTTTGTAGCTATTGTGAATGGGATTGATCTTAGAAGTTCTTCCTCAGCCATGGCATTGCCTGTGTATACAAAGGCTCTTGATTTTTGTGGATTGATTTTATATCCTGCTACTTTGCCAAACTCTTCGATGAGTTCCAGCAGTCTCTTAATGGAGTTCTTTGGGTCCCCTAAATAAAGAATCATATCATCTGCAAAGAGGGATAGTTTAAGTTCTTCCTTCCAGATTTGTATCCCTTTAATTTCTTTTTCTTGCCTAATAGCTCTGGCCAAAACTTCCAGAACTATATTGAATAGCAGTGGTGAGAGAGGGCATCCCTGTCTGGTACCAGATTTCAGTGGAAATGCTTCCAACTTTTCCCCATTCAATATGATGTTGGCCGTGGGTTTTTCATATATTGCTTTGATTGTATTGAGGAATGTTCCTTCCGTACCCAGTTTGCTTAGAGTTTTCATCATGAAAGGGTGTTGTATTGAAGGACCCTTATGGGGGAGAGGGACAAGAAACTAGGCTGGGCAAATATCAGGGGCTTCTTAAGAGGTTAGATGTTCCCCAGAGTCCAGCGGGCAGGACGTTCTCTGAAGGAAAAGTCAATCCCCTTCAGAGAACCTCTAGGCACGCCCAGAGCAGAACTGCCCCTCCCCTTCGGAGAGTCTCTAGGAGCACACTTATGATGTCACTGCGACCAGCCAATCCTGTAACACCTCAGCACTCTCCCTCAGCACTCTCCGGTATGCTAATTGTCCCTCCGAACCAGCCAATCCTGTGCCACCTCTGCATTTTACACCAGCACTCTCCACCAGCATTCTTCGCCAGCATTCTCCCATATGCTAATGGTCCCTCTGAACTGACCAATCCTATGCATGCGCATTAGGAATATGCTAATTCGTTGCCTATATAACCTGTGTGAAACTGCCGCTCAGGGCTCTTCACTGCCTGAGGTGGTGGCCCATTTGCGCAAACGTTCAATAAAAACCTCGTGCTTTTTGCATCAACTGGTCTGGAGTCTGGATCTTTGGGCATCCTTCCGAGCAAGTGGGCATCTCTACAACTGAGAGGTCCAACAGTATTTTATCAAATGCTTTCTCTGCGTCTATTGAGAGAATCATATGTTTTTTCTTCTGCAGATGGATACACCAATGGAACAGAATAGAAACACCAGAAATCAATCCAGACATCTACAGCCAACTTATATTTGACCAAAGATCCAAACCTAATCCCTGGAATAAGGACATTCTATTCAATAAATGGTGCTGGGAAAATTGGATTTCCACGTGCAGAAGCTTGAAGCAAGACCCATACCTATCACCTTACACAAAAATTCTCTCAACATGGATTAAAGACTTAAATCTACGACCCGAAACCATCAAATTATTAGAGAGCATTGGAGAAACCCTGCAAGATATAGGCACAGGCAAAGACTTCCTGGAAAATACTCCAGCAGCACAGGCAGTCAAAACCAAAATTAACATTTGGGATTGCATCAAATTGATAAGTTTCTGTACTTCAAAAGAAACAGTCAGGAAAGTGAAGAGGCAACCGACAGAATGTGAAAAAATATTTGCAAACTATACTACAGATAAAGGGTTTATAACCAGAATCTACAAAGAAATCAAGAAACTCCACAACAACAAAACAAACAACCCACTTCAGAGATGGGCCAAGGACCTCAATAGATATTTTTTCGAAAGAGGAAATCCAAATGTCCAACAGACACATGAAAAAATGCTCAAGATCACTAGCAATCAGAGAAATGCAAATCAAAACCACAATGAGGTTCCATCTCACCCCGATGAGAATGGCTCACATTCAGAAATCTACCAACAACAGATGCTGGAGAGGATGTGGGGAAAAAGGGACACTAACCCACTGTTGGTGGGAATGCAAACTGGTTAAGCCACTATGGAAGTCTGTCTGGAGATTCCTCAGAAACCTGAACATAACCCTACCATACAACCCAGCCATCCCACTCCTTGGGATTTACCCAAAGGAAATTAATTTGGCTAATAAAAAAGCCATCTGCACATTAATGTTTATTGCAGCTCAATTCACAATAGCTAAGACCTGGAACCAACCCAAATGCCCATCAACAGTAGACTGGATAAAGAAATTATGGGACATGTACTCCATAGAATACTATACAGCAGTAAGAAACAACGAAACCCAGTCATTTGCAACAAGATGGAGCAATCTGGAAAACATCATGCTGAGTGAATTAAGCCAGTCCCAAGGAGACAAATATCATTTGTTTTCCCTGATCGGTGACAACTGAGCACCAAAGGGGAAACCTGTTAAGTGAAATGGACACTATAAGAAACAATGCCCTGATCAGCTCTTGTCCTGACTCTAGATGTACAATGTAATACTTTATCCTTTTTGTTGTGGTTGTTCTAGTACTAGTGGTTGAACTCTGTAATTAACACACGATTATTCTTAGGTGTTTAAATTTTAACTGAAAACTGATCCCTCTTAAATTTAAGAGTGGAAAAAGAGAGGGAGGAGATGTACAATTTGGGATATGCTCAATCAGACTTGCCGCAAATGGTGGAGTTAGAAATGTGCCAGGGGATTCCAACACAATCCCATCAAAGAGGCATATACCAATGCCATCTCACTAGTCCATGTGATCAATTTCAGCTCACAATTGATGGCTCTGATAGGTCTAAGAATCAAAGGGATCACACAAACAAGACAAGTGTCTGCTAATACTAACTGATAGAATCAAAAAGGGAAAGAAGGATCCAACATGGGAAGCGGGATACACAGCAGACTCATAGAATGGCAGATGTCCTAAACAACACTCTGGCCTCAGAATCAGCCCTCAAGGCATTCAGATCTGGCTGAAGAGCCCATGAGAGTATTGTAGGCATGGAAAGCCAAGATACCATGGAAAAAAAAAGACCTAAATGAAAGATATCTGTGAGTGAGATCCCAGTGGAAAGAATGGGGCCATCAAAGAAGGAGGTACCCTTCTCCGAAGGGAGAACTTCCACTTTGACTATGACCCTATTGGAATAAGATCAAAGTCAGCGAACTCTAAAGGCTTCCATAGCCCTGACAACTCATGACTAGAGCCTAGGGAGATTACTGACGCCATGGACAGGAGTGTCAAATTGTTAAGTCAGCAACAGGAGTCACTGTGTACTTACACCCCATGTGGGATCTGTCCTTAATGTGTTGTCTAATGTGAAGTGATGCTATGACTAGTACTGAAACAGTATTTTTATACTTTGTGTTTCTGTGTGGGTACAAACTGATGAGGTCTTTACTAATTATATACTGAATTGATCTTCTGTACATAAAGATAATTGGAAATGAAAAAAAAAACCAAACTGGTGTTAAATTGGAAATGGCATAGAAAATTAATTAATTTTAAAAAATATTATGTAGGATCTCTGTCTTTAATGTGCTGTACGCTGTTATTTAATGCTATAACTAGTACTCCAATGGTAGTTTTTTCACTTTATGTTGCTAGATGGGCAAACTGTTGAAATCTTTACCTAATATATACTAAACTGATCTTCTGTATATAAAGAGAATTGAAAATGAATCTTGATGTGAATGGAAGGGGAGAGGGAGGTGGAAAGGGGAGGGTTGTGGGTGGGAGGGAAGTTATGTGAGGGGGGATGCCATTGTAACCCATAAGCTGTACTTTGGAAATTTATATTCATTAAATAAAAGTTTAATAAATGAAAAAAAAATGAAACCATAGGCAAACCTATTTTCAATAACTGTGAATTCTGTACTAAAAAGGTTTAAATTCCACTTTTCCTGAACACATTTATCAGAAGTGAGTGTTCATTGTATTTTAGGGACGGTAAGTTCCTTCTGTACTAAAAAATCTTAAATATTTCTTTCCCAAAAACATATATTAGAATTATAGGTGTTCTCTATCTTTTTTTGAGAACTATATCTCAAACTTGGTGTGCTTTTTCCTATATTAAAGTATACTATGCCAAATTTGTTAATGTTGATGAAAGAAAACTAAGTAAGTAAATTAACATTGATTTTTTTAAAACAAAAACCTGAAGCCAATCCATTTTCAGTAACAGTAAATATTTTCTGTACAAAAATGGCTTAAATTTTACTTTTTCCAAATACATATCAGAAGTGTAGGTGTTTGCTTTGTTTTTTGAGAATAAAATCTTACATTTGTAGTGCATTTTTCTATATTAAGGTATACTTTGCCAAATGTTTTGTTGATGAAAGAAAAATAAATATGTAAATTTTAAAAAGGGGAATCCATGAGCGGAATGGCTCATAGCCAAAAAATAAGGGAGGTGGCATAAGCCAAAAATATGAAGAAAATGAGAAATCCAAATGGCAACATTTGGGAGAACTGAAAAATAAACGAACCAAAAAAAGTCATAGACCAAATTACATGATTTTATACAGTGGGCACAAAGAAAAGAATGTTACGAGGTAAATTTATAATAAAATGCACCACACTAAACAAAAAAAGATGGAAAATATGGCCTTGTCAGGGAAACTTGGTAGTAAAAGCAGAACTGGTTTTAGCAATTTATACCAAGCAAAACTGGCCAACAAACTGCTCCTCTAGCATTCTTTATTTTTTAAAATGAAAACCCAAGGCAAACTCATTTTCCATAACTGTGAATTCTTTCTGAGTTAAAAAAAGCTTAAATTTTACTTTCCCCAAATACATATATCAGAATTGTAGGTGTCCTCATTTTTGAGAATCAAATCTTAGATGTGGAGTGCATTTTTCTATATTAAGGTATACTATGCCAAAGGAGTATTTTTTGATGAAAAAATAAATAAGTACATTTAAAAAAAGGGAATCTGTAAGTTGTATGGCACATAGCCAAAACAATAAGGGAGGTGGCATGAAGCCAAAAATTTAAAGAAAATGGAGAATTCAAATGGTGACTTGTGGGAGTAAAGAAAATAAAAAGAAAAAAGATTGGATTTCTAATTACATACATTCTTACATCAGGCACAAAGCCAAGAATGTAATAGGATAAATTTATAAAATATCCAAAACAAAATGTACCACACAAAGTAAAAAATAAGACAGAAAATGTGGCCTAGTGTAGGAAAATTGGTTAGTAGCAACAGAACTGCATTCTTCCCATTAGTACCAGCCAGACCCAGGGAATGAAGAGTTCCTCTCCCATCCCTGATATTTTTTGAGCACTATGGTGAGGCACACCCATTTTCAATAACCATGAAAAATTTTTGTATAGAACAAATCTTAAATTTTATTTTTCCCAAATACAAACAACAGAAGAATAGGTGTTTGCTTCCTTTTTCAAAAATAAAATCAGAGATGGGGGGTGCCTTTTTCTATATTAAGGCATATTATGCCAAAATAGTTGATGAAAGAAAAATAAAAAGGAAATATAAAAAATGCAACTCCATGAGGGGAATGGTGCAGAGCCATAGAATAAGCAAGATGGCATAAAGTCAAATAATAAAAATGATGAGGAATCCAAATGATGACATGTGGGAGCCATGAAAAATGAAAGAAAGAAAGGAAGGAAGGGAGGAAGGAAGGAAAGAAGGAAGGAAGAAAGAATGAACCAGATATCCAATTGAATGAATTCCTCCATCAGATACAAAGCCAAGAACATAACTGGGTGGGATTTATAAAAAATATTTAAAATAGAGGCCAATGCTGAGGCGCAGCAGGTTAAAGCCCTGGCCTGAAGTGCCGGCATCCCATATGGGCGCTGGTTCTAGTTCTGGATGCTCCACTTCTGATCCAGCTCTCTGCTATGGCCTGGGAAAGCAGTGGAAGATGACCCAAGTCCTTGGGCCCCTGCACCTGTGTGGGAGACCTGGAAGAAGCACCTGGCTCCTTGCCTCAGATCGGCATAGTTCTGCCCATTGTGGCCATCTGGGGAGTGAACCAATTGATTGAATTCCTCTCTCTCAGTCTCTACCTCTCACTTTAACCCAGTCTTTCAAATAAATTAAAAATAAATCTTAAAAAATATTCAAAATAAAATGTACCACACACACGTGCACACACACACAAATAAAACAGAGAATGTGGCCTGATATGAGAAACTTGGTTAGAAGCAACAGAAGTGTTTTTTGTTGTTATTGTTGTTGTTCCAGTTTGAACCAACCAAAACCAGCTAAAGAACAGTTACTGTAGAATGCCTGATTTTTTTTAAAAATGAAAACATGAGGTAATGATTTTCAATAACTGCAAATTCCTTGTGTGTAGGCAGCCTTTGGACAAGTTAAGACCAATCTTGGCTTGTGGAATTCCTGGGATAAGAAAGTCACATACACCCATCCTGAAGGAGGATGACATCCTGAAGGAGCATGATAATCAAGAATGCTCTGTTGAAATTATCTGTGCCACCGGAGGCCCCGATAAGTTGGTTACGTATGTTGTTATCTTTTGTGCTTCTTTGTGCTTCTTTGTTCTGCAGCTGGTTATGTATAAATACCACTGGGACTTTAGAATAAATGAGCCTTGATCATCCTTGTTGTCTTGGCTCCATTCTCTGTGCCCTTGTCCCTATTTTCATTCCCACTCCCTCCTTCAGGTTCCGTTCAACTGGTGCAGCAGGCCTGCACACTTGTGTACTAAAAAAAGCTTAAAATTTTCTTTTCCCAAATACATATATCGGAAGTGTAGGAGTTCTCTGTGTTTTTTTTTAGAATATAATCTCAGATGTAGGTTCCTTTTTTCTATATTAAGGCATACTATGTCAAATGTGTTGCTATTGATGTTGATAAATAAGTAAATTTAACAAATGGGAATCCATTGGCTGGCGCCTTGGCTCAACAGGCTAATCCTCTGCTTTGCAGCGCCAGCACACCGGTTCTAGTCCTGGTCGGGTGCCAGATTTTGGCCCGGTTGCCCCTCTTCCAGGCCAGCTCTCTGCTGTGGCCCAGAAGTGCAGTGGAGGAAGGCCCAAGTACTTGGGCCCTGCACCCCATGGGAGACCAGGATAAGCACCTGGCTCCTGTCTTTGGATAAGTGCAGTGCGCTGGCCGCATCGCACCAGCCACGCCGGCCGTTGGAGGGTGAAACAATGGCAAAGGAAGACCTTTCTCTCTGTCTTTCTCTCTCACTGTCCACTCTTCCTGTCAAAACAAAACAAAACAAAACAAAACAAAACAAAAAAAACCAAATGGAAATCTGCTATAGAATGGCACATACCCAGAAGAATAAGGGGCTGGTTTGAAGCTGAAGATATAAAGAACATGAAGAATCAAATTGGTAATATACAGGATTCATGAAAAATAAAAGAAAAAACAACTAGATATGCAGTTACATGAATTCTTCCCTTAGATACAAAGCCATGAATGTAAAAGGGTAAATTTACAAAAATATCCAAAACCAAATGTACCACACAAAATAAAAAATAAGGCAGAGAATGTGATCTGGTATGAGAAATTCAATTAGAAGCAGCAGAATTTTTTTTTCTAGCTTGTACCAACCAAAACTGGGAACAGTTCCTCTGGAATTCCTTACTTTTTAAAATGAAAATGTGAGGCAAGCCTCTTTCCAATAACCATGAATTCTTTCTGTACTAAGAAAGTCTTAATTTTTTTTAAACTTTTATTTAATGAATATAAATTTCCAAAGTACAGCTTATAGATTAAAATGGCTTACCCCATAACTTCCCTCCCACCCACAACCTTCCCCTTTCCCACTCCCTCTCCCCTTCCATTCACATCAAGATTCATTTTCAATTCTCTTTATATACAGATCAGTTTAGTATATATTAAGTAAAGATTTCAACAGTTTGCCTCCACATAGCAACACAAAGTGAAAAAATACTGTTGGAGTACTAGTTATAGCATTAAATAACAGTGCACAGCACATTAAAACAGATTCTACATGATATTTTTTTAAAAATTAATTAATTTTCTACAGCACATTAAAACAGATTCTACATGATATTTTTAAAAAATTAATTAATTTTCTATGCCATTTCCAATTTAACACCGTTTTTTTTTAATTTCCAATTATCTTTATATACAGAAGATCGATTCTGTATATACTAAGTAAACACTTCATCAGTTTGCACCCACACAGAAACACAAAGAATAAAAATACTGTTTCAGTACTAGTTATAGCATCACTTCACATTAGACAACACATTAAGGACAGATCCCACATGGGGTGTAAGTACACAGTGACTCCTGTTGCTGACTTAACAATTTGACACTCCTGTCCATGGCGTCAGTAATCTCCCTAGGCTCTAATAGAGAGTTGCCAAGGCTATAGAAGCCTTTAGAGTTCGCCAGAAAGTCTTAATTTTTAATTTCCAAAATGGATATATAAGAAGTTACCATGTTCATTCTCCTCTTCGAGAATAAAATCTCTGATGTGGGTGCTTTGTTCTATATTAAGGCATATATGCCAAATGTGTCTTTGTTGAAGTAAGAAAAATAAATAAGTAAATTTAAAAAGCAGGAACCCATGAGTGGAATGGCACAAAGTAAAAAGAATAATGGAGCTGACATGAATCCAAAAATATAAAGAAAATGAGAGATACAAATGGTGACGTATGGGAGTCATGAAAAAAAAAAAAAGACTGGATATCCAATTAAAAGAATTCCTCCTTTGGGCAAAAGGCCAAGAATGGAATAGGGTGAATTTATAATCCAAAATCAAATGTGCCACACAAAATAAAACATAAGACAGAAAATGTGGCCTGGTATGGGAAACTCGGTGAGTAGCAATAGACCTGCTTTTCTCCAGTGTGTACCAGCCAAAACCTGCCAATGAACACTTCTTTTACCAGTCCTAATTTTTTTAAATGAAAACTGAAGTCAACCCCATTTTCAATAATCATGAATTCCTTCTAAACTACAAATGGATTAAGTTTTACTTTTCTGAAACACATATATCAGAAGTATAGGTGTTCTCTCTATTTTTTGAGAATAAATTTTCAGATTTTGGGTGCTTTTCTCTGTATTAAGGTATACTATGACAAATGTGTTGTTATGGATGGAAGAAAAATAAATAAATTTTAAAAATGGGAATTGATGAGGAGAGCAGCACATCTCCAAAAGAATAAGGGAGCCAGCAAGATGCCATAAATATAAAGAAAATTAAGAATGCAAACGGTGACATGAGGGAGTCATGATATAACAATAAAAGACTGGATATCCAGTTACATGAATTCCTCCATTGAACACAGAACCAAAATCTAACAGGGTAAATGTATAAAAATACCCAAAATAAAATGTGCCACACAACATAAAATATAAGACAGATGGGCCAGCACTGTGGTGCAGCAGGTTAATGCCCTGGCCTGAAGTGCCAGCATCCCATATGGGTGCCTGTTTGAGACCCGGCTGCTCCACTCTGATCCAGCTCTCTGCTATGGTCTGGGAAAGCAGTAGAAGATGGTCAAAGTCTGTGGGCCCCTGCACCCGCATGGGAGATCCAGAGCAAGCTGCTGGCTCCTGGCTTTGGATCAGTGCAGCTCCAACAGTTGCAGCCAATTGGGGAGTAAATCATTGGATGGAAGAGCGCTCTCTCTCTCTCTCTCTCTCTCTCTCTCTCCTCTCTCTGTATAACTCTGATTTTCAAATAAAAATAAAAAAGGCTTGATCTTTTTTGCCCAAATAAACTTATCAGAAGTGCAGGTGTTCTTTGTCTTTTTTGAAAATAAAGTCTCAGATGTGGGGACCTTTTCTCTATATTAAGGTATACTATGCCAGATGTGTGTAGTTGGTGAAAGAAAAATAAATGAACAAAATTAAAAATTGGAATTCATGAGCAATATGGCCATGGCCAAAAGAATAAGGGAGCCAGCAAGAAGTAAAAAATACATGCAAATGAGGAATTCTTATGGTGACATGTTAAAGTCATAAACTAAGAAAAGTAAGACTAGATATCCAATTATGATACTAGATATCCAATATCTAGATTACTAGATATCCAATTACTAGATATCCAATTAAGGAATTCTTAACATCAATCACAAAGCCAAGAATTCAGCAGGGTAAATCTGTAAAAATTTCCAAAATAAAATGCACCACAAAATATGAAAAATAAGATAGTTAATGAGGCCTGGTGTGAGAAACTCAGTAGCAAGAGAGCTGCTTTTTTTCTACCTTGTTCCAGGCAAAAGTGGTCAATGAACAGTTTCTCTAGCATTCTGGACTTTTAAAATATTAATCCTGAGACAAACCCATTTTCAATAAGCATGAACTCCTCTGTACTGTAAAAGGCTTAAATTTTACTTTTCCAATGCAAATATATCAGAAGTTTCAGCATACTCTTTTTTGAGAATAAAATCACAAATGTGGGGTGCTTTTTATACATTAAGGCACACTATGCCAAATGTTTTGTTGATGATGAATCAAAAATAAATAAGTAAATTTAATACAAGGTGATCCATGAGGAGGATGGCACATAACCAAAAGAATAAGGGAGCTGGCAAGCAGCCAAAATATAAACAAAATGAGGAATCCAAATGTTGGAGTCATGAAATAATAATAATAAAGACTGAATATCCGAGGGGAGGAGCCAAGATGGCGGATAGTGAGGACGTGTGCCTTAGTTTGGGAAAATAAACTTTCATAAAAGTAGAATTACTGTAGCCTCAGGAAAAGACTCAAGAAAAAAAACTGCAGAGGAAACGCTTCCGGATCTTGTGGATGAGACACAGAGGACTTACAGGGAACCCACCGCGTGGAAAACCAACCGAGACGAGCCGAGTGGCAGCGGCGGGAGAGGAGCCAGAGCCACAGAATCACGCCAGCTCAGGAACGGAGGACGGTAAGACAAAGACCTGAGAAGTCCGAGACATTGGGGGGAGGGGGAACAGAGGCCTCTCCCTTCACTCACCAAGCAAAACAAAGAGCACCACGATTTTACATATGTAAAGCTCAGCCAAACTCAGTATCTTTAGCAAAACTGGAGAACACATTGAGGGCTGCATAAACTCTGTGTATGGTCCCAGGGGTAGATCAAACGAATACTCACAGAGGCTAGATTTCAACTACCCTCAACTCCACTCCCAACTGAGTCAAAAGAAAAAAAAAGAGAGAGAGAGAGAGAGAGAGAGAGAGAGAGAGAGAGAGTCCCAGCAAGGAGCAAGTAATCTGGGAGAGTCGCTCTTTACACAGCCTTAAACCTCAGGAAACAAGCTTAGCTCTCTGGCCACACCCATCACAGCCCCTAAGGCTCCAACAAAACAGACAGCTCACTTAGAGGCATAATATAACGAGAGAAAACAAAAACAAAAACAAAAACACCACAAATTATCTCTAACATGCCAAGCAAGAAACATAGAAGCGGAGGTACCAAGAACAAGGAAGGCACTATGACGCCCCCAAGTGAACAAGACACGCCAATGCAAGATTATGAAGATGAAGAGATAGAGCAAATGCAAGAAGCAGATTTCAAAAAATTCATAAGAACATTAAGAAGTTCTCAAAAACAAATTCTTGAACTACAGAAATCCTTAATGGACAAGATAGAAAATCTCTCCCGTGAAAATGAAATATTAAGGAGGAATCAAAATGAAATGAAAAAACTAGTGGAACAGGAAACTGCGATACTGACAAAAAACCTCAATGAAATGAAGAACTCAATAGATCAAATGGCAAACACATTAGAGAGCCTTAAAAACAGAATGGGTGAAGCAGAAGAGAGAATATCGGAATTAGAAGACAGAGAACAGGAAAGGAAACAGTCAAATCAAAGAAAAGAAGAAGAAATCAGAAATCTAAAAAATACTGTCAGGAATCTACAGGATACTATTAAAAAAACCAACATTCGGGTTCTAGGAGTTCCTGAAGGCATGGAAAGGGAGAAAGGATTAGAAGGCCTTTTTAGTGAGATACTAGCAGAAAATTTCCCAAGTTTGGAGAAGGACAGAGACATCCTAGTACAGGAAGCTCAGAGAACCCCTAATAAACATGACCAAAAGAGATCCTCACCACGACACGTCGTAATCAAACTCACCACAGTGAAACACAAAGAAAAGGTCCTAAAATGTGCAAGAGAGAAACGCCAGATTACTCTCAGAGGATCTCCAATTAGACTTACAGCTGATTTCTCATCAGAAACCCTACAAGCCAGGAGAGAATGGCGAGATATAGCCAAGGTACTAAGAGAGAAAAACTGCCAGCCCAGAATATTATATCCTGCAAAGCTCTCATTTGTGAATGAAGGTGAAATTAAGACCTTTCACAGCAAACAGAAATTGAAAGAATTTGTCACCACTCGTCCAGCCCTGCAAAAGATGCTTAAAGATGTGTTACATACGGAAACACAGAAACACGGTCACCAATATGAAAGAAGGTAAAGGAAGGAAACCTCAGAGCAAAAGATCACAGGAATCTCAAACTAGATATTAGAAAATATCTTTGGCAAATGGCAGGGCAAAGTTACTCCTTCTCAATAGTCACATCGAATGTTAATGGCTTGAACTGTCCAGTTAAAAGACACCGATTGGCTGATTGGGTTAAGGAACAAAACCCATCCTTTTGCTGCTTACAAGAAACCCATCTATCCAACAATGATCCATACAAGCTGAGAGTGAAAGGCTGGAAAAAGATATACCACACCAACAGAAATGAAAAGAGAGCGGGCGTAGCCATCTTAATATCGGACAACATAAACTTTACCACAAAAACTGTTAGGAGAGACAAAGAGGGGCACTATATAATGATTAAGGGATCCATTCAACAGGAAGATATAACGATTATCAACGTATATGCACCTAATTACAGGGCACCAGCTTATTTAAAAGACTTGTTAAGGGACTTAAAGGGAGACTTAGACCCCAATACAATAGTACTGGGGGACTTCAATACTCCACTCTCAGAGATAGACAGATCAACAGGACAGAAGATCAACAAGGAGACAGTAGATTTAAATGACACTATAGCCCAAATGGATCTAACAGACATCTACAGAACATTTCATCCTACATCTAAGGACTTTACATTCTTCTCAGCAGTACATGGAACCCTCTCTAGGATTGACCACATACTAGGCCATAAAGCAAGTCTCAGCAAATTCAAAAGAATTAGAATCATACCATACAGCTTCTCAGACCACAAAGGAATGAAATTGGAAATTGGCAACTCAGGAATCCCTAGAGCACGTGCAAACACATGGAGATTGAACAACATGCTCCTGAATGAACAACGGGTCATAGAAGAAATTAAAAGAGAAATCAAAAATTTTCTGGAAGTAAATGAGGATAACAGCACAACATACCAAAACCTATGGGATACAACAATAGCAGTGTTAAGAGGAAAGTTTATATCAATAGGTGCCTACATCAAGAAATTGGAAAGGCACCAAATAGATGAGCTTTCTAGTCATCTCAAGGATCTAGAAAATCTGCAGCAAACCAAACCCAAACCCAGTAGGAGAAGAGAAATAATTAAAATCAGAGAAGAAATCAACAGGATTGAATCCAAAAAAACATTACAAAAAATCAGCCAAACGAGGAGCTGGTTTTTTGAAAAAATAAACAAAATTGACACCCCATTGGCCCAACTAACTAGAAAAAGAAGATAAAAGACCCAAATCAATAGGATCAGAGATGAAATGGGAAACGTAACAACAGATGCCACAGAAATAAAAAGAATCATCAGAAATTACTACAAGGACTTATATGCCAGCAAACAGGGAAATCTATCAGAAATGGACAGATTCTTGGACACATACAACCTCCCTAAATTGAGCCAGGAAGACATAGAAAACCTAAACAGACCAATAACTGACACAGAAATTGAAACAGTAATAAAGGCCCTCCCAACAAAGAAAAGCCCAGGGCCAGATGGATTCACTGCTGAGTTCTACCAGACATTTAGAGAAGAACTAACTCCAATTCATCTCAAACTATTCAGAGCAATCGAAAAAGAGGGAATCCTCCCAAATTCTATGAAGCCACCATCACCATAATTCCTAAGCCAGAAAGAGATGCAACATTGAAAGAGAATTACAGACCAATATCCCTGATGAACATAGATGCAAAAATACTCAATAAAATTCTGGCCAATAGTATGCAACAACACATCAGAAAGATCATCCACCCAGACCAAGTGGGATTCATCCCCGGTATGCAGGGATGGTTCAACATTCGCAAAACAATCAACGTAATACACTACATTAACAGACTGCAGAAGAAAAACCATATGATTCTCTCAATAGACGCAGAGAAAGCATTTGATAAAATACAACACCCTTTCATGATGAAAACTCTAAGCAAACTGGGTATGGAAGGAACATTCCTTAATACAATCAAAACAATATATGAAAAACCCACGGCCAACATCCTATTGAATGGGGAAAAGTTGGAAGCATTTCCACTGAAATCTGGTACCAGACAGGGATGCCCTCTCTCACCACTGCTATTCAATATAGTTCTGGAAGTTTTGGCCAGAGCTATTAGGCAAGAAAAAGAAATTAAAGGGATACAAATCTGGAAGGAAGAACTTAAACTATCCCTCTTTGCAGATGATATGATTCTTTACTTAGGGGACCCAAAGAACTCTACTAAGAGACTGCTGGAACTCATCGAAGAGTTTGGCAAAGTAGCAGGATATAAAATCAATCCACAAAAATCAACAGCCTTTGTATACACAGGCAATGCCACGGCTGAGCAAGAACTTCTAAGATCAATCCCATTCACAATAGCTACAAAAACAATCAAATACCTTGGAATAAACTTAACCAAGGACGTTAAAGATCTCTACGATGAAAACTACAAAACCTTAGAGAAAGAAATAGAAGAGGATACCAAAAAATGGAGAAATCTTCCATGCTCATGGATTGGAAGAATCAATATCATCAAAATGTCTATTCTCCCAAAAGCAATTTATACATTCAATGCAATACCCATCAAGATCCCAAAGACCTTCTTCTCAGATCTAGAAAAAATGATGCTGAAATTCATATGGAGACACAGAAGACCTCGAATAGCCAAAGCAGTCCTGTACAACAAAAACAAAGCCGGAGGCATCACAATACCTGATTTTAGAACATACTACAGGGCAGTTGTTATCAAAACAGCATGGTACTGGTACAGAAACAGATGGATAGACCAATGGAACAGAATAGAAACACCAGAAATCAATCCAAACATCTACAGCCAACTTATATTTGACCAAAGATCCAAATCTAATCCCTGGAATAAGGACAGTCTATTCAATAAATGGTGCTGGGAAAATTGGATTTCCACATGCAGAAGCTTGAAGCAAGACCCATACCTATCACCTTACACAAAAATTCACTCAACATGGATTAAAGACTTAAATCTACGACCCAAAACCATCAAATTATTAGAGAGCATTGGAGAAACCCTGCAAGATATAGGCACAGGCAAAGACTTCCTGGAAAATACTCCAACAGCACAGGCAGTCAAAACCAAAATTAACATTTGGGATTGCATCAAATTGAGAAGTTTCTGTACTTCAAAAGAAACAGTCAGGAAAGTGAAGAGGCAACCAACAGAATGGGAAAAAATATTCGCAAACTATACTACAGATAAAGGATTGATAACCAGAATCTACAAAGAAATCAAGAAACTCCACAACAACAAAACAAACAACCCACTTAAGAGATGGGCCAAGGACCTCAATAGTCATTTTTCCAAAGAGGAAATCCAAATGGCCAACAGACACATGAAAAAATGTTCAAGATCACTAGCAATCAGAGAAATGCAAATCAAAACCACAATGAGGTTCCATCTCACCCCGGTGAGAATGGCTCACATTCAGAAATCTACCAACAACAGATGCTGGAGAGGATGTGGGGAAAAAGGGACACTAACCCACTGTTGGTGGGAATGCAAACTGGTTAAGCCACTATGGAAGTCTGTCTGGAGATTCCTCAGAAACCTGAACATAACCCTACCATACAACCCAGCCATCCCACTCCTTGGGATTTACCCAAAGGAAATTAATTTGGCTAATAAAAAAGCCATCTGCACATTAATGTTTATTGCAGCTCAATTCACAATAGCTAAGACCTGGAACCAACCCAAATGCCCATCAACAGTAGACTGGATAAAGAAATTATGGGACATGTACTCCATAGAATACTATACAGCAGTAAGAAACAATGAAACCCAGTCATTTGCAACAAGATGGAGCAATCTGGAAAACATCATGCTGAGTGAATTAAGCCAGTCCCAAAGAGAAAAATATCATTTGTTTTCCCTGATCGGTGACAACTGAGCGCCAAAGAGAAAACCTGTTAAGTGAAATGGACACTATAAGCAACAATGAACTGATCAGCTCCTGTCATGACTTTAGATGTACAATGTAATACTTTATCCTTTTTAGTATTTGTTGTTGTTGTTGTTGTTCTAGTACTATTGGTTGAACTCAGTAATTAACACACAATTATTCTCAGGTGTTTAAATTTTAACTGAAAAGTGATCCCTGTTAAATCTAAGAGTGGAAAAAGAGAGGGAGGAGATGAACAATTAGGAACATGCTCAATCGGACTGGCCGCAAATGGTGGAGTTAGAAATGTGCCAGGGGATTCCAATACAATCCCATCAAGGAGGCATATACCAATGCCATCGCACTAGTCCAAGTGATCAATTTCAGCTCACAATTGATAGCTCTGATAGGTCTAAGAGTCAAAGAGATCACACAAACAAGACAAGTATCTGCTAATACTAACTGATAGAATCAAAAAGGGAGAGAAAGATCCAACATGGGAAGTGGGATACACAGCAGACTCATAGGATGGCAGATGTCCTAAACAACACTCTGGCCTCAGAATCAGCCCTCAAGGCATTCAGATCTGGCTGAAGAGCCCATGAGAGTATAGCAGGCATGGAAAGCCAAGATATCATGGAAAAAAAAAGACCTAAATGAATGATCTCTGTTTGTGGGATCCCAGTGGAAAGAACGGGGCCATCAAAGAAGGAGGTACCCTTCTCCGAAGGGAGGAGAGAACCTCCACTTTGACTATGACCCTATCGGAATAAGATCAAAGTCAGCGAACTCTAAAGGCTTCCATAGCCCTGGCAACTCATGACTAGAGCCTAGGGAGATTACTGACGCCATGGACAGGAGTGTCAAATTGTTAAGTCAGCAACAGGAGTCACTGTGTACTTAAACCCCATGCGGGATCTGTCCCTAATGTGTCGTCTAAAGCCAAGTGATGCTATGACTGGTACTGAAACAGTATTTTTATACTTTGCGTTCCTGTGTGGGCGCAGACTGATGAGGTCTTTGCTAATTATATACTGAAGTGATCTTCTGTATATAAAGAGAATTGGAAATGAAAAAAAAAAAAACAAAAAACAACCTGGTGTTAAAATGGAAATGGCATAGAAAATTAATTATTTTGAAAAAAAATTATGTAGGATCTCTGTCTTTAATGTGCTGTACATTGCTATTTAATGCTATAATTAGTAATCCAATGGTAGTTTTTTCACTTGATGTTGCTATATGGGCAAAATGTTGAAATCTTTACCTAATATATACTAAACTGATCTTCTGTATACAAAGAGAATTGAAAATGAATCTTTACATGAATGGAAGGGGAAAGGGAGCGGGAGGGGGGAGGGTTGCGGGCGGGAGGGAAGTTATGGGAGGGGGGAAACCATTGTAACCCATAAGCTATACTTTGGAAATTTATATTCATTAAATAAAAGTTTAATAATAAAAAAAAGACTGAATATCCAATTGCATGAATTCTTCCACTGGACACAAAGCCAAGAATATAATAGGGGAAATTTATAAAAATATTCAAAATAAAATACAGCCCAAAAATAAAACATCAGAGAAAACATGACCTATAATGGGAAACTCAGAAGCAACAGAACTCATTTTTTCCAGTTTGTCCCAGCCAAATCAAGGCAATGAACACTTTCTCTAATACTCCTGATTTTTGTAAAACAAAAACTCAAGGCAAACCCATTCTCAATTACTTTGAATTCTTTCTGTACTTAACAGGCTTAAATATTACCTTTCCCAAATACATATACGAGAAGTGTAGGCATTCTCTTTCTTTTTTGAGGATAAAATATTTGATGGGTGCTTTTTTATATATTAAGGAATACTATGCCAATGTGTTGTTGTTGATGAAGAAAAAATAAGTAAGTAAATTAAAAAATGGAAATCCATGAGGGGAACAAAATATAGCCAAAAGAATATGGGAGGCAGTGGAATCCAAAATTATAAAGAAAATGTGGAATGTAAAGGTGACATGTGAGAGAATTGAAAAACAAATTTAAAAAAGTACTAGATATCACATTACATGAATTCTACCATCAGGCACAAAGCCAAGAATGTAAAAGGATATATCTGTAGAAATATCCAAAATAAAATACAAAACACAAAATAAAAAGTAAGAAAGAAAATTTGGCCTTGTATGGAAACTTGGTTAGTAGCAACAAAGCTTTTTTTCCATTTTGTACCAGTCTAAACCAGCCAATGGAGTGTCACTGTAGCATCCCTGATTTCTTTTTTAAACAAAAACCTGAGACATATCCATTTTCAACAACCATGAATTCCTTCTGTATTAAAAAGACTTAAATTTTACTATTCCCAAATACATGTAAAAGAAGTGTAGATATTCTCTGTATTTTTTAAGAATAAAATCTCATATGTGATGTATTTTTATATATTAAGGTATATTTTGCCAAATGTGTTGTTGATGAAAGAAAAATAAATATGTAAACTTAAAAAAATCGGAATCCATGAGGGCAATGACACCTAGTCAAAAGATAAGGGATCTTGTGTGAAGCCAAAATATAAATAAAATGAGGAATCCAAATGTGACATGGATGAGTCATGAAAAATAAATAAAAACTAAAAGACCAGCATCCACTTTTATGATTCCTCCACCAGAAATAAAATGAAAATCTAACAGGGTAAATTTAGTAAAATATGTGTCAGGAACTGTCTGGGAACTGGCCAGGTTGCCGTGAAGGAAGAGTTGAGGAGACTGAGGAAGGTCAAGCTAAACACACTTTATTGATATTCTAGGTGACTAGGAGGAGAGATCACTCAAGCCTGCTCCTGCGGGCACTAGGTGCTACGGACCAGGAGCTTCTCCCCATGAGCACTAGGCACTACGGACTGGGGAGAGAGGCTGAGCAACCTCTGGTTTACAGCGTCTGAGGGTCCCCTTATATACAATTTCTAGAGGCTAGCCCCACCCACATTCTGACCTCCAAGGGTCCCATAGTCATGGCAATGACAGTTTGTGGTTAGGCCATCTAGTTAGGCCATCCCTTTTCAAATCTTACCAGCTAGCATGGTTACTTTTCTACTTTTCTTTCAAGCTGCACTACTGGACAGTTACTTTCTCCATGAATGGTTCCCTAACAGTCTTCCCTTTTCTTTTCTTAAATGCGCTCCTAGCCCTGCAAAGCCCATTGAGCCACTGGGCCAAGGGGATGAACATTCTTGAGCATATCCCGGATTGATTTCCAGATTTGGGATCTCCTCCTCCTCCTCCTCCTCCTCCTCCTCTTCGTCATTCTCCTCCTCCTCCTCCTCCTCCTCCTCCTCCTCCTCCTCCTCCTCCTCTTCCTCATTCTCCTCCTCCTCCTCCTCCTCCTCCTTCTCCTCCTCCTCCTCCTTCTTCACTTCTGGTGGGCTGGGTTCCTTTCGGAGGGCTAGGTATTCCTTCGCAAAATTCCATCCAATTGAGAAGAGGTGCTGTAAGATAGGCAAGCATACAAGAACTACACAAAATATTGCTCCTATTTTAAACCATTTCCAGGATGGGAGCCAAGAGGAAACTGTGTGAGTCAAAGTATTGTCTGTTCCACTGTTTTGACTTGACCTATCTTAAATGCCGCTATATTTTGAAGCTGTATTATCTGTAGAGCTCTCTTAGTAATGTTAGCCTCAAGATGAGCAGTTGCATTTACCCACTCTAGCCAGGTAGAATGGTTGTGTTTGAACATATCAGCTAGTTGCCTTGCATTTGGAATGGATAGATTGTTTCACTGAATGGTGCTAATGCAATCTCTTCCAATTGCTTCACACTTGAGTTCTTTTTCCAAAGCTAGTATAGTAATTATCTGTTCTATTTGTACCGTGTGTGCTTTGAGCATCTGGAGCTCCATAGCATATGTCTTAAGCAGTGCTTATCGGTCACCTAGCTGAGCCTGCTGCTCCTGAATTATCTTCAGGAGGGACTCCAAAGCATCTCCCTGTAGTTGGGTAGTGCTTAGAGCCAGTGCTCCAATCACAGTGCCAGCTACCGTGGCTGCTGGCACGGCTATAGTGACAATAGCTGCTGTTACTCCAAAGTCTCTTTTTTTGCACATTGGTTTTATTGGTATAGTCAAATCAGACATATTTACTGGTACATATGTGAAGGGAGTTGCCTTTACCACCATATATGGAGCCAAGAATGTTATCATTCTCTGTTCCCATTCCAAGTCCCTTATACAGCAACCGATCTCCTTTTTAGAATCTAATGGGTGTGTGCATCTAGCATACAATACCTCCCCTTCTGTCCTGCATGTCCAACTTCCTGGGTCTTCCCTTACTGGAGTTTTTATAAAATGTTTGTGAAACATTTCATTTTCTGCCTGCCAAAAACAATGTGTTGACTGACTATTACTTGGAGGTCTGCATCTGATATATCTATGCTCTGAGCCATTTTTACAAATAAAAGAGACAGAAAACTCATCTCGAATTGTTGACCATTGTATTTACTTCCATCAGGGTAGGTATAGGCTGGTGGGTTTTCTACTAAGCCTAACACTTGTTCTTCTGTTTTTACACTTGGCAATATAATTAAGATGATAATTATTATCAATCCATAATCTCTCAACATAGGAGTTCAAATCTTTTCCACAATCTCATTAAGTTGCCTAATATTTTAAATCATTTAAGCATTTGCTTACCTTCAATTAACTTACCTTTATCTGGGTCCCATCTCCATTTGCTGCTGCTGTTGCCATTTCTGGAGATCTTTAGTCCCAGCTCTGGAATATGAAATCCCTAATTCTTTCTGTAAAAAGCACATTACAAACACATGAGTTCTTTTGACAGGATAATTGCAATTGAAATTCCATTAGTGCCTAATTGGAAATTCCCAAATCCTGAGGTCCTGGGGCTGCAACCATCCTAACATGTCTTTGGGGCAAGCTAATAATCCCCTTTTCAGGTGTGTCGACCACAACTGCTCCTTCTCCTTTCCAAAGGATGGTAGTGGGACCTTTACAGTCTTTACTGTTTGGTAATCTATAAAAGCAAAAGAGCTTTTTGTCTTTAAATTTCTGGAGTTGGAGCATTTGCTCTAGTTCTTGCCATCGCTGATGGATACATCTTTCAGTAGGAGTATAGCCCCCTATTCATCCATTTTCTTTTGACTAAGGATGAAAAGAGCCAATTGTAGCCATGCTTCAATGGTTTGAACTACATCAGTAAATTTATCTATTTCTTGTTTTAAGGATTGATTAGCTCTCTCAACCATTCCCTGTGACTGGATTATAGGGTGTGCCTGTGGTATGATCAATATTTAAATATCAGCACAGTCCCATGACCCTTTCTGCTGTAAAGTTAGGGCTATTATCTGTATGGAGTGCTTGGATATGAAATAGGTTCTGTAGTTCTAATATTCTGCATACTGTTTCCTGAGCAGTTTCCTTAGGAATTAGCTTAGCCCATAGAAGGCTACCAGAATTAGCTGGGCCTCATACTGGGTCACATCCATTTGCCACAGCGGCCAAATTGCTAAGGAAACCCAAGGATTTGAACCAGGAAATCACAATAAAACTTGTTTGGTGAAAAATAAAAACCTTCTCTTTGACAAAAGGCATCAATTTCGCTGTTACACAGAACTCACCTTGATCGGTGTAGCCTATTAGATTTCTCCCCATAAAACTCCATTGGTAGGTTTTTTGTATATTCGAATAGATTCAATGTCAAAAATGTTGTTTTTTGGATCAGAATAACAAAAAGCAAGAAAGAAATGAGGAAAAAGCAAACTCAAACCACAAAATAATGAAAGGAATTGCTGAGAAGCAAAGGAAAATCACCCGATGTGCCGAAAACCATAAAAAAGCTTGATTTTGGGAACCCCAGAGCCTTGCCAGGCTTGAAATAAACATGCCTCCAGGTTCCTAAATTCTGTTATCCAGCATGCCAACAAACTGCAACATCATAAAATGCTTGACAGTCTGTGACATCCATGAAAATTATACAAACCAACATAAATAAGCAAAGAGGCTATAGCAAGATCTGATACTTACTTAGCAACCAGAGAACCAGATTTTTCCGGTTGGATCCACCATCCACCAGCCAAATTGCTGTGGAAATCCCAAGGATTTGAACCAGGAAAACACTGTGAAACTCGATTCAGCAAAAAATAAAAGCCTTCTCTTTGACAAAAGGCATCAATTACACTTTCACAAACAGAATTAACCTTGGTTGGTGTTGCCTGTTAGATTTCTCACCATCAAACTCCATTAGGTAAGTTTTTTGTGTATTCCAATGGATTCAATGCCAAAAATGTTGTTTTTGGGATCAGAATAACAAAAAGGAAGAACAAATGAGGAAAAACCAAATTCAAACTAGAAAATAATGTAAGGAATTGCTGAGAAGCAAAGGAAAACAACTGATGGGCTGAAAATCATAACAAAGCTTGATTTTGGGAACCCCAGAGCCTCTGCCCAGCTCTAAATAAACATGCCTCCAGATTCCTAAATTCTTTTACCCAGCATGCCAACAAATTCTAACATCACCAAATGCTTGACAGTCCAGAAATCCATGACAATTATACAAACATACAGAAACAAGCAAGGAGGCTATAGCAAGATCTGATTATTAGTTAGCAACAAGAGAACTGGATTTTTCTGGATGGATCCACCCTCTAAAAGCCAAATTGCTGTGGAAATCCCGAGAATTTGAACAAGGAAATAGCAGTCAAACTTGATTTGGAGAAAAATAAATACATTCTGTATGACCAAAGGCTTCAATTTCACTTTCAAAAACACAGAACTCACCTTGGATGGTGTTGCCTGTTAGATTTCTCATCATCAAACTCCATTGGGAAGATTTTTTTTATATCTGAATAGATTCATGGTCTAAAGTGTTATTTTTTTCGATAAGAATACAAAAAGCATGAAAAAATGAGGAAAACACAAATTCAATACAGAAAATAATGTAAGGAATTGCTGAAAAGCAAAGAAAAATCACCCGATGTTCCAAAAACCATAAAATGAAGCTGGATTTTGGGAACAATGGAGCCTGTGCCCAGCTTTAACTAAATATGCCTGAGGTCCTAAATTCTGTTATCCAGCATGCCAACAAACTGTAACATCATCAAATGCTTCACATTCCTGACATCCATGAAAATTATACAAACCAACATAAACAAGTAAAGAGGCTATAGCAAATCTGACATTTAATAGGCAACCAGAGAACCACATTTTTCCAGATAGATCCACCCTCCACCAGCCAAATTGCTGTGGAAATCCCAAGGATATGAACCAGGAAAACACTGAGAAACTCGATTTGGCAAAAAATAAAAACCTCTTTGAAAACAGGCATCAATTTCATTTTCAGAAACACAAAACTGACCTTGGACGGTGTTGCTTGTTAGATATTTCACCATAAAACTGCATTGGGTAGGTTTGTTGTGTATCTGAATGGATTGAATGCCAAAAGGGTTGTTTTTTGGGTCAGAATAACAAAAAGGAAGACTAAGCGAGGAAAAAGCAAATTCAAACCAGAAAATAATGGAAGGAAATGCTGAAAAGCAAAAGAAAATCACGTGATGTTCCAAAAACCATAAAACGAAGCTTGATTTTGGGAACCCCAGAGCCTGTGCCCAGCTTTAAATAAACATGACTCCAGCTCCTAAATTCTGTTATCCAGCATGCCAACAAATTCTAACATCATAAAATTCTTTACAGTCCATGACATCCATGAAAATTATAATAACCTACATTAACAAACAAAGAGACTATAACAAGATCTGATACTTACTTAGCAACCGTAGAACCAAATTTTTCCATTTAGAACCATGCCATGCCAATGAAATTATTGTGGAAATCCCAAGGATTTGACCAGGAAATAGCAGTCAAACTCGATTTGGCAAAAAATAAAAACCTTCTCTGACAAAAGGCATAAATTTCACTTTCACAAATACAGAACGCACCTTGGACGGTGTTGCCTGTTAGATTTCTCACCATAAAACACCATTGGGTAGGTTTTTCTATATCTGAATGGATTTAATGTTGAAAATGTTGTTTTTGTGATCAGAATTAAAAAAGGAAGAATAAAATGAGGAAACAGCAAATTCAAACCAGAAAATAATGTAAGGAATTACTGAGAATCAAAGGAAAATCACCTGATGTGCTGAAAACCTTAAGACAAAGCTTGATTTTGGGAACCCCAGAGCCTGTGCCCAGATTTCAATAAACATCCCTCAAGCTCCCTAAATTCTGTTGTCCAGCATGCCAAGAAACAATAACATCATCAAATCCTTACAGTCTGTGACATCCATGAAAATTATACAAACCAACATAAACAAGCAAAGAGGCTATTGCAAGATCTGATTAATAGTCAGTAACAAGAGAACTGGATTTTTCCGGATGGATCCAACCTCCAGTGGCCAAATCGCTGTGGAAATCTCAAAGATTTAAACCAGGAAATCGCAGTATAGCTCGATTTGGAGAAAGATAAAAAATTTCTCTTTGACAAAAGGCATCAATTTCACTTTCACAAACACAGAACTCACCTTGGTCGGTGTTGCCTGTTAGATTTCTCATCACCAAATTTCATTGGGTAGCTTTTGGCATATCTGAAAGGATTCAATGTCAAAAGTGTAGCTTTTGGTATCAGAATAACAAAAAGGAAGAAAGAAAGGAGGAAAAAGCAAACTCAAACCACAAAATAATGTAAGGAATTAATGAGAAGCAAAGGAAAATCACCCGATGTGCCGAAAACCATAAGACAAAGCTTGATTTTGAGAACCCCAGAGGTTTTGCCCTGATTTCAATAAATATGCCTACAACTTCCTAAATTCTGTTGTCCAGCATCCAAAAAAAAAAATCCTAAAATGCTTAACAGTCCATGACATCCATAAAAATTATACAAACCAACAAAAAACAAAGAGGCTATAGCAAGATCTGATATTTATTTAGCAACCAGAGAACCGGATTCCACCCTCCAACAGCCAAGGAAATCCTGCAAATTAGGACAGGAAAAGGCAGTCTAACTCGATTTAGAGAAAGATAAAAAATTTCTCTTTGACAAAAGGCATCAATTTCACTTTCACACACACTGAAGTCACCTTAGTCACTGTTGCCTGTTAGATTTCTCACCATAAAACACCCTTGGGAAGGTTTTTTGTATATCTGAATGCATTCAATGTTGAAAATGTTGTTTTTTGGATCAGAATTAAAAAAAAAGCAAGAGCAAAACTAGGAAAAAGCAAATTCAAACCAGGAAATAATGTAAGGAATTGCTGAGAAGCAAAGAAAAATCACCTGATGTGCCAAAATCCATAAAATGAAGCTTGATTTTGAGAACTCCAGAGCCTTTGCCCAGATTTCAATAAACATGCCACAGCTTCCTAAATTCTATTCAGCATGCCAACAAACTGCAACATCATAAAATGCTTGACAGTTCGTGATATCCATGAAAATTATATAAACCAACATAAACAAACAAAGAGGCTATAGCAAGATCAGATACTTACTTAGCAACCAGAGAACCGGAATTTTCGAGTTGGATCCACCCTTCACCAGCCAAATGGCTGTGGAAGTCCCACGAATTAGTACCAGGAAATAACAGTCAAACTCGATTTAGAGAAAGATGAAAAATTTCTCTTTGACAAAAGCATCAATTTCACTTTCACAAACACTGAACTCACTTTAGTCAGTGTTGCCTGTTACATTTCTCACCATAAAACACCATTAGGAAGATTTTTGTATATCTGAATGCATTCAATGTCGAGAATGTTGTTTCTTGGAACTGAATTTTAAAAAGTTAAAACAAAACAAGAAAAGAGCAAATCCAAACCAGAAAATAATGTAAAGAGTTGGTGAGAATCAAAGGAAAATCACCTGATGTGCTGAAAACCTTAAGACAAAGCTTGATTTTGGGAACGCCAGAGCCTTTGCCCAGATTTCAATAAACATGCCTCCAGCTTCCTAAATTTTGTTGTCCAGCATGCCAAGAAACAATAACATCATCAAATCCTTACAGTCTGTGACATCCATGAAAATTATACAAACCAACATAAACAAGCAAAGAGGCTATTGCAAGATCTGATTAATAGTCAGTAACAAGAGAACTGGATTTTTCTGGATGGATCCAACCTCCAGTGGCCAAATAGCTGTGGAAATCCCAAGGATTTGTACCCAGAAATCGCAGTATAGCTCGATTTGGAGAAAGATAAAAAATTTCTCTTTGACAAGAGGCATCAATTTCACTTTCACAAACACAGAACTTACCTTGGTCGGTGTTGCCTGTTAGATTTCTCACCATAAAACACCACTGGGAAGGTTTTTTGTATAGCTGAATGGATTCAATGTCAAAAGTGTTGTTTTTTTGGATAAAAATAAAAAAAGGAAGAATGTACACACATATAACATAGCATAGTAGACCAATATAGCAATTTTAATAATAGCTTTTAAAATCTTTAACTCCTTTTGTAGATTGCCAATTGATTTGAATTGCTTTTTGTTTTTAGTAACCTCAGTTAACCATACTTTCTCTCAGTTGGTACTGTTAATACATTATTGGCTTCATCTGATTACAGAGCCATCCCAAAGTACTGAATACAGTAGAAGTGGCTGGAAAAAGTCCATAGGAACCTATAGGAGGACAGCTAAACACAGAACCAACAACACTTAGTTTTATGAGCAGCAAATCATATATAACTGTGGATGACAAAAGACTTTAAGTCGCCATGTTTAAAATTATAAACTCATCAACCAACAAGAGGCACTTGCTTACTTCACAGTATTTTTGAAAGCACCTGTAGGATTTTACTAGTATTCAACCCTTTAGGCCTCTGGGGCTTTCTCATTAAGATAACTATCATGTCTAGTAACACAAGATCATTAGACTTTTTAATTCTCAAACATTTGTATTAATAGCATTTTCCATTATAGAAACTTAAAACTTGGTAACACGTCACATCTTGACAGTACTTCTAATATAATCCAAATAGCCTGATTAGTCGGTGTCTCTATAAGATGAGAGACATAGGTCCTTCGATTTTTTCAGTTGGGCCCAAACTGGAAAAACCAAAGTCCAGGATTTACTGGAAATTTTAGAGACCAGATTGTTTGAAACTTTGATTTTTTTAATGCCTGTCAAGAATGACAAGAAGGCTCAAAATCCAAAATATCTGGTTGAAATAAGATTCCTTAGAATCATGACATAACATAGACCAAATTTGATCATTGTTACAAGGTGGCCAAATTGCTGTGGAAATCCCAAGGATTTGAGACATGAAATCACAGTCTAACTTGACATGGCAAAAAATAAAAACCTTCTCTTTGACAAAAGGCATCAATTTCACTGTCACACACACACACAATTCACCTTGGACGGTGTTGCCTATTAGATTTCTCACCATAAAACACCATTGGGTAGGTTTTTCTATATCTGAATGGATTTAATGTTGAAAATGTTGTTTCTTGGATCAGAATAAAAAAAAGCAAGAGCAAAACTAGGAAAAAGCAAATTCAAACCAGAAAATAATGTAAGGAATTGCTGAGAAGCAAAGGAAAATCACCTGATATGCCAAAAAACCTTAAGACAAAGCTTGATTTTGGGAACCCCAGTGCCTGTGCACAGCTTGAAATAATCATGCCTCCAGCTTTCTAAATTCTGTTATCCAGCATGCCAACAAACTCTAACATCATAAAATGCTTGACAGTCCGCCGGCGCCGTGGCTCAACAGGCTAATCCTCCGCCTTGCGGCGCCGGCACACCGGGTTCTAGTCCCGGTCGGGGCACCGATCCTGTCCCGGTTGCCCCTCTTCCAGGCCAGCTCTCTGCTGTGGCCAGGGAGTGCAGTGGAGGATGGCCCAAGTGTTTGGGCTCTGCACCCCATGGGAGACCAGGAGAAGCACCTGGCTCCTGCCATCGGAACAGCGCGGTGCGCCGGCCGCAGCGCGCTACCGCGGCGGCCATTGGAGGGTGAACCAACGGCAAAAGGAAGACCTTTCTCTCTGTCTCTCTCTCTCTCACTGTCCACTCTGCCTGTCAAAAATAAAAAAAAAAAATAAAAAAAAAAAAAAAATGCTTGACAGTCCATGACATTCAGGAAAATTATGCAAACAAACATAAACAAACGAAGAGGCTATAGCAAGATCTGATATTTACTCAGCAAGGAGAGAACTAGGTTTTTCCAGTTGGATCCACCCTCCAGTGACCAAATTGCTGTGGAAAACCCGAGGATTTGAACCAGGAAATCACAGTCAAACTCAATTTGGCAAAAAATAAAAACCTTCTCTTTGAGAGAAGGCATCAATTTTACTTGCACACACACGTAACTGAACTTGGTCGGTGTTGCCTGTTAGATTTCTCACATAAAACTCCACTGGGTAGGTTTTTTGTATATCTGAATAGATTCAATGTCAAAAGTGTTGTTTTTTGGATCAGAATAACAGAAAGTATGAAAGAAATGAGGAAAAAGCAAATTCAAAGCAGAAAATAATGTAAGAAATTGCTGAGAAGCATAGGAAAATCACCTGATGTGCCAAAAACCATAAAACAAAGCTTGATTTTGGGAACCCCAGAGCCTGTGCCAAACCTTAAATAAACATGCCTCCAGCTTCCTAAATTCTGTTATCCAGCGTGCCAACAAACTCTAACATCATAAAATGCTTTACAGTCCATGACATCCATGAAAATTATTCAAACCAACACAAATGAGTATAGAGGCTATAGCAAGATCTGATTATTACTTAGCAACAAGAGAACCAGATTTTTCCGGTTGGATACGCCCTCCAGAGGCCAAATTGCTGTGGAAATCCCAAGGATTTGAACCAGGAAATCGCAGTGAATCTCGATTTGGGGAAAAGTAGAAAGCTACTCTTCAACAAAAGGCTGCAACTTCTTTTTGACAAACACAGAAATCATTTTGGTCGGTGTTGCCTGTTAGATTTCTAACACTAAAATTCCATTGGGTAGGTTTTTTGTATTTTGAATGGATTCAATGTCAAAATGTTCTTTTCTGAATCAGAGTAATGAAAAGAAATTAAAAAATGAGGAACAAGCAAATTCAAACCAGAAAATAATGTAAGCAATTGCTGAGAAGCAAAGGCAAAATCCGCTGATGTGCCGAAAACCTTGAAAGGAACCTTGAAACATGGAACCCAAGAGCCTGTTCCCAGATTTAAATAAACATGCCTTCAGTTTACTAAATTCTGTTTCCAGCACGCAAATAAATTGTAACTTCATAAAATATGTACACTCAGTGACATCCATGAAAATTATGCAAGAAAACATAAACAAACATAGAGACTATGGCAAGATCTGATATTTAGTTAGCAACCAGAGAACCAGATTTTTCTGGTTGGATCCACCCTCAACTAGCCAAATTGCTGTGGAAATCCCAGGGTTGTAACCAGAAAATTGCAGTGAACCTCTATTTGGGGAAAATTAGAAACCTTCTCTTCTACAAAAGGCTTCAATTTCACTTTCACAAATGTAGAAATCACCTTGGTCAGTGTTGCCTGTTAGATTTCTAACCATAAAACTAAATCGGGTAGCTTTTTTATTTCTGAATAGATTGCAAGTCAAAAGTGTTGTTTTTTTGGATCACAAAAACAAAAAGAAAGTAAGAAAAGAGGAAAAAGCAAATCCAAACCAGAAAATGTAAGGAATTGATGAGAAGCAAAGGCAGAACCGGCTGATGTGCCAAAAACCATAAAACAAAGCTTCTCTTTTGGGAACCCAAGAACCTGTGCCCAGATTTAAATAAACATGCCTCCAGTTTCCTAAATTCTCTTACCCAGCACGCAAACAAACTGTAACATCATAAAATGCTTTACAATCCATAAAATCTGTGAAAATTATGCAAACAAACATAAAGCAAACATAGATGCTGTAGCAAGATCTGATATTTAGCTAGCAACCAGATTCACAGATTTTCCTGGTTGGATCCACCCTCAACTGTCAAAAATGGAATTGAAATCCCAAGGATTTGACCCAGGAAATCGCAGGGAAGCTCGATTTTGTGAAAATAAAAACCAACTCTCTGACAAAAGGCATCAATTTCATTTTCACAAACACAGAACTCACTTTGTTCGGTGTTGCCTGTTAAATTTCTCACCATAAAACACCATTGGAAAGGTTTTTTGTATATCTGAATGAATTCAGTGTCAGAAGTGTTTTTTGGATCCTAGTGAATGGGGAAAAGTTGGAAGCATTTCCACTGAAATCTGGTACCAGACAGGGATGCCCACTCTCACCACTGCTATTCAATATAGTTCTGGAAGTTTTAGTCAGAGCTATTAGGCAAGAAAAAGAAATTAAAGGGATACAAATTGGGAAGGAAGAACTCAAACTATCCCTCTTTGCAGATGATATGATTCTTTATTTAGGGGACCCAAAGAACTCTACTAAGAGATGATTGGAACTAATTGAAGAGTTTGGCAAAGTAGCAGGATATAAAATCAATGCACAAAAATCAACAGCCTTTGTATACACACGCAATGCCATGGCTGAGGAAGAACTTCTAAGATCAATCTCATTCACAATAGCTACAAAAACAAATACCTTGCAATAAACTTAACCAAGGATGTTAAGGATCTCTATAATAAAGATTATAAAACCTTTAAGAAAGAAATAGAAGAGGATACCAAAAATGGAGAAATCTTCCATGCTCATGGATTGGAAGAATCAATATCATCAAAATATCCATTCTCCCAAAAGCAATTTATACATTCAATGCAATATCAATCGAAATACCGAAGACATCCTTCTCAGATCTGGAAAAATGATGCTGAAATTCATATGGAGACACAGGAGACCTCGAATAGCCAAAGCAATCTTGTACAACAAAAACAAAGCCAGAGGCATCACAATACCAGATTTCAGGACATACTACAGGGCAGTTGTTATCAAAACAGCATGGTACTGGTACAGAAACAGATGGATAGAACAATGGGACAGAATAGAAACACCAGAAATCAACCCAAACATCTACAGCCAACTTATATTGGATCAAGGATCCAAAACCAATTCCTGGAATAAGGACAGTTTATTCAATAAATGTTACTGGAAAATTGGATTTTCACGTGCAGAAGCATGAAGCAAGACCCCTACTTTTCACTTTACACAAAAATTCACTCAACATGGATTAAAGACTTAAATCTTTAAAGAACTGGAACCCAATGCCTTCAAATTATTAGAGAGCATTGGAGAAACCCTGCAAGATATAGGCACAGGCAAAGACTTCTTGGAAAAGACCCCAGAAGCACAGGCAGTCAAAGCCAAAATTAACTATTGGGAATGCATCAAATTGAGAAGTTTCTGTACTTCAAAAGAAACAGTCAGGAAAGTGAATAGGCAAACAAAAGAATGGGAAAAATATTTGCAAACTATGCAACAGATAAAGGGTTGATAACCAGAATCTAGAAAGAAATCAAGAAACTCCCCAACATCAAAACAAGCAATCCACTTAAGAGATGGCCCAAAGACCTCAACAGACATTTTTCAAAAGAGGAAATCCAAATGGCCAACAGACACATGAAAAAATGTTCAGGATCACTAGCCATCAGGGAAATGCAAATCAAAACCACAATGAGGTTTCACCTCACTCCGGTGAGAATGGCTCACATTCAGAAATCTACCAACAGCAGATGCTGGAGAGGATGTGGGGAGAAAGGGACACTAACCCACTGTTGGTGGGAATGCAAACTGGTTAAGCCACTATGGAAGTCAGTCTGGAGATTCCTCAGAAACCTGAAAATAACCCTACCATACAACCCAGCAATCCCACTCCTTGGAATTTACACAAAAGAATTTAAATTGGCAATCAAAAAAGCCATCTGCACATTAATGTTTATTGCAGCTCAATTCACAATAGCTAAGACCTGGAACCAACACAAATGCCCATCAACAGTAGACTGGATAAAGAAATTATGGGACATATACTCTATAGAATACTATACAGCAGTCAAAAACAATGAAACCCAGTCATTTGCAACAAGATGGAGTAATCTGGAAAAAATTATGCTGAGTGAATTAAGCCAGTCCCAAAGGGACAAATATCATATGTTCTCCCTGATCAGTGACAACTAACTGAGCACCAAAGGGGCAACCTGTTGAAGTGAAATGGACAGTATGAGAAACTATGATTTGATCAGCCCTTGTCCTGACTGTTGATGTACAATGTAATACTTTATCCCTTTTAGTATGTTTTTTTTTCCTAGTACTAGTGGTTGAACTCTGTAATTAACACACAATTATTCTTAGGTGTTTAAATCTTAACTGAAAAGTGATCCCTGTTAAATATAAGAGTGGGAATAAGAGAGGGAGATGTACAATTTGGGACATGCTCAAATGGACTTGCCCCAAATGGTGGAGTTAGAAATGTGCCAGGGGATTCCAATACAATCCCATCAAGGTGGCATGTACCAATGCCATCTTACTAGTCCAAGTGATCAATTTCAGCTCACAATTGATCACACTGATAGGTCTAAGAGTGAAAGGGATCACACAAACAAGACTAGTGTCTGCTAATACTAACTGATAGAATCAAAAAGGGAGAGAATGAGCCAACATGGGAAGGGGGAGACACAGCAGACTCATAGAATGACAGATGTCCAAAATAGCACTGTGGCCTCAGAATCAGCCCTCAAGGCATTAAGTTCTGGCTCAAGAGCCCATGAGAGTATTTTAGGCATGGAAAGCCAAGACACTCTGGGGAAAAACAAAGAAGACCTAAATGAAAGATCTCTGCAAGTGAGATCCCAGTGGAAAGAACAGGGCCATCAAAGAAGGAGGTACCTTCCTCTGAAGGGAGGAGAGAACTTCCACTTTGACTATGACCCTATTGGAATAAGATCAAAGTCGACGAACCCTAAAGGCTTCCATAGCCTCAGCAATTCTTGACTAGAGCCTAGGGATATTACTGACGCCATAAACAAACGTGTCTAATTTTTAAATCAACATCAGGAGTCACTGTGTACTTACGTCTCATGTGGGATCTGTCCTTAATGTGTTGTCCAATGTGAAGTGATGCTATAACAAGTACTGAAACAGTATTTTTACACTTTGTGTTTCTGTGTGGGTGCAAACTGATGAAATTTTTACTTAGGATATACTGAATCGATTTTCTGTATATAAAGATAATTGTAAATGAAAAAAAACTGGGTGTTAAATTGGACATTGCATAGAAAATTAATCAATTTTCAAAAAAAATCATAGGTTCTCTGCCCTTAATGTGCTGTACATTTGATTTAATACTATAACTAGTACTCCAACTGTATTTTTCACTTTGTGTTGCTATGTGAGGGCAAACTGTTGAAATCTTTACTTAATATATACTAAACTGATCTTCTCTATTTAAAGAGAATTGAAAATGAATCTTGATGTGAATGTAAGGGGAGAGGGAGCGGGAAAGGGGAGGGTTGTGGGTGAGAGGGAAGTTATGGGGAAGGGGGAAGCCATCGTAATCCATAAGCTGTACTTTGGAAATTTATATTCATTAAATAAAAGCTTTAAAAAAAGAAATCTTTACTTAATTTATACTAAATCAATCTTCTGTATATAAAGATAATTGAAAATGAAAAAAAGTGGGGTTTTTTTTGGATCAGAATAACAAAAAGGAAGAAAGAAATGAGGAAAAAACAAATCCCAACCAGAAAATAATGTAAGGAATTGCTGAGAAACAAAGGAAAAATTGGCTGATGTGCTGACAACCTTAAAATGAAGCTTGACTTTTGGGAACCCCACAGCCTATGCCAAGATTTAAATAAACATGCCTCCAGTTTCCTAAATTCTGTTATCCAGCATGCAATCTGTAACATCATAAAATGCTTGACATTCCATGACATCCATGAAAATTGTGCTAACAAACATAAACAAACAGAAAGGCTATAGCAGAATCTGATATTTAGTTAGTAACAAGAGAACTGGATTTTTCCAGTTCAATCCACCCTCAACTGGCCAAATTGCTATGGAAATCCCAAGGATTGTAACCAGAAAATCGCAGTCAAATTCAATTTCTGGAAAAATAAAAACCTTCTCTTTAACAAAAGGCTGAAACTTCTTTTTCAAAAACACAGAAATCATCTTGGTCACTGTTGCCTGTTAGTTTTCTAACCATAAAATTCCATTGGGTAGGTTTTTTGTATAATCGAAGGGATTCAAAGTCAAAAGTGTTATTTTTAGCATCAGAATAACAAAAAGAAAGAAAGAAATGAGGAAAAAGCAAATTCAAACCAGAAAATAATGTATGGAATTGCTGAGAAGCAATGGAAAAATTGGCTGATGTGCTGAAAACCATGAAATGAAGCTTGACTTTTGGGAACCCAAGAGCCTGTGCCCAGGTTAAATAAACATGCCTCCAGTTTCCTAAATTCTGTTATCCAGCATGCAATCTGTAACATCATAAAATGCTTTACAGTCTGTGACATCCATGATAATTATGCAAACAAACATAAGCAAACAGAGAAGCTATAGCAAGATCTGATATTAATAAGCAACAAGAGAAAAGGATTTTCCGGTTGGAGTCACCCTCAACCGGCCAAATTGCTGTGGAAATCCCAAGGAGTTTAACCAGGAAATCACAGTCAAACTCGATTTGGGCAAATACAGCAACATTCTATTCGACAAAAGGCCGCGACTTCTTTTTCACGAACACGGAAACCATCTTGGTCGGTGTTGCCTGTTAGATTTCTAACCATCAAACTCCATTGGGTAGGTTTTTTGTATATCTGAATGGATTCAATGTCAGAAGTGTTGTTTTCTGGATCATAATAACAAAAAGAAAGAAAGAAAAGAGGAAAAAGCAAATTCAAACTATAAAATAATGTAAGGAAATTCTGAGAAGCAAAGGCAAAATTGGGTGATGTGTCAAAAACCACAAACGAACTTGAATTTTGGGAACCCCTTCTAATTGAACTGAAGCCAGGAGCCGAGCCTGTGAGAGTGCGCCAGTACCCGATCCCTGCCAAGGCAAGGCAAGGGATAACACCTCACATACAGAGATTATTGAAGGGCGGTGTCTTGAGACGGTGCAAATTCCCTTGGAACACATCCTTGTTGCCTGTCTGCAAGCCAGAGGGAAAGGACTATTGACCAGTGCAGGACCTCTGGGAGGTCAGCAGAAGAATAGAGGACATTCATCCAACCTTCCCCAACCCATACAGTCTCAGCAGCCTGATCCAAACACAGATATGTTATACTATTTTACACTTAAATGATGCTTTTTTTAGCCTACCCCTCACTGCCAAAAGCCAAGAGATATTTGCCTTTGAGTGGTGGGATGAGGAAACTGGATGACAGGGACAGCTCAAATGGACTCGGCTCCCACAGGGATACAAAAATAGTCCCACACTGTTTAATGAGGCCTTGAGCGAAGACCTGAGTGAGTATCAAATGACCCACCCATCTGTGACTGTTGCAATATGTAGATGATTTGTTAATAGCTAGTGAGACCCACACTGTGTACTTATGTCCCATATGGGATCTGTCCTTAATGGGTTGTCCAATGTGAAGTAATGATATAGCTAGTACTTAAACAGTATTTTTACACTTTGTGTTTATGTGTGGGTGCAAACTGATGTAATCTTTACTTAGTATATACTGAATCGATCTCCTGTATATAAAGATAATTGAAAATGAAAAAAAATAACAAACTTGGTGTTAAATTGGAAATTACATAGAAAATTAATCACTTTTTTAAAAAAAATATCATGCAGGATCTCTGTCATTAATGTGCTGTACACTGTTATTTAATGTTATAACTAGTACTCCAACAGTATTTTTTCACTTTGTGTTGCTATGTGAGGGCAAACTGTTGAAATCTTTACTTAATATATACTAAACTGATTTTCTGTATATAAAGAGAATTGAAAATGAATCTTGATGTGAATGGAACGGGAGAGGGAGTGGGAAAGGGGAAGGTTGTGGGTGGGAGGGAAGTTATGGGGGGGAAGCCATTGTAATCCATAAGCTATACTTTGGAAATTTATATTCATTAAATAAAAGATTAAAAAAATAGCTAGTGAGACCCAAGAGGAATGAATGAAGGGCACTCAAGATTTTCTTGAAGCCCAGTGTGGCCTGGCTCTGCTTGCTGTTGGCGGACAGCTAGCTGCTCCACCTGGGGGAGCTGCTGGGTCATCCGGCTCTGTTTCTGCCCCTTTCAGCCACTGCCATGCAGATGTGATCCCTGCTGCTGCCCACTCAAAGCTGCCTGCCGACTTAACTGAGCTGTGAACCTGGACATGGATCATCTGTGGGAAGTAGCCTCGGGGGCAGAAGGACCAGCCTGGCAGAGGGAAGGCCACAGAGGTGCTCCTTGTGCTCACTTGCCAAGGACATCCCCCCAGTCTCCACCCCCGATGAGGTTTGCAGGCGCTTTAACAGTTGTTGGTGAGCTCATCATCTCTCTGCAGGATGTGGCACTCATGAGTGAGTTCTCTACTTAGAAACCAGAGTGGGAGGGTCCCTTCCACCTCTTTCAGGCTTCTCTGTGCCCCTGGGTCCATTTGCTGTCTTCTGGGTGGAGGCTGGGAGACTGGGTCAGTAGCACGGACATGACCCGACCTGCAGTGGAGAGCAGACTACAGGGCCATGTTGTGATAGGAGCCAGCCAAAGGTGCAGGTGGCTGTGGGTGTGGCAGCAGAGGGAAGGCATGTGGGGCCCTGAGAGCATAGGAAGGGTGAGGGGTGTGTGGTTATGGGTGTGGATGTGCAGACTCATGCACCAGGGCCTGGCTTTTAGGAGATCTGCTATTGCTGGGGGAATGGGGGCAGTGCCCAGGTCACCAGGCTTTCCCTGGTGCACTGGGACTTAGCTTCTCCCTGGGCACCTGGGCAGTTTCACGGCCATCCATTCAGTCCAGAGGCATCTCCCTTTTCCTTTTCAATGCCGGTAAGCACTTGGGGAGTGTTTCCCAAGCCCAGGCTTTGTAGCTGGCAACGTGTCCATCCATGGGCCACTCAACACTCGCCCCTACAGGCAGGCCCACAGCAGGTGCTACAGTGCTAATTAGGGCCCTGGTGCTTTCTGGAACTCTTCCCACAGGCAGTTTTTCCAGGGATGCTTGCAGGTCAACCCTAGGTTGATGATTTGGAGGCCTTTCTCTGAATCAAAATGCACACATTGTATCTAAACAGCAGAAGCTGCACCATCTCCTCCCTTGCCAGTTATAATAATGTGGGCAAGGAGGGAGGGAGGCTCAAAATCCCTTTTCTGTGCTGTTCCAGCTGCTCTCCCTTTATTATTATCCACACACCAGGACTAGGCCTGGGTTTCCTCCAACTTCTTTTTCCTTTTATTTGATTCAGATGAAGCTATTATTAGAGAAACTGAGTCCCTGAGTCAGATGGACTAGGGATAGAGAACCCCCAATCTCAAGATACTTTCATGTCCTGGAAATTTGTTTTGTCAGATGTTGTTTGAAATGAACAGTCTGCTAGAATTCGTGTGTCATGGAGATTGGGGTGATACAGAATCAGGTTTGCTGTGATGATATTTGAGCAGCAGCACTCAGGTACAAGGTCTTAGTGTCTCTGGTGTGTGCTTAGACCGTGAATTACACAGACACCTTCACCCTCTGATCTAGGGGAGACACATCTGCAGCCCCTGCCCCGATGTGCGTGTCCCAGGCCCATGACAGGATGGGTTATCTGTTCTCAGTGGAGGTGGAAGATGTGACATGCAGGGGCCCGCTAGGTCAGGTGAGAAATAAACAGCAGGCCTGAGTTGGGGGAGTTCTGGACAGGGATTGACTGGGGAGTCAGAAGAAGCATAACTGGGCAGAGGCCTTTGCATGTAGTCTGTGGGTATCCTCCTAGGGCTGAAGGAGGACTGTCCAATACCCTGAGTGCATAAATAAGCTCAATGTTTTCCTTGTCATAGGAAGGGAGCCCCCTGGGGCTTGGGAATGCCAGAGAAGGGTTCTGATTGCCAGGGAGTGTGGAGTAGGAGTGTGGGAGTGGGAAATGCTGATCCTCTGCCTGCTGACCTTGTTACCTAAGTCCACTTGTTTAAGTAGAGCTTGTGTTTGGAGTTTCACGTTCATATGTGTGTAGCGGATGCAGGCAGATGCTATCTCAAGTCCTCTCAGCTCCCTGCCTTTTGATTTAAGGGAAGGGGTTCAGCTCACTGCTGGGGCAGGACCTCGCTGTCAGTCACGGAGCACCAGTTCTGCCTCTCCCTGTCCCCAGGCCTTCCCATCTAGGCTCATAAATCTGTTTGGGAGGCAGAAGAGCAACAATGAACATGGGATTCAGAACTAAAGGCCACAATCACAGTACAGAAGGAATTCTAGAAAAAGCCAGGGTGGGGTGAGTGGTGTCTAATAAGTATGGGCAGCAGCCCAGGCTCAGCAGGACTGAAGTTAGGGCCTAGACTTCAGCTTCCTTCTTGAGCCATAAATTAAATAACAACAACATCAACAACAACAAACCACCAAAACCAAAGGAAAAAAAACAGCCATTGAATGACAAAAGTCACAATGCATGGGCTCCCTGTGTGAGTGGCCACCCCATGGGGCTTCATTCTGACTGGGCAGAAGTCAAAGGTGGTTTATGGTAAAAAGAACCCAGACAGGTGTGTTTAACTCTTTCCTGCCAGCAGAGATGTTTCAGAGCTGCCTCCTGACTTCTCAGCCTGCTCTGGCAGCTTTTATTGTTCTTTTTTCTCTATTTGAAGACAGCACCTGCTATGGAAGTGCTCAGTGACTTCTCCATGACACAGCTATGGGAAGGTGAATGAGTGGCTTAAAGGAGACCTTACCATCAAGTCTTGGACACAGCTGGTGATGTGGCTCATGGCCAGTGTGGACCTCACTCTCATGATGACACTGTACTGCCCCTAGAGCATTGTGTCCTTCTCTGATGATGGGGAGTGTCCCATGGAGTCTGTATCATGGTGATCCTCTGAGCTGCAGTTGTACCTCTGTGAGCTGCTACTACTACAGAGCTGTAGCCCTGCCTGAGCTTAGGTATTGATTGCTGACAGTCGAGGAAACTGTGGCAGTTGTTGTCGTAGAGAGAGTGTGATGCACTCACTCATTAATTTAAGCATCCAGCCAGATGTACTGCATGTCCACCATGTTCCAGGTGTGAGGCCAGGCACTGAGGACAGGATGCTGAGCAAGGCAGCTTATGCTTCCTGCTTGTCGTACCTTAAATTCTAGTTAGCAATTGCAGGGACTCCTGGAAAGTGTTCTAATCTGAAAAGTATAAAATGCCCTGGATTCCAAGGTCTGAGCACCCAGTCTTGTCTAAGAGTTAAGGATAACTTTCTAGAAGAAGTGACATTTGTGCTGATGCCTGAACTTCAAGAAGTAGTTTATTCTAAGGAGCTATGCCTGGCAGGTTGCTTTTCGTGGGACAGTATACAGCGTCTCAGTGGAAGAAAGAAATCCAGTGCTGCCAGGGTTTGCTTATGAGAAAGTGATAATCAGATTCTCCCTGCCAGGACCACAAGCTGACCTCATCTCCCTGCAGTACTTCTTCATCCAACAGCCAGGCCTGGTTGAGAATGTCCACTTGGAGCTCATGTGGTTCTGAGGCCTGACGTCACAGACGATCTTGCTTTTCAAGTAACTTTGCAAAGAGAAATCGCTATCAAATACTTCCTGATGATGTGTGATCGCTTCACCACCAGAAGACCCCAAGAGTATTCAGAACCATGCCCAACACAGAGGAGACACTCAGGAAATATTCTATGAGCAAAGGAGGACATCGCCTTGCTGCTGTTTATTGGGAGGTAGATTAGGAGTCCTGATTAAACTGAAGTTAATGCTCAGCTGTATATTTTGCCCTCTGCATGGTTGGTCACTTGACCATTAGCTGAAGCTCCATTGTCCTTTGGATTCTTGGTAGAGTTCTTTGGTTTCCCATTCTAGGTGCATTGCTTGGCCTTGGCTTTCTTGAGGGAGGCTAGGTCAAAAGAGGGAGTCCTACTTCTTCCTGGGAGCCTGGTGGTCATGGTGGATAGCTAAGATGTTTCTATGAAGCGGAAATGGTCATGAAAAACCACAGACAGGAAGGGCTTGAACATTTCCAGGGCAGGCATCATCCTGTGATGTCAGGACTGCTGGCTTCAAGTCATGTGTGGTGGTGGTGGAGAGGGGGTGGTGACTGTGGGGATCATCCTGTGTAATGCAGATTCCCAGGACCCACACTCATGCTTCTGAGCAGAACCACAAGGAATGCTGCCCAGAGTTCTGTGTCTTTAGCAGGCAGCCTCCCGAACTGATGCTTTTGTCCCTTGAGGTTTCTGGATCCCTCTTCTAGGGGGCCAGCATCAGAGGGAATAAAGGTTTTGCAGAGGAGTTTGACCCTGAGGGACTGGGAGTTAGGGTTAGGAGGGAGGAGAGACAGAGGATGCCATTCTCCAGAGCAGCAGGTGAGAGTGGAGACACAGGTCTGCTCCCAGCAGTGCCTTTCTTGCCCAGTCCTGGGGAGGATCCCCCTTGTGTCCCCCTGGTGGCCTTGGCTCCTTCATGGGGAGTTCCCTTTCCTTCTCATGTTGCTGAGCAGCTGACGGTGCATGCTCCAGCTGCCCCTTCTCTGCAATTTTGTAATTATGAGGTGGCCCAGGGGAGGGGCTTGGGGTGCTTAGCCTGATGTGGGGGAGGCTGGGCATGCTTTGGTATGGCTTGGGCTCCCACCAGCACATCTTGCTGCTATATGCTGCCAGGAGGGGCTGGAGGGTTGTTTTATTTGTTTGTTTTTAAATCAGCACTCCCTTTCTCTTTGCCAGCTCTCAAGTTTTGAAATCCTAATTTGTAAAGAAATAAGTGCTGGAGGGTGGGAAGTGGCAGAATAGTCACGGGCACATGCAGATTGGCCTTCTGCTTCAAGTTCTTCCCCTTCCTGGGGCAGTGCCAGTGGCTGAGAGGTTAAATGACCCACAGAAAGCACTCAGGATGAGTTCTTGTGGCTTTAGATTACTGTCCACTAGAGGCTGCCTTCCTCAAACTTGCTTCTAGACTTCTGTGTGGGATTTACTCCTAACATAATTTCCTCTCTCCTTTTAAAAGGCTCACCTCATTTCATTGTAATTATTTGCTTCATTGTTTCTCTCCTGTAGGTGTATGTCTATCTCCTTGTGTCACAGTATCCAGTGTATCACTTCATGTTGTGCTTGGCTCAAGAGATAGTGGTTGTGAGAGCAAACACTCCTCTTTGCTGAGAGGCACTGGCTGGCTTAGCCCATTTGATAAAGTGTGAAGGACCCCTCAGTGTTGAGCACAGGACTGGGCAGCTCCTGGCACACTGAAAGTGGGAAGTGATGGCTAGAAAGTGAAGAACAGCTTAAGGACAGGGTCACAATGCAGGATCAGAAATGCTGGGCTTGTCGGGGATGAGCTGTGTGACTCCAGCAAAATCACTTTGTTCTTCTGAGCCCCAGCTACTCCAACTTAAAATGAGAGGAAGCTGCCAGTGCTGAGGCTCACTAGGCTAAGCCCCCCCCCCTCCTTGTGGTGCCGGCAGCCTGGGATCTAGTCACAGTTGGGGCGCCAGATTGTGTCCTGGTTGCTCCTCTTCTAGTCCAGCTCTTTGCTGTGGCCCGGGAAGGCAGTGGAGGATCGCCCAAGTGCTTGGGCCCTGCACCTGCATGGGAGGCCAGGAGGAAGCACCTAGCTCCTGACTTCAGATTGGCACAGCGTGCTGGCTGTAGTGGCCACTTGGGGAGTGAACCAATGGAAAAAGGAAGACCTTTCTGTCTCTCTCACGGTCTAACTCTGCCTGGCAAAAACATAAATAAATAAATACATAAATACATAAATAAATAATAAATTTAAAAATGAGAGGAAGCAGATAATCTTGCCCTGCCTTTCTGGGTGGCTGAGATGGAATAGATCATACAGGTGTGTTTTGTAGTCTAAAATAACTAACTAAATATGGCACATATGCACTGTATGCATGGATATAGATACACACAGAAATGCTTGTTTAAGGAACAGCACATTATTAGGGGACTGAATTGGCTTATAAAATACCCACATGTACAACTTGAGGGAGAACTCTTAGATGCAGTTCTTCTTTTTCTTATTTTTCAGTTAGTTATTCAGAGAGGCAGAGTTATAGACAGAGAGATGGGGAGACAGAGAGGTCTTCCATCTGCTCATTCACTTCCCAAATGGCTGTGATGGCCAAAGTTTGGCTGATCTGAAGCCAGGAGCTTCTTCCTTGTCTCCCACATGGGTGCAGGGGCCCAAGCCTTTGGACCATCTTCCACTGCTTTCCCAGGCCATTAGCAGAGAGTTGGATTGGGGGAGGAGCAACTGGGACTCAAACCAGCACCCTATGGGATGCAGGTGCAACAGGCAGAGGTTTAACCTACTCTGCCACAGCACTGGCTCAAGGTGCAGTTCTGAACGTGATTTGGGGCTACAGCACAGAGTCCATTTCCTGGACCGATGGCAGCATTCTTTGCATAAATGGTTCGGGACAAAATTTTCCCAACTTCTGTAGAGTTTTGTGAGTACAGGTTGGAAGACAGGTCTGTTTTATACAGACCCGTGACATCTCAGCTGGTACTGTAGTCTGCCCTATCCCCACTGGGAAGAATTCACCCTTTTCCTTTACAGAAGTCCAAACACTTTTATTTTTCTGTGTCCAGGGTCAGTGACTCTTCCCTGTTCTGTGGAGGGAACTGTTCTGGCTCAGAGGCATAGCAACTTGGCCTGAGGAATGACAGGCAAAGTTCAGATGAAAGGGGCTTTCTGCCCTAGAGAGCTTTTGTGGTTGTAAGCAGAGCTGGGCTTTGTGCTGGGTCACTACTAGGGAGATGAAGAGGCCATGTCAGATTTGGAAGGATCTGGAAGGGCTTGTCCCTTAGGTGAGATTTTTAGAAGTTAGAGCTGGGCCAGGAGGATTGGAAAGAACAAACATTTGGGAAAGGCTTTATATCTGTGGCAAACTTCAATATGTGCTTATTTAATATAATCAGATCATGAAGGTTTTTTTGGAAAGATTCTATTTATTTATTTGAAAAACAGAGTTAGAGGAGAGAGAGAGAGAGAGAGAGAGAGAGAGAGAGCAAGCTTCCACCCACTGGATCACTCCCCAAATGGCCACAATAGCCAGGGCTGGGTCAAGCTGAAGTCAGGAGCCAGGAGCTTCTTCAAGGGCTCCCACATGCATATAGAGGCCCAAAGGCTTGGGCCATCTTTGGCTGCTTTTCCAAATGGCCACAATTGCCAGATCTTGGCCAAGTTAAAGCCAGGCTGCCAGAACTCCTTCTGGGTCTCCCACATGGGTGGCAGGGGCCCAAGTACTCAGGCAATCTGCTGCTGCCTTCCCAGGCACATCAGCAGGGAGCTGGGTCAGATTCTAAGAGGCTGGGGCTTGAACCTGTGCTCATATGCTGACATTGTTGCAGTCAGTGCTTTAACCTGTTTTGCCACAATAGCGGCCCCATCTTTCTGTTCCTTAGAAGCAGTTTGGCCATGATCTCACTTTAACTAGCAACATCGTGATTTCAAAGAGGCTTAAAAGGGCATGAGGACATGGGGTCTGTGGTTTTCTCCAAGGCTTGGCCCTAAGTGGTTTCTTCTATGAAGCTGATTCTGGGAAGTGGGATCAGAAGTTGGGGTGGGGAGGTTGCTATTAGGCAAATAGTGCTGTCAGTGCCCCTTCCACTGTGCCCCACCCTGCAACCCATGCCTGCCCTTGGATTCTGTCCTTAGAGCTCTGGAGTGAGGGCAGTAGTGATGGAATGAAGGAAGGAACTTTGCTCAGAGGATGTAAGTTGGCTTTTTTCCCCAAAGCTAATCTACCCCCTCACCTCTATTCTTCCTGCCCATTTGTTTCTACTTTTCAATCTGGTACTTTTAGTTTTTTTTTCCTTTCTTTTCTTCCACCCTTACTGTCACCTCAGCTCCAGCAAAGGAGTAATGAATAAAAATTGGGAGCTTTTGATTCAAAAGGAAGAATTCAATCAAGTGTGGAATGCAGCAAAAAAAGAGATTCTATTTTAACAAAGGATGTGATGCAGAATCCTTGTAGATGATTTTCCTTGGAGCTACAGCAGTAGGAATTTATTCCTCCTGATAATTTGACCCAGATTGTATATTTCCAGGTTTCCCCACTAACATTCTCTGTTGCATTAGAGAGCTGGAGAGAAGGAAGGAAAACTTGAAGATGGCAGCTTTGATGCATCTCAAGGAATTGCAAACAGTCTTTGTGATAGAGGAATTGCAAATAGGCTTGTGATAAGTAACACTTGTTGATGAAGATAGGCAGAAGTGAGGGCCTCGCACTAACACTTGGGAGGCATATGATATGGTAGAGTCTCTTTGGAGGAGATGTTGGCAGATCTCTCCACCAGAAATTTGAAATGAAAATTTCCTTTGGTGGGATTCAACTCAGAAACCTTCTTTACAAACTGAATCAGAGGGGCTGGTGTTGTGGCGTAGCAGGTAAAGCCACAGCCTGCAGTGCTGGCATCCCATGTGGGCACTGGTTCAAGTCCTGGTTGCTCCACTTCTGATCCAGCTTTCTGCTCTGGCCTGGAAAAGCAATGGAGGATGGCCCAGGTCCTTGGGCCCCTGCACCCATATGAGTGATCTGGAGGAAGCTCCTGGCTCCAGATCGGCTTAGCTCTGGCCATTGTGGCCAATTGGGGAGTGAACCAGTGGATGGAGGACCTCTCTCTCTCTCTCTCTCTCTCTCTCTGCCTCTTCTTCTCTCTCTGTAACTCTGACTTTCCTGTAAATAAATAAGTCTTAAAAAAAACTGAATCAGGCTGGCACCATGGCTCAATAGGCTAATCCTCCACCTGCAGCACCAGCACACTGGGTTCTAGTCCCAGTCAGGGCACCGGATTCTGTCCCAGTTGCCCCTCTTCCAGGTCAGCTCTCTGCTGTGGCCTGGGAGTGCAGTGGAGGATGGCCCAAGTGCTTGGGCCCTGCAACTGCATGGGAGACCAGGAGAAGCACCTGGTTCCTGCCTTCAGATCAGTGTGGTGTTTCTCTCTCTCTCTCTCACTGTCCACTCTGCCTGTCCAAAAAAAACTGAATCAAATCAATTTTGTAAGCAAAATCAGATACTTTCCCAGCAATTGTGACTATACTCCCCTCTATTTTACTACTCAGAAGAAACAATCAATGAGTAATTGGCTCTAGATCAAAAGGAATCCTTTTCTTTATGAATTCATCTCTCTAATTGTCTATGTTAAAATTCTAGGTTATGGGCTTTTCCCATCTTTTCAAACTAATTTTCGTTGTAGAGTAATTTTTAGATTTATGGAAAAACTGCACAGATAAAACAGACTTCATACATACCTACCCCCAGTTTTCAGTTTGTATAATAACATGGTACATGTATCACAATTAATAATGCAGTGTTTATACACATTATTTTATTGTTTTTAATTATGTGGGAGGTCTGGAAGAAAGTCCTGGATCCTGACTTTGGCCTGGCCCATTCCTGGCTGTTGCGACTGTCTGCGGAATGAACCAGCAAATGGAAGATCCATCTACCTGTCTATCTGTCTCTCTCTCTGAAAAGAATGTCTTCTAAAATGAATTATTTATTTGAAAGGCAGAATGACACACACACACACACACACACACACAGAGAGAGAGAGAAAGAGAGAGAGAGAGAGAGAAATAAATATCTTCCATCTGCTGGTTCACTTCCCAAATGGTTCCAACAGCCAGGACTGGGCCAGGTCAAAGCCAGGAGCTTCATCTGTGTCTGCAACCACTTGGTGTATCTTTCACTACTTTTCCAGGCTATTAGCAGGGAGCTGGATAGGAAGTAGAGCTGCTAGACGTGAACTGGAACCCATATGGGATGATGGCATCACAGGCAGTGATTTAAGCCACAATGCCCAATGCAAGCTCTGCCACAAACTTAAAAAAAACAACATATGGGGTTGGACTCTGCCACGGCACACCCACCCTCAGCCTCCTCTTTATCCTCAGTGCCTCCTGGGACCTTTGGCTAACCTTATATACTACCAGATTCACGTACAAGTACCAGGGGCCAGCACTGTGGTGTAGTGGTTAAAGCTGCCACCTGCAGTGCCAGATCCCATATAGGTGCCAATTTGAGTCCTGGCTACTCCTCTTCTGATCCAACACTCTGTTGTAGCCAGGGAAAGCAGTGAAGCATGGCACAGATCTTTGGGCCCCTGCACCCATGTGGGAGACCTGGGATAGGCTCCTGGCTTCAGATTGGCACAGTTCTGGCCATGGCGGCTAATTAGGGAGTGAACCAGTGGATGGAAGACCTCTTTCTCTCTCTCTCTCTCTCTCTCTCTCTCTCTCTCTCTCATTCTCTCTATGTGTAACTCTTTCAGATAAAAAAATCTTTTTAAAAAACTGTAAACATTTCTTTCTATATTCTCCCCCTTGCCTAGGTTATTGCTTATATCCCTGACTAAAAAATACAAATTAACTTAGAAAAGCTAGGTCATTCCTTTGGAGAATTATCAGTTATTTGAATGGATTAGAGCAGTTTGGTTTATTGAACCGACCTGAAGCTTTAGAAAAATAAGGGGCTGCCGCCGTGGCTTAACAGGCTAATCCTCTGCCTTGCGGCGCAGGCACACCGGGTTCTAGTCCCGGATGGGGCACTGGATTCTATCCCGGTTGCCCCTCTTCCAGGCCAGCTCTGTGCTATGGCCCGGGAAGGCAGTGGAGGATGGCCCAAGTGCTTGGGCCCTGCACCCGCATGGGAGACCAGGAGAAGCACCTGGCTCCTGCCTTCGGATCAGCAAGATGTGCCGACTGCAGCAGCCATTGGAGGGTGAACCAACGGCAAAAATGAAGACCTTTCTCTCTGTCTCTCTCTCTCTCTCTCTCTCTCTCACTATCCACTCTGCCTGTCAAAAAAAAAAACAGAAAAATAAGGACTCAGGTTACAGTTCTTGTTTGGAAAATGGCATAGTACACTGTGGGATTGGACCAGCCAACTGTCCAGTGCAATGGAATTTCTGTGACCAAGCCAGCTGGTAAGAGCAAATGGTGCCTGCCTAGACTCAACATGGCTTGGCCCACTGCATAAGCCAGGGAGCTAAAATATTAATGATTAACTTTAAGGGGGAAGCATCTCTGATGGAAGCTGCTTTTATAAAGTATTAGCATTAGCAATTATTATGTTTTTTACAATATTTATTTATTTATTTATTTGAAAGACAGAGTTGCAGAGAGGGAGAGAGAGAGAGACAGAGAGAGAGAGAGAGATCGGTCTTCCATCTGCTGGTTAACTCTCCAAATGGCCACACAGCCAGAGCTGTGCTAATCTGAAGCCAGGAGCCAGGAGTTTCTTACAGGTCTGCCATGCAGGTGCAGGGGCCCAAACACTGGGGCCATCATCTACTGCTTTCCCAGGCCATAGCAACAAGCAGGATCAGAAGTGGAGCAGCTAGGATTTCAACTGGTGTCCATATGGGATTCCAGCACTGTAGGTGGTGGCTTTACACATTCCACCATAGCACAGGCCTCAAAAATGCTGTAAAAATTTCCAACCAACGATTTGTAAATAAATTAATTAATTAATGTGTAGAGGTTTTGTCTGCATATGGAAGGAATTAGTGTTTTCCAGCACAAAACAAAATGTCCCTTGCTAAAATTCATTCCAAACTGTAAAGTCCATTGATAATATCAAGAAAACACAAACACAGAGGTTGTATGTAGCAAGATCTTTATTTGAGTTAGCCACAACACAACCGGATATTTCAGGTATGATACAGTCATATCTGGACAAACTGCAGTGGAATTTGTATGCAAAGGACCCAGAAAAGCACAGTCAAACTGGTTGTGGAGAAAAGCACAGTCTTTTTCCTAGACAAGTGGATTCAATGTCATGTTTACAAACATAAATATCATGTTTGTTTCCCATAGTTGCTCTATATTCTCACCAGAAAACACTAATGTGTAGAGATTTTTCTCCATGTGGATCTAATTAGCGTTGGCCAGCACAAATTAAAATGTTTCCTGCTAAAATTTATTCCATACCATAAAGTCCATAGAGAATATCCAGAAAACACAAACAAACACAGAGGCTGTAGCAAGATCTGGAATTGAGAGCCACAACAAAACTGCATATTTCTGGTTTGATCCAGTCATATCTGGACAAAGTGTTGTGGAATTCATATGCAATGGACCCAGAATATCACAGTCACGATGGTTGTGGAGAAAAGCACAGTATTTTTCCTGAGTATGTGGATTCAATGTCAAGTTTAAAAATGTAAATATCATATTTCCAGCAGTTGCTCTAGATTTCTCCCTATAAAAACCAGTGTGTAGCAGTTTTTTCTCCATGAGGAAAAAATCAGTGTTTGTCAGCAGAAAATAAAATGTTCCCGGCTAAAATTCATTCAAAACCGTAAAGTACATAGAGAATATCCAGAAAACACAAACAAACAGAGAAGCTGTAACAATATCTGTACTTGAGTTAGCCATAAGACAACCGGATATTTCTGGTTTGATCCAATCATACCCGGACAAAGTGTTGTGGAATTCGTATGCAATGGACCCAGAAAATCACAGTGAAACTAGTTTTGGAGAAAAACACAGTCTTTTTCCTGGGTAAGTGGATTCAATGTCATGTTTAAAAACACAAATACCATGTTTCCCACAATTGCTCTAAATTTCTCCCTAGAAAACACGAATGTGTAGAAGTATTGTCTGCATATGGAACCAAGTAGCATTTGGCAGCATAAAAAAAATGTTCTCTGCTAAAATTCATTCAAAACCATAAAGTCCATAGACAATATCCAGAAAACAGAAACAAACACAGAGGCTGTAGCAAGATCTGGGAATGAGTTAGCCACAACACAACAGGATATATCTGGAATGATCCAGTCGTATCCAGACAAAGTGTTGTGGAATTCGTATGCAATGGACCCAGAAAATGACAAACTGGTTTTGTAGAAAGGCAAAGTCTTTTTCTTGGGCAAGTGGACAAAAAGTCATGATTACAAAAATAAATATCATGTTTGTTTCCAGCAGTTGCTCTAGCATTCTCCTTAGAAAACACAAGTGTGTAGAGGTTTTATCTTCTTGTGCATGCAATTATAATTTGCCAGCACAAAACAAAATGTTCCCTGCAAAAATTCATTCCAAACCGTAAAGTCCATTGATAATATTCAGAAAACACAAACACAGAGGCTGTAGCAAGATCTGGGATTGAGTTAGCCACAACACAAGAGGATATTTCTAGTTTCATCCAGTCATATCCTGACAAATGTTGTGGAATTTGCATGCAATGGACCCAGTAAAACATAGTAAAACTTGATTTGGAGAAAAGCAAACTCATTTTTTGGGCAAATGGATAAATATGATGTTTACAAACATAAATATCATGTTTGTTTCCCACAGTTGCTCCAGTTTTTTTCCTAAAAAAAATGAATGTGTAGAGGTTTTTTCAGCATATGGAACCAACTACCATTTGCCAGCACGAAAAAAAAAAAAAAACTGTTCCATGCTAAAATTCATTGAAAACCATAAAGTCCATTGATAATATCCAAAAAATACAACCAAACACTGAAGCTGTAGCAAGATCTGGATTTGTGTTAGCCTCAGCACAACCGGATATTTATGGTATGATCCAGTCATAGCCGGATAAAATGTTGTGGAATTCGTTTGCAAGGGACCCAGTTAATCACAGTCAAACTGGTTTTGGAGAAAAGCTTGGTCTTTTTCCTGGGCAAGTGGATTCAATTTCATGTTTACAATCATAAATATCGTGTTTGCAGCATTTGCTCTAGCTTTTACATTAGAACACACGTATGGGAAGAGTTTTTTTCTACATGTGGAAATAGCGTTACCAGCAGAAAATAAAATGTTACCTGCTAAAATTCATTCAAAACCTTAAAGTCCATTGATATTATCCAGAAAACACAAACACAGAGGCTATAGCAATATCTGGGATTCCGTTAGCCACAACATGCATGGATATTTCTTGTTTGATCCAGTCATATCCAGACAAAGCATTGTGGCATTTGCATGTAATGCATGCAGAAAATCACAGTCAAACCAGTTTTGGAGAAAAGCAAAGTATTTTTCCTGGACAAGTGGATAAAATGTCATGTTTACAAATATAAATATCATGTTTGTTTTACAAAGTTGCTCTGGCTTACTGCCTAGAATACAGGAATGTGAAAAGGTTTTGTCTTCTTGTGGAACCAATTAGCATTTGGAAGCACAAAACAAATGATCCCTGCTAAAATTCATTCTAAACCGTAAAGTCCATTGATAATATCCAGAAAACACAAGCACAAAGGCTGTAGCAAGATCTGGATTTGAGATAGCCACAACACAACCGGATATTTCTGGTTTCATCCAATCACATCTAGACCAAATGTTGTGTAATTCATATGCAATAGACCCAGAAAATCACAGTCAAACTGGTTTTGAAGAAAAACAAAGTAGTTTTCTTGGGCAAGTGGATAAAATGTCATGTTACAAATATAAATATCAGGTTTGTTTTCCACAGTTGCTCGAGCTTTCTCCCTAGAAAACACGAATGTGAAGAGGTTTTTTTCTTCTTGTGGAACCAATTAACATTTGCCAGCACAAAATAAAATGACCCCTGCTAAAATTCATTGAAAATCTTGAAGTCCATAGATAATATCCAGAAAACACAAACACAGAGTCTGTAGCAAGACCTGGGATTGAGTTAGGCATAACATAACCGGATATTTCTGGTTTGATCCAGTCTTATCCGGATAAAGTGTTGTGAAATTCGCATGCAATGGACCAAGAAAATCAAAGACAAACTGGTTATAGAGAAAAGCAAAGTATTTTTCCTGGGCAAGTGGATAAAATGTTATGTTTACAAACATAAATATCATGTTTGTTTTCCGCAATTCCTCTAGCTTTCTCCTTGGAAAACCCAAATGTGCAGAGGTTTTTTCTCCATGTGGAAACAATTAGTGTTTGCCAGCACAAAAAAAAATGTTCACTGCTAAAATTCATAATAAACCATAAAGTCCATTGATAATATCCAGAAAACACAAACACAGAGGCTGTAGCAAGATCTGGGATTGAGTTAGCCACAGCACAACCAGATATTTCCAGTACATACAGTCATATGTGGACAAAATGTTGTGGAATTCGTATGCAATGGACCCAGAAAATAACACTCATGGTTTTGGAGAAAAGCGCAGTCTTTTCCTGGGCAAGTGGATTCAATGTCAAGTTTGCAATCATGAATATCATGTGTGTTTGCTGCAATTGCTCTAGTTTCTCCCAAGAAAACACAAATGTGAAAAGTTTGTGTCTCCATGTAGAACCAATAAGTGTTTGCCAGCACAAAACAAAATGTTCTCTACTAAAATTCATTCAAAACCGTAAGGTCCATAGAGAATATGCAGAAAACAGAAACAAACACAGAGGCTGTAGCAAGATCTGGATTTGAGTTAGCGACAACACAACCGGATATTTCTGGTTTCATCTAGTCATATGAGGACAAAATGTTGTGTAATTCGTATGCAAAGGACACAGAAAATCACAGTCAAACGGGTTTTGGACAAAAGCACAATCTTTTTCCTGTGCAAGTAGATTCAATGTCCTGTTTACAAAACAAATATCATGTTTGCAGCATTTGCTCTAGCTTTTCCTTAGAAACACGAATAGGTAGTTGTTTTTTCTCCAGGTGGAAACAATTAGTGTTTGCCAGCACAAAACAAAATATTTCCTGCTAAATTCATTGAAAATCATGAAGTCCATAGAGAATATACAGAAAACACAAACAAACACAGAGGCTGTAGCAAGATCTGGATTTGAGTTAGCCACAACACAACCGGATATTTCTGGTTTCATCCAGTCATATCTGAGCAAAATGTTGTGGAATTCGTATGCAAAGGACCCAGAAAATCACATTCAAACTGGTTTTGGAGAAAAGCACAGATTTTTTCCTGGGCATGTGGATTGAATGTGATGTTTACAAACACAAATATCATGTTTGCAGCATTTGCTCTAGCTTTTTCCCAAGAAAACACGAATGTGAAGATGTTTTTTCTCCACGTGGAAACAATTAGCGTTTGTAAGCACAAAACAAAATATTTCCTGCTAAATTCATTGAAAATCATAAAGTACATAAAGAATAACCAGAAAACACAAACAAACACAGAGGCTGTAGCAAGATATGGGGTTGAGGTAGCCACAACACAACCGGTTATTTCTGGTTTCATCCACTCATATCTGAGCAAAATGTTGTGGAATTCGTATGCAATGGACCCAGAAAATCACATTCAAACTGGTGTTGGAGATAAACAAAGTCTTTTTCCTGGGCAAGTGGATTCAATGTGATGTTTTCAAACACAAATATCATGTTTGCAGCATTTGTTCTAGCTTTTTCCCAAGAAAACATGAATGAGAAGTTTTTTTTCTCCACGTGGAAACAATTAGCATTTGCAAGCACAAAACAAAATGTTCCCTGCTAAAATACATTCCAAACTGTAAAAACCATAGATAATATCCAGGAAACACAAACACGGGGGCTGTAGCAAGATCTGGGATTGAGTTAGCCACAGCACAACCAGATATTTCTGGTTTCATCCAGTCATATCTGGACAAAATGTTGTGGAATTCGTATGCAAGGGTCCCAGAAAATCACATTCAAACTGGTGTTGGAGAAAACCAAAGTCTTTTTCTTGGGCAAGTGGATAAATATGAAGCTTACAAACAAAAATAACATGTTTTTTCCCACAATTGCTCTAGGTTTCTCCGTAGAAAACACGAATGTGTAGAAGTTTTTTCTCCATGTGGAAACAATAAGTGTTTGCCAGCACAAAACAAAATGTTTCCTGCTAAAATTCATTGAAAATCATACAGTCCATAAAGAATATGCAGAAAACAGAAACAAACACAGAGGCTGTAGCAAGATATGGGGTTGAGTTAGCCACAACACAACTGGATATTTCTGGTTTCATCTAGTCATATCTGGACAAAATGTTGTGGAATTCATATGCAAAGGACCCAGAAAATCACAGTCAAACTGGTTTCGGAGAAAAGCACAGTCTTTTTCCTGGGCAAGTTGATTGGATGTGATGTTTACAAACACAAATATCACCTTTGCAGCATTTGCTCTAGCTTTTTCCCAAGAAAACATGACTGGGAAGAAATTTTTTTTCTCCATGTGGAAACAATTAGCGTTTGCAAGCACAAAACAAAATGTTCCCTGCTAAAATTCATTCCAAACTGTAAAGTCCATTGATTATATCCAGAAAACTCAAACACAGAGGCTGTAGCAAGATCTAGGATTGAGTTAGTCACAACAAAAGTGGATATTTCTAGTTTCATCCAGTCATATCCGGAAAAAAGTGTTGTGGAATTCATATGCAATGGACCCAGAAAATAGCAGTGAAACTAGTTTTGGAGAAAAGCACAGTCTTTTCCTGGGCAAGTAGATTCAATGTCAAGTTTACAAACACGAATATCATGTGTGTTTACTGCAACTGCTCTAGCTTTCTCCCAAGAAATCACAAATGTGAAAAGTTTGTGTCTCCATGTGGAACCAATAAGTGTTTGCCAGCACAAAACAAAATGTTCTCTACTAAAATTCATTCAAAACCATAAGGTCCATAGAGAATATCCAGAAAACAGAAACAAACACAGAGGCGGTAGCAAGATCTGGATTTGAGTTAGCGACAACACAACCGGATATTTCTGGTTTCATCCAGTCATATCTGGAAGAAATGTTTTGGAATTCGTATGCCAAGTACCCAGAAAATCACAGTCAAACTGGTTTTGGACAAAAGCACAGTCTTTTTCTTAGGCAAATACATAAAGTGTCATCTATACAAACACAAATATCATGTTTGTTTGCTGCAATTGCTCTAGCTTACTCCCAAGAAAACACAAATGTAAAGAGTTTGTGTCTCCATGCGGAACCAATAAGTGCCTGCCAGCATAAAACAAAATGTTCTCTGCTGAAATTCATTCAAAACCGTAAAGTCCATAGAGAATATCCAGAAAACACAAAGAAACACAAACGCTGTAGCAAGATATGGGGTTGAGTTGGCCACAACACAACCGGATATTTGTGGTTTCATCCAGCCATATCTGGACAAAGTGTTGTGAAATACAGGTGAAATTCACCCAGAAAATCACAGTCCAACTGGTTTTTGAGAGAAGTAAAATTCTTTTCCTCCGCAACTGTCTTTAATTTTGTGTTTACATACAAGTATATCTTGCTGCCCATGGTTACTGTCCTATTCACAACAAAGTGTTGTGAAATACAGGTGAAATTCACCCAGAAAATCACAGTCAAACTGGATTTGGAGGAAAGTAAAATTGTTTTCATCGGCAAGTGTCTTTAATTTCATGTTTACAAACAGATATATCTTGCTTCAAAACGATTGCTGTCCTATTCGACCTTGAAAACTCCAATGTGTAGGGTTTTTGTATCCAGTTCGCTCATTGCCTTCAGCAGCATAAAAACAAAATGTTACATGCTAAAATTGATTCATAACTCTCAGGTTCATTGATAATATCAAGAATACACAAACAAACACAGAGGTTGTATCAAGATATGGGATTGAGTTAGCCACAGCAGAACGAGGTATTTCTGTTTACATCCAGCCATATCGAGAAAAATTGTTGTGGAATTAGCGTGAAATTGACCTAGAAAATCACAGTGAAACTGCTTTTGGATAAAAGTAAAATTCTTTTCATCGGCAAGTGTCTTTAATTTCATGTTTACAAACAAACATATCCTGTTGCCCACGGTTAATAACCTATACGGCCTAGAAAACTGAAGTGTGTAGATTTTTTGTATCCAGTTCCCTCCACTGCATTCAGCAGCAACAAAACAAAATGTTACATGCTAAAATTCATTCAAACTCTCAGGTCCATGGATAATGTCCAGAAAATACAAACAAAAGAGAAGCTGTAGCAACATCTGGGATTGAGTTAGCCACAGCACAAACAGATATTTCTGTTTACATCCAGCCATGTCCAAAATAAGTGTTGTGAAATTCGGGTGAAATTGACCCTGAAAATAACAAACTGGATTTGGAGAAAAGTAAAATTCCTTTCCTTCACAAGTGTCTTTAATTTCATGTTTACAAACAAATATATCCTGTTGCCCACGGTTACTGTCCTATTTGGCCTAGAAAACTCGAATGTGTAGGGTTTTTGTATCCAGTTCTCTCCATTGCATTCAGCAGCAACAAAACAAAATGTTACATGCTAAAATTCATTACAAACCCTGAAGTCTATGGATAATGCCTGGAAAAAACAAACAAACACAGAGGTTGTAGCAAGATCTGGGATTGAGTTAGCTGCAGCCGAACTGGATATTTCTGTTTACATCCAGCCATATCCAGAAAAAGTGTTGTGGAATTCTGGTGAAACTGACCTTGAAAATCACAGTCGAACTGGTTTTGGAGAAAAGTAAAATTCTTTTCATTGGCAAGTGTCTTTAATTTCATGTTTACAAACAAATATATCTTACTGCCCATGGCTACTCTCCTATTCAGCCTAGAAAACTCTAATGTGTAGGCTTTTTTATCCAGATCCCACCATTGCATTCAGCAGCAAGAAAACAAAATGTTACATGCTAAAATTCATTACAAAACCTGTAGTCTATGGATAATGTTCTGAAAACACAACCAATCACATAGGCTGTAGCAAGATCTGGGATTGAGTTAGCCACAGCAGAACTGGATATTTCATTTTACATCCAGCCATATCTAGACAATGTGTTGTGGAATTCGGGTGAAATTGACCCTGAAAAATCACAGTCCAACTGGTTTTGGAGAAAAGTAAAATTCTTTTCCTACACAAGTGTCTTTAATTTCATGTTCACAAACAAATATATCATGTTGACCATGGTTACTATCCTATTTGGCCTAGAAAACTCGAATGTGTAGGGTTTTTGTATCCAGTTCCCTCCATTGCATTCAGCAGCAACAAAACAAAATGTTACATGCTAAAATTCATTACAAACCCTGAAGTCTATGGATAATGCCTGGAAAAAACAAACACAGAGGTTGTAGTAAGATCAGGGATTGAGATAGCCACAGCAGAACCAGATATTTCTTTTTGCATCCAGCCATATCCATAAAATGTGTTGTACAATTCTGGTGAAATTGATTTAGAAAATCACAGTGAAACTGGTTTTGGAAAAAAGTAAAATTTTTTTCATCAGCAAGTGTCTTTAATTTCATCTTTTCAAACAAATATATCTTGCTGCCCATGGCTACTCTCCTTTTTGGCCTAGAAAACTCAAATGTGTAGGGTTTTTGTATCCAGTTCCCTCCATTGCATTCAGCAGGAAGAATACAAAATGTTACATGCTTAAATTCATTACAATACCTGAGGTCTATGAATAGCGTCCTGAAAACATATCCATTCACAGAGGCTGTAGCAAGAACTTCGATTGAGTTAGCCACAGCAGAACCGGGTATTTCTTTTGCATACAGCTACATCCGGACAAACTGTTGTGGAATTTGGGTGAAATTGACCCTGAAAATCACAGTCAAACTGGTTTTGGAGAAAATTAAAATTATTTCATTGGCAAGTGTTTTTAAATTCATGTTTACAAACAAATATATTATTTTGCCCCACGGTTACTGTCCTATTCGGCCTAGAAAACTCGAATGTGTAGGGTTTTTGTATCCAGTTCCCTCCATTGCATTCAGAAGCAAAAAAAAAATCAAAATGTTACATGCTAAAATTCATTCAAAACTCTTAGGTCCTTGAACAATGTCCAGAAAACACAAACACAGAGGCTGTAGCAAGATATGGGATTCAGTTAGCCACAGCAGAATCTGATATTTCTGTTTACATCTAGCAATGTCCAGAAAAAGTGTTGTGGAATTCAGGTGAAATTGACCCTGAAAATCACAGTCCAACTGGTTTTGGAGAAAATAAAAATTCTTTTCCTTGGCAAGTGTCTTTAATTTCACGTTCACAAACAAATATATCATGTTGCCCACGGTTACTGTCCTATTTGGCCTAGAAAAGTTGAATGTGTAGGGTTTTTGTATCCAGTTCACTCATTGCATTCAGCAGCAAGAATACAAAATGTTACATGCAAAAATTCATTCAAAACTCTCAGGTCCATGGATAATGTCGGGAAAACACAATCAAAACACAGAGGCTGTATCAAGATCTGGGATTGAGATAGCCACGGCAGACCCAGATATTTCTCTTTACGTACAGCCATATCCAGAAGAACTGTTGTGAAATTCGGGTGAAATTGACCCAGAAAATCACAGTCCAACTGGTTTTGGAGAAAAGTATAATTCTTTTCCTTGGCAAGTGTCTTTAATTTCATTTTTTTTTGACAGGATGAATGGATAGTGAGAGAGAGAGAGAGACAGAAAAAAGGTCTTCCATTTTACCATTGGTTCACCCTCCAATGGCCGCTGCTGCTGGCACATCTCATTGATCCAAAGCCAGGAGCCGGTGCTTCTCCTGGTGTCCCATGCGGGTGCTGGGCCCAAGGACTTGGGCCATCCTCCACTGCCTTCCCGGGCCATAGCAGAGAGCTGGCCTGGGGCAACAGGGATAGAATTCGTTGCCCCAGCTGGGGCTAGAACCCGGTGTGCTGGCAACACAAAGTGGAGAATTAGCCTGTTAAGCCACAGCACTGGCCCAAAAGTGTCTTTAATTTCATGTTTACAAACAAATATATCATGTTGCCCATGGTTAATAACCTATTCAGCCTAGAAAACTCTAATGTGTAGGCTTTCTGTATCCAGTTCCCTCCGTTGCATTCAGCAGCAAGAAAACAAAATGTTACATGCTAAAATTCATTTTAAACTCTCAGGTCCGTGGATAATATCCAGGAAACATAAACAAACACAGATGCTGTAACAAGATGTGGGATTGAGATAGCCACAACAGAACCGGATATTTCTGTTTACATCCAGCTATATCCAGAAAAAGTGTTGTGGAATTCAGGTGAAATTGACCCTGAAAATCACAGTGAAACTGCTTTTGGAGAAAAGTAAAATTATTTTCCTCCATAAGTCTCTTTAATTTCATGTTTACAAACAAGTATATCTTACTGCACACTTTCACTGTCCTATTCGGCTTAGAAAATCTGAATGTGTAGGGTTTTTGTATCCAGTCCCCCTACATTGCATTCAGCAACAAGAAAAGAAAATGTTACATGCTAAAATTCATTCAAAACTGTCAGGTCCATGTATAATGTCCAGAAAACACAAACAAACACAGAAGCTGTAGCAAGATCTGGGATTGAGTTAGCCACAGCAGAACCGGATATTTCTGTTTACATCCAGCTATATCCAGATATAGTGTTGTGAAATTCGGGTGAAATTGACCCAGAAAATCACAGTCCAACTGGTTTTGGAGAAAAGTAAAATTCTTTTCATCGGCAAGTGTCCTTAATTTCATGTTTACAAACAAATATATCATGTTGACCACTGTTACTGTCCCATTCGGGTTAGAAAACTCCAATGTGTAGGGTTTTTGTATCCAGTTCCCTCCATTGCATGCAGCAGCAAGAAAACCAAATGTTACATGCTAAAATTCATTCAAAACTCTCAGGTCCATGAACAATGTCAGGAAAACACAAACACAGTAGCTGTAGCAAGATCTGGGATTGAGTTAGCCACAGCAGTACCGGATATTTCTGCTCAAATCCAAACGTACACAGAAAAAGTGTTGTGAAATTTGGGGGAAATTGACCCAGAAAATCACAGTCTAACTGTTTTGGAGAAAAGTAAAATTATTTTCCTACGCAAGTCTCTTTAATTTCATGTTTACAAACAAATATATCTTGCTGCCCACAGAAACTCTCCTATTTGGCCTAGAAAACTTGAATGTGTAGGGTTTTTGTATCCAGTTCCCTCCATTGCATTCAGCAGCAAGAAAAGAAAATGTTACATGCTACAATTCATTCAAAACTCTCAGGTCCATGGATAATGTCCAGAAAACACAAACAACACAGAGGCTATATCAATATCTGGGATTGAATTAGCCACAGCAGAACCGGATATTTCTGTTTACATCCAGCCATATCTGCACCAAGTATTGTGAAATTCGGGTGAAATTGACCCTGAAAATCAGAGTCCACATGATTTTGCCAAAAAGCAAATTTCTTTTCATCCACAAGTGTCTTTAATTTCATGTTTTTAAACAAATATATCATGTTGCCCACAGTTAGTATGCTATTCAGCCTAGAAAACTAGAATGTGTAGGGTTTTTGTATCCAGTTCCCTCCATTGCATTCAGCAGTAAGAAAACAAAATGTAACATGCTAAAATTCATTCAAAACTTTCAGGTCCATGGATAATGTTCTGAAAACACAAACAATCACAGAGGCTATAGCAAGATCTGGATTTAAGTTAGCCACAGCAGAACAGGATAATTCTGGTTTCATCCAGACATATCCGTACAAAGTCCTGTGGAATTCGCGTTAAATTCACCCAGAAAATCACTGTCAAACTGGTTGTGGAGAAAGGTAAAATTCCTTTCATTGGCAAGTGTCTTTCATTTCATGTTTACAAACAAATATATCATGTTGCCCATGCTTAATGCTTGTTCTGACTAGAAAATTCGAATGTGTAGGGTTTGGTATCCAGTTCACTCCATTGCATTCAGCAGCAATAAAACAAAATGTTACATGCTAAAATTCATTACAAACCATGAAGTCCATGGATAATGTCCAGAAAACACAAACACAGAGGCTGTAGCAAGATGTGGGAAGAGTTAGCCACAACTGAACTGAATATTTCTGGATTCATCTAGCCATGTCCAGACAAATCGTTGTGGAATTCGAATGAAATTGCCTGGAATTAGGCATATGTAGTATAATGGATTTCTGTAGCCTGAGTGTAGGAGACACAGTATACAGGCTTTCTGTTACTTGGGTGTAGAGAGAAGCAGCTTAAAAGATTTCTGGAGCCTGATAGTAGGCATAGGCTATATACTGGATTTCTGTTCTGTAGCCGGGGTGTAGGCATAGGCTGTATACTGTACTTCTGTAGCCTTAGTGTAGAAGATGCAGGTTATGGGAGTTCTGTAACCTGCGTGTAGAGAGACACAGTTTAAAAAAGTTCTGTAGCCTGGGAGTAGGCAATCACAATATGTGGGTTTTCTGTAGCTGAGTGTAGGAGACAAAGCTTATGGGGTTTCTGTAACCTGTGTGTAGACAGACACAGTTTATGGGAATTCTGTAACCTAGGTGTAGACAGAAGCAGTTTACAATGCTCCTGTGGCCGGGATGTAGGCATTCACAATATGCAGGTTTTCTGTAGCCTGTGTGCAGCAGAAATAGCTTACGGGAGTTATGTAACCTGGGTGTGGAGAGACAAGTTTCCAGAAGTTCTGTATCCTAGGTTTAGAGACAAGCATTTTACAACTGTTTTGTAGCCTAGGATTACGCATTTGCAATATATGGGTTTTCTATAGCCTGAGTGTAGGGAATGCAGCTAACGTGAGTTCTGTAACATGGGTGTAGAGAGACTCCGGTCATGGGAGTTATGTATTGGGGGTGTAGAGAGAAGCAGTTTACTAGAGTTCTACAGCCTGGAAGTAGGCATAGCTAGTATAATGTATTTCTGAAGCCTGAGTGTAGGAGACACAGTTTACAGGCTTTCTGTTACTTGGATGTAGAGAGAAGCAGCTTACAAGATTTCTGGAGCCTGGGAGTAGTCATAGGCTGTATACTGTACTTCTGTAGCCTTAGTGTAGAAGATGCAGGTTATGGGAGTTCTGTAACCTGCGTGTAGAGAGACACAGTTTAAAAAAGTTCTGTAGCCTGGGAGTAGGCAATCACAATATGTGGGTTTTCTGTAGCTGAGTGTAGGAGACAAAGCTTATGGGGTTTCTGTAACCTGTGTGTAGACAGACACAGTTTATGGGAATTCTGTAACCTAGGTGTAGACAGAAGCAGTTTACAATGCTCCTGTGGCCGGGATGTAGGCATTCACAATATGCAGGTTTTCTGTAGCCTGTGTGCAGCAGAAATAGCTTACGGGAGTTATGTAACCTGGGTGTGGAGAGACAAGTTTCCAGAAGATCTGTATCCTGGGTGTAGAGAGAAGCACTTTACAACAGTTCTGTAGCCTGGGAATAGGCATTCGCAATATGTGGGATTTCTGTATCCTGAGTGTAGAGAATGCAGCTAACAGGAGTTCTGTAACCTGTGTGTAGTGAGACTCAGGTCACAGGAGTTCTTTTTCGGGGATGTAGAGAGAAGCAGTTTACTAGAGTTCTTTAGCCTGGAAGTAGGCATAAGGAGTATAAGGGATTTCTGTACCCTGAATGTAGGAGATGCAGTTTACAGGCTTTCTAAATTTGGGTGTAGAGAGAAGCAGCTTACAAGAGTTCTGTATCCTGGGAGTAGGCAAACACAATATGCGGGTTTTCTGTAGCTGAGTGTAGGAGACACAGCTTACAGGAGTTCTGTAACCTGTGTGTAGACAGACACAGTTTATGGGATTTCTGTAACCTGGGTGTAGACAGAAGCAGTTTACAAGAGTTCTGTCGCCTGGAAGTAGGCTTTAGGCTTTTGCAATATGCAGGTTTTCTCTAGCCTGAGTGTAGGAAACACAGATCAGTGGAACTCTGTAACCTGGGTGTGGAAAAATGCAATGTATGGAAGTTCTGTATCCTGGTTGTAGAGAGACAGCTCACGAGTGTTCTGTATTGGGGGTGTGGAGATAAGCAGTTTACAAGAGTTCTGTCACCTGGTAGTAGGGAAATGTAGTATACTGGACTTCTGTACCCTAAGTGTAGGAGATGCAGCATATGGGTGTTCTGTAACCTTGGTGCTGGAGACACAGTTAACGGGAGTTCTGTATCCTAGTGTAGATTGAAGAAGTTTACATGTGTTTTGTAGCCTGAGTGTCAGCATAGGCAGTGTATAGGTTTCAGTAGCTTGATTGTAGGATATGCAGCCAATGAGAATTCTATAACCTCGTTGTAGAGAAATGCAGTTTATGGGAACTCTGTATCCTGGGTGTAGACAGAAGCAGTTTACTAGAGTCCTTTAGCCTTAGAGTAGGTATTCGCAATATGCAGGTTTCCTGTAGCCTGTGTGCAGCAGAAACAGCTTATGGGAATTCTGTAACCTGGGTGTGGAAAGATGCATTTTCCAGAAGTTCTGTATCCTGGGGGTAGAGAGAAGCAGTTTACAACAGTTCTTTAGCCAGGGAGTAGGCATACGCAATATGCGGGATTTCTGTAGCCTGAGTGTAGGGAATGCAGCTAATGGGAGTTCTGTAACCTGGGTGTAGTGAGACTCAGGTCATGGGAGTTATGTATGGGGGTATAGAAGAAGCAGCTTACAAGAGTTCTGGAGCCTGGGAGTAGGCACAGGAGTATACTGGATTTCTGTAGCCTGAGTGTAGATGACACAGTTTACGGGAGTTCTGTAACCTGCGTGTAGAGAGATGCAGTTTACAAAAGTTCTGTAGCCTGGGAGTAGGCAAACACAATATGCGGGGGTTTTCTGTAGCTGAGTGTAGGAGACACATTTTACAGGAGTTCTGTAATCTGTGTGGAGACAGACACAGTTTATGGGATTTCTGTAACCTGGGTGTAGACAGAAGCTGTTTACAAGTGTTCTGTAGCCAGGAAGTAGGAATTCACAATATGCAGGTTTTCTCTACTGTGAGTGTAGGAGAGAAAGATTACAGCAGCCCTGTAACCTGGGTGTGGAGAGATGCAGTTAATGGGAGTTCTGTATCCTAGTGTAGAATGAAGAAGTTTACATGTGTTTTGTAGCCTGAATGTCGGCATAGGCAGTGTATGGGTTTCAGGAGCCTGATTGTAGGATATGCAGCTGATGAGAATTCTATAACCTCGTTGTAGAGAAATGCAGTTTATGGGAACTCTGTAACCTGGGTGTAGACAGAAGCAGTTCACAACACTCCTGTGGCCTGGATGTAGGCATTCGCAATATGCGGGTTTTCTGTAGCCTGTGTATAGTAGAAACAGTTTACAGGAGTGATGTAACCTGGGTGTGGAGAGACGCAGTTTCCAGAAGATCTGTATCCTGGGTGTAGAGAGAAGCACTTTACAACAGTTCTGTAGCCTGGGAGTAGGCATTTGCAATATGTGGGATTTCTGTATCCTGAGTGTAGAGAATGCAGCTAGTTCTGCAACCTGTGTGTAGTGAGACTCAGGTCACAGGAGTTCTGTTTCAGGGATGTAGAGAGAAGCAGTTTTTTTTTTTAACTTTTGTTTAATGAATATAAATTTCCAGTGTACAGCTTATGGATTACAATGGCTTCCCCCCCATAACTTCCCTCCCTCCCGCAACCCTCCCCTCTCCCACTCCCTCTCCCCTTCCACTTGCATCAGGATTCATTTTCAATTCTCTTTATATACAGAAGATCAATTTAGTATAAAGATTTCAACAGTTTGCACCCACATAGAAACACAAAGTGAAACATACTTTTTGAGTACTAGTTATAGCATTAAATCACAATGTACAGCACATTAAGGACAGAGATCCCACATGAGGAGCAAGTGCACAGTGGCTCCTGTTGTTGACCCAACAAATTGACACTCTAGTTTATGGCGCCAGTAACCACCCTAGGCTATCATCATGAGATGCCAAGGCTATGGAAGCCTTCCAAGTTTGCTGACTCTGATCATATATAGACAAGGTCATAAAAGACAGAGTGAGGATAGTAACCAATGATCATAAGAGTGGCATTTACCAGGTTTGAACAATTATACAGCATTAAGTGGGGAAGAGGACCATCAGTACACACAGGTTGGGAGTAGAGCCATTGGTGGTAGAGTAGAGGTTATGATTACAAAGGAATGAAGCCCAAGTACGCTAGACAGGGTCTAGAACAAAGGACAGAGTCATTATTAGAGGAGCTAAGAAAGGTGCTGTCTAAGCTACAATTAAGTTTTCTGATTGAGAGGCAAATAGAACCTGATAGAAGGGGCTTGATAATAATCTGTTGGGCTTTAGGCCTTGTAAGTTCAGAGGCCCAGACCGATCTATCTCTTCACATGAGGTATATCCTAAGGGAGGTGTGAACCTCCTAGGGGAAGGCACTCTGTTGACTTTCATTACTTGGCTGGCCTGGGAGGAGAGCTGGCCAGGTAAAGACAGGGGGCATCTCTAACAAGAAATTTACAGTTCTGCCTGCAATGTTGCTGACGCTACTTGACCATCCCCTCAGCTGCAGTGGTCACTTTGGAAGTTGGGCTGAGTGAAGGGCTTTTCAGCTTAGAGCCAATAAGATCTGTGGCTCTGACCTGGGCATCCTTCAACTCCAGGGCAGGTCCATTTCCAGTGATCCAACTCTTGGCAGAGCTGCCAGGGCTCTTCACAAGCTGACTTCTGCTGAAGCCCAGGCTTACCACATTGAAAGCCACTGCAGTGGACTGGCCTGTTGGGTTTCCTTGAGGGCAGATCACTGTACAGATCAGCCATTAATAGGCCTGCCACCCATTGCTTCTGATGCCTAGCTTTCTTTTCCTCCTGGTTTGTGTTAAAGCAGACCAGAGGATGCAAGTCAAGGGAGTGCCCAAGTCCCATCTCTAATCTTCGGTGGCCTGAACTACAAGTCTATAGTCACAGGCATGTTCTGTAGTAGTTTTTCTAAGTTCTTTGGCCTGGAAGTAGGCATAGGGAGTATAATGGATTTCTGTAGCCTGAGTGCAGGAGATGCAGTTTATGGGCTTTCTGTATTTGGGTGTAGAGAAATGCAGCTTATGGGAATTCTGTATCTTGTGTGTAGACAATAGCAGTTTACAAGAGTAGTGTCATCTGGAAGTAGGCATTCGCAATATGCTGGTCTTCTATAGCTTGTGTATAGCAGAAACAGCTTACGGGAGTTCTGTAATCTGTGTGTGGAAAGACGCAGATTCCAGAAGTTCTATATCCTCTGTGTAGAGAGAAGCAGTTTACACCAGTTCAGTAGCCTGGGAGTAGGCATTCGTAATATGTGGGTTTTCTGTAGCATGAGCCTAGGGAATGCTGCTAACAGGAGTTCTGTAACCTGGGTGTAGAGAGACTCAGCTCATGGGAGTTCTCTATTGGGGGTGTGCAGAGAAGCAGTTTATGGGAGTTCTGTATCCTGGGTTTAGAGAGAAGCAGTTTACAACAGTTCTATAGCCTAAGAGTAGGAATACGCAATATGTGGGCTTCCTGTAGCCTGACTGTAGTGAATGCAGCTAACAGGAGTTCTGTATCCTGGGTGTAGAGAGACTCAGCTCACAGGAATTCTGTATTGGGGGTGTGGAGAGAAGCAGTGTACAAGAGTTCTATCGCATGGAAGTAGGCATTCGCAATATGCGGGTTTTCTCTAGCCTGAGTGTAGGAGACAGAGATTAGGAGAGCTCTGTAACCTCGGTGTGGAGAGATGCAGTATACGGGAGTTCGGTATGCTGGGTGTAGAGAGACTCAGCTCAAGGGAGTTCTGTATTGGGGGTGTGGAGAGAAGCAGTGTACTAGAATTCTTTAACCTGGAAGTAGGCATAGACAGTATACTGGATTTCTGTAGCCTGAGTGTAGGAGATGCAGTTTATGGGAGCTCTGTAAACTGCGTATAGAGAGACTCAGTTTACAAAAGTTCTGTAGCCTGGGGTAGGCAAACACAATATGCGGGACTTCTGTAGCTGAGTGTAGGAGACACAGCTTGCAGGAGTTCTGTAACCTGTGTGTAGACAATAGCAGATGACCAGAGTTGTGTCGCCTGGAAGTAGGTATTTGCAATATGCAGCTTTTCTCTAGCTGAGTGCAGGAGACACAGATTAGGGGAGCTCTGTAACCTAGGTGTGGAGAGATGCAGTTTATGGGAGTTCTGTATCCTGGGTGTAGAGAGACTCAGCTCACGGGAGTTTTGTATTGGGGGTGTGGAGAGAAACAGTGTACAAGAGTTCTGTCGCCTGGAACTAGGCATTCACAATATGGTTTTCTCTAGCCTGAGTGTAGGAGACACAGATTACTTAAGATATGTAACCTAGGTGTGGAATGATGTAGTTTTATAACCTGGTTGTAGAGAAATGCAGTTTATGGGAATTCTGTATCCTGGCTGTAGACAGAAGCAGTTTTCAAGAGTTCTGTAGCTTGGAATTAGGCATTTACAATATGCGGGTTTTCTCTAGCCTGAGTATAAGAGACACAGATTAGGTATGCTCTGTAACCTGGGTGTGGAGAGATGGAGTTTTCGGGAGTTCTGTATCCTGGGTGTAGAGAGAAGCAGTTTACAACAGTTCTATAGCCTAAGAGTAGGAATACGCAATATGTGGGCTTCCTGTAGCCTGACTGTAGTGAATGCAGCTAACAGGAGTTCTGTATCCTGGGTGTAGAGAGACTCAGCTCACAGGAATTCTGTATTGGGGGTGTGGAGAGAAGCAGTGTACAAGAGTTCTATCGCATGGAAGTAGGCATTCGCAATATGCGGGTTTTCTCTAGCCTGAGTGTAGGAGACAGAGATTAGGAGAGCTCTGTAACCTCGGTGTGGAGAGATGCAGTATACGGGAGTTCGGTATGCTGGATGTAGAGAGACTCAGCTCAAGGGAGTTCTGTATTGGGGGTGTGGAGAGAAGCAGTGTACTAGAATTCTTTAGCCTGGAAGTAGGCATAGGCAGTATACTGGATTTCTGTAGCCTGAGTGTAGGAGATGCAGTTTATGGGAGCTCTGTAAACTGCGTATAGAGAGACTCAGTTTACAAAAGTTCTGTAGCCTGGGGTAGGCAAACACAATATGAGGGACTTCTGTAGCTGAGTGTAGGAGACACAGCTTGCAGGAGTTCTGTAACCTGTGTGTAGACAGATGCAGTTTAGTGAATGCAGCTAACAGGAGTTCTGTATCCTGGGTGTAGAGAGACTCAGCTCACAGGAGTTCTGTATTGGGGGTGTGGAGAGAAGCAGTGTAGAGGAGTTCTATCACCTGGAGGTAGGCATCGCAATATGCCAGTTTTCTCTAACCTGAGTGTAGGAGACACAGATTAAGGGAGCTCTGTAACCTGGGTGTGGAGAGATGCTGTTTATGGGAGTTCTGTATCCTGGGTGTAGAGAATTCCAGTTTATTGGAATTGTGTATTCTGGTTGTAGACAGAAGCAGTTTACAAGAGTCCTGTAGCCTGAGAGTAGGTATTCAAAATATGCGGGATTTTTGTACCCAGAGTGTAGGGAATGCACCTAATGTGAGTTCTGTAACTTTGGTTTAGAGAGAAACAGTTTGCAAAAGTTCAGTAGCCTGGAAGTTGGCATTCACAATATGCAGGTTTTTTCTAGCCTGTGTGTAGGAGACACAGATTATGCAAGCTCTTTTACCTTGGTGTGGAAAGATGCAGCTTACCAGAGTTCTGTATCCTGGGTGTAGAAAGAAGCAGTTTACAACAGTTCTGTAGCCTTGGAGTAGGCATAGGCAATACACACGTTTTCTGTAGCCGGAGTATAGGAGACACAGATTACGGAAGCTCTGAAACCTTGGTGTGGAAAGACGCAGTTTATGGGATATCTGTATCCTGGGTGTAGAGAGACTCAGCTCCCTGGATTTCTGTATTGGGGGCATCGTGAGAAGCGGTGTACAAGATTTCTGCCGCCTGAAAGTAGGCATTAGCCAATTGCGTGTTTTCTCTAGACTGAGTGTAGGAGAAACAGATGAGGGGAGCTCAGTAACATGGATGTGAAGAGATGCAGTTACAGGAGTCCTGTATCCTGGGAGTAGGCATTTGCAATATGCCAGTTTTCTGTAGCCTGTGTGCAAAAGAACCACTTATGGCAATTCTGTAACCTGGGTGTGGAGAGACCCTGTTTCCAGAAGTTCTGTCTCATGGGTGCAGAGAGAAGCAGTTTACAAGAGCTCTGTCACCTGGAATTAGGCATTCACAATATGGGGGTTTTCTCTAGACTGAGTGTAGGAATCACAAATTAGGGGAGCTCTGTAACCTGGGTGTGGAAAGATGAAGTTTATGGGAGTTCTGCATGCTGGGTGTAGGGAGACTCAGCTCATGGGAGTTCTGTATTGGGGGTGCGGAGAGAAGCAGTGTACAAGAGTTCTGTAGCCTGGAAGTAGGCATTCCCAAAATGCGGGTTTTCTCTAGCCTGAGTGTAGGAGACACAGATTAAGGGAGCTCTGTAACCTGGGTGTGGAGAGATGCAGTTTATGGGAGTTCTGTATCCTGGGTGTAGAGAATTCCTGTTTATGGGAATTATGTAATCTTGATGTAGATAGAAGCAGTTTCCAAGAGTCCTGTAGCCTGGAAGTAGGCATCACTATATGTGGGTTTTATCTAGCCTGTGTGTAGGAGACACAGATTATGGAAGCTCTGTTACCTTGGTGTGGAAAGATGCAGCTTACGAGATTCTGTATCCTGGGTGTAGAGAGAAGCAGTTTACACCAGTTCTGAACCTGGGAGTAGGCATATGCAATACGCCGGTTTTCTCTAGCCTGAGTGTAGGGACACAGATTACAGAAGCTCTGTAACCTTATGTGGAAAGATGCAGTTTATAGGAGTTCTGTATCCTGGGTGTAGAGAGACTCGGCTCATGGGAGTTCTGTATTGGGGGTGTGGTGAGAAGCAGTTTACAAGAGTTCTGTCACCTAGAAGTAGGGAAATGCAGTATACTGGATTTCTGCACCCTGAGTGTAGGAGATGTAGCATATGGGTGTTCTGTACCCTGGGTATTGGAGAACAGTTAACGGGAATTCTGTATCCTGGTTTAGAATGAAGATGTTTACAAGTGTTTTGAAGGGTGAGTGTAGGCATAGGCCTACACTGTATCCTGGGTGTAGAGAGAAGCAGTTTAAAGAGTCCTTTAGCCTGAGGGTATATATTCGCAATATGAGGGTTTTCTGTAGCCTGTATATAACAGAAACAGCTTATGGGAGTTCTGTAACCTGGGTGTGGAGAGACGCAGTTTCAAGAAGTTCTGTATCCTGGGTGTAGAGAGAAGCAGTTTAGAATGGTTCTGTAGCCTGGGAGTAGGTATAAGCAATATGTGTAGGGAAAGCAGCTAACGGGAGTTCTGTATCCTGGGTATAGAGTGACTCAGGTCACAGGAGTTATGTATCGGGGTGCAGAGAAAAGCAGTTTACTGGAATTCTTTAGCCTGGAAGTAGGCATAGGCTGTATAATGGATTTCTGTAGCCTGAGTGTAGGAGACGCGGATTACAGGCTTTCTGTTACTTGAGTCTAGAGAGAAGCAGCTTAGAAGAGTTCTGTAGCCTAGGAGTAGGCATAGGCAGCATACTGTTATCTGTAGCCTGAGTGTAGGAAACTCAGCATATGGGTGTAACTTAACCTGGGTGTTGGAGACAAAGTTAATTGGAATTCTGTTTCCTGGTGTAGAATAAAGAAGTTTAAAATTGTTTTGTAGCCTGAGTGTAGTCTTAGGCAGTGTAAGGGTTTCAGTAGCCTGATTGTAGCATATGCAGCCGATGAGATTTATTTCACGTGGTTGTAGTTAATGCAGCTTATGGTAATTCTGTATCCTGGTGTAGACAGAAGCTTCTGTAGCCTGGGAGTAGGCAATCACAATATGCGGGTTTTCTGTAGCTGAGTGTAGGAGACACAGCTTACGGGAGTTCTGTAGCCTGTGGGTAGACAGACATAGTTTATGGGAGTTCTGTAACCTGGGTGTAGACAGAAGCAGTTTACAACACTCCTGTGGCCTGGATGTAGGCATTTGCAATATGCAGGTTTTCTCTGGCCTAAATGTAGGAGACACAGCTAAGGGGAGCTCTGTAACTGGGTGAGGAGAGATGCAGTTTATGGTAGTTCTGTACCCTGGGTGTAGAGAGACACAGCTCATGGGAATTCTGTATTGGAGGTGTGGAGAGAAGCAGTTTACAAGATTCCTGTAGCCTGGGAGTAGGCATTGGCAATATGCGGGTTTTCTGTAGGCTGTGTGCTGCAGAAACAGCTTATGGGAGTTCTGTAAACTGGATGTGGAGAGACACAGTTTCCGGAAGTTCTGTGTCCTGGGTGTAGAGATAAGCAGTTTACAACAGTTCTATAGCCTGGGAGTAGGCATACGTGATACGCGGGTTTTCTCTAGCCTGAGTGTAGAAGACACAGATTAGGGGAGCTCCGTAACATGGGTGTGGAGAGATGCAGTTCTGAAATCTGGAAGAAGGCATTCGGAATATGCACGTTTTCTCTAGCCTGAGTGCAGCAGAAACAGCTACAGGAGTTATGTAACCTGGGTGTGGAGAGACGCAGTTTCCAGAAGTTCTGTATCCTTAGTGTAGAGAGAAGCAGTTTAGAAGAGTTCTGTCGCCTGGGTTTTGGCATTTGCAATATGCGGGTTTTCTCTAGCCTGAGTGTAGGAGACACAGATTAGGGGAGCTCTGTAACCTGGGTATGGAAAGATGCAGTTTATGGGAGTTCTGCATGCTGTGTGTAGAGAGACTCAGCTCAAGGGTGTTCTGTATTGGGGGTGTGGAGAGAAGCAGTTTACAAGAGTTCTGTCACCTGGAAGTAGGGAAATGTAGTATACTGGATTTCTGTACCCTGAGTGCAGGAGACGCAGCACATGGGTGTTCTGTAACCTGGGTGCTGGGTACACAGTTAACAGGAGTTCTGTACCCTGTGTAGAATGAAGAAGTTTACAAATGTTTTGTAGCCTGAGTGTAGGAACAGGCAGTGTAAGGGTTTCAGGAGCCTGATTGTAGGATATGCAGCCGGTGAGAATTCTATAACCTGGTTGTAGAGAAATGCAGTTTATGGGAATTCTGTATCCTGGGTGTAGAGAGAAGCAGTTTACAAGAGTCCTTTAGCCTGGGAGTAGGTATTAGCATTACACAGGTTTTCTGTCGCTTGTGTGCAGCAGAAACAGCTTACAGGAGTCTGTAACCTAGGTGTGGAGAGACAGTTTCCAGTAGTACTTTATCCTGGGTTTAGAGAGAAGCAGCTTACAAGAGTTCTGGAGCCTATGAGTAGGCATAGGCAGTATACTGGATTTCTGTAGCCTGAGTGTAGAAGATGCAGTTTACGGGATTCTGTAACCTGCGTGTACAGTGACACAGTTTACAAAAGTTCTGTAGCCTCGGAGTAGGCAAACTCAATATGCAGGTTTTCTGTAGCTGAGTGTAGGAGACACAGCTACAGGAGTTCTGCAACCTCTGTGTAGACAGACACAGTTTATGGGAGTTCTGTAACCTGGGTGTAGACAGAAGCAGTTTACAAGAGTTCTGTCACCTAGAAGTAGGCATTCACAATATGTGGGTTTTCTCTAGCCTGAGTGTAGGAGACGCAGAATACAAGAGCTCTATAACCTGGGTGTGGAGAGATGCTGTTTACAGGAGTCAGTATCCTGGGTGTAGAGAGACTCAGCTCACTGGAGTTCTGTATTGAGGGTGTGGAGAGAAGCAGTGTACAAGAGTTCTGTTCCTGAAGTAGACATTCACAATATGTGGGTTTTCTCTAGCCTGAGTGTAGGAGACACAGATTAGGGTAGCTCAGTAACCTGGGTGTGGAGAGATGCAGTTTACGGGAGTCCTGTATCCTGGGAGTAGGCAGTCGCAATTTGCCAGTTTTCTGTAGCCTGTGTGCAGTAGAAACAGCTTACAGGAGTTCTGTAACCTGGGTGTGGAGAGACACAGTTTACGGGAATACTGTATCCTGGGTGTAGAGAGAAGCAGTTTACAAGAGTTCCATCGCCTGGAAGTGGGCATTTGCAATATGCAGGTTTTATCTAGCCTGAGTGTAGAGGACACAGATTAGGGGAGCTCAGTAACGTGGGTGTGGAAAGATGCAGTTTATAGGCTTTCTGTATCCTGGGTGTAGAGAGACTCAGCTCACGGGAGTTTTGTATTTGGGGTGTGGTGAGAAGCAGTTTACAAGAGTTCTGTTGCCTTGAAGTAGGGAAATGCAATATATTGGATTTCTGTATCCTAAGTGTATGAGACGCAGCATATTGCTGTTCTGTAACCTGGGTGCTGGAGACACAGTTAACGGGAGTTCTGTACCCTGTGTAGATTGAAGAAGTTTACAAGTGTTTTGTAGCCTGAGTGTAGGCATAGGCAGTGTATGGGTTTCAGTAGCCTGGTTGTAGAATATGCAACCTATGAGCATTCTATCACCTGGTTGTAGAGAAATGCAGTTTATGGGAATTCTGTATCCTGGGTGTAGACAGAAGCAGTTTACAAGAGTTCTTTAGCCTGAGAGTAGGTATTCACAATATGTGGGTTTTACCCAGCCTGAGTGCAGGAGACACAGATTAAGGGAGCTCTGTAACCTGGGTGTGGAGAGATGCAGTTTACCAGAGTTCTGTTTCCTGGGTGTAGAGATATTCAGCTCACGGGAGTTCTGTATTGTTGGTGTGGAGAGAAGATATTTGCAAGAGTTCAGTCACCTGGAATAAGGCAAATGGAGTATACTGGATTTCTGTACCCTCAGTGTTGGAGATGCAGCATATTTGTGTTCTGCAACCTGGGTGCTGGAGACACAGTTAATGGGAATTCTGTATCCTGGTGTAGAATGAAGAAGTTTACAAGTGTTTTGAAGCCTGAGTGTAAGGATAGGCATTGTATGGGTTTCAGGAGCCTCATTGTAGTATACCCAGCCTATGAGATTTCTATAACCTGGTCATAGAGAAATGCAGATTATGGGAATTCTGTATCCTGGGTGTAGAGAGAAGAAGTTTACAAGAGTCCTATAGCCTGGGAGTAGGTATTCACAGTATGCGGGTTATCTGTAGCCTGTGTGCAGCAGAAACAGCTTATGTGAGTTCTGAAACATGGGTGCGGTGAAATGCAGTCTCCGGAAGTTCTGTATCCTGGGGGTAGAGAGAAGCAGTTTACAACAGTTCAGTAGCCTGAGAGTAGGCATTCGCAATATATGGGATTTCTGTAGCCTGAGTGTTGGGAATGCAGCTGACAGGAGTTCTGTAACTGCGGTGTAGAGAGAAACAGCTTACTAGAATTCTGCAGCCTGGAAGTAGGCATTCACAATATGCTGGTTTTCTCTAGACTGAGTGTAGGAGACACACATTAAGGGAACTCTGTAACCTGGGTGTGGAGAGATGCAGTTTACAATAACCTCCATGTAGAGAAAAGCAGTTTACAAGAATTCTGTAGTCTGGAAGTAGGCATTCACAATATGCGGGTTTTCTCTAGCCTGAGTGTAGGAGACACAGAAAAAGGGAGATCTGTAACCTGGGTTTGGAGAGATGCAGTTCATGGAAGTTCTGTATCTTGGTTATAGAGAGAAACAGTTTAAAAGAGTCATGTAGCCTGGGAGTAGGGATTCGCAATATGCGGAATTTCTGTAGCCAGAGTATAGGGAATGCAGTTAACAAGAGTTCTGTATCCTGGATGTACAGAGACTCAGCTCACGGGTTCTGCATTGGGGGTGTGGAGAGAAGCAGTGTACAAGTGTTTTCTCGCCTTGAAGTAGGCATTCCCAATATGTGGGTTTTCTGTAGCCTGAGTGTCAGAGACACAGCTAAGCGGAGCTCTGTAACCTCGGTGTGGAGAGATGCAGTTTATGGGAGTTCTGTATCCTGCGTGTAGAGAGAAGCAATTTACAACAGTTCTGAAGCCTGGGAGTAGGCATTTGAAATATGCGGTATTTTTGTAGCCAGAGTGTAGGCAATGCAGCTAATGTTAGTTCTAACCTCAGTGTAGAGAGTAACAGTTCACAAGTGTTCTGTAGCCTGGAGTAGGCATTCACAATATGCGGGTTTCTCTAGCCTGACTGAAGGAGACATAGATTACAGAAGCTCTGTAACCTTGGTTTGGAAAGATGCAGTTTATGGGAGTTCTGTATCCTGGGTGTAGAGACTCAGCTCACGGGAGTTCTGTACTGGGTGTGTGGAGAGAAGCAGTTTACTAGAGTTCTGTCACCTGGAAGTAGGCATTAGAAATATGTGGTTTTCTCTGGACTGAGTTTAGGAGACATAGCTAAGGGGAGCTCTGTAACCTGGGTGTGGAGAGATGCAGTTTGTGGGAGTTCTGTATCCTGGGTATAGAGAGAAGCAGTTTTGAATAGGTCTGTGGCCTGCAAGTAGGCATTCACAATATGCAGGTGTTCTATAGCCTGAGTGTATTAGACAAAGCTAAGGGTAGCTCTGTTTCCTTGGTGTGGAGAGTTGCAGTTTATGGGAATTCTGTATCCTGGGTGTAGAGAGAAGCAGTTTAGAACACTTTTATAGCCTGAGAGTAGGCATTCGCAATATGCGCGATTTTTGTAGCCAGAGAGTAGCTAATGTAGCTAATGGGAGTTCTGTAACCTCAGTGTAGAGAAAAACACTTTACAAGAGTTCTTTAGCCTGGAAGCAGGCATTCATAACATGTGGGTTTTCTCTAGCCTTAGGGGAGACAGATTACGGAAGTTAGGTAACATGGGTGTGGAAAGATGCATTTGATGGGCTTTCTGTATCCTGGGTGAAGAGAGACTCAGCTCACGGGAGTTCAGTGTTTCGGGTGTGCATAGAAGCAGTGTACAAGAGTCCTTAACTTGGAAGTAGGCATTTGCCATATGCAGCTTTTCTCTAGCCTGAGTGTAGAAGACACAGATTAGGAGAGCTCTGTAACCTGGGTGTGGAAAGATGCATTTTATGGGAGTTCTGTATCCTGGGTGTAGAGAGAAGCAGTCTACAAGAGTTCTGTAGCCTGGGAGTATGCCTATGCAATACCCGGTTTTCTCTAGCCTGAGTGTAGGAGACACAGATTGCGGAAGCTCTGTAACCTTGGTGTGGAAAGATGCAGCTTATGGGAGTTCTGTATCCTGGATGTAGAAAGACTCAGCTCACCAGAGTTCAGCTAATGGGAGATCAGTATTGGGGGTGTGGAGAGAAGCAGTGTACAAGTGTTCTGTCATCTGGAAGTAGGCACTCACAATATGCAGGTTTTCTCTAGCCTGAGTGTAGGAGACACAGTTTAGGGGAGCTCTGTAACCTGGATATGGAGAGATGCAGTTTACGGGAGTTCTGTATCCTGGGTGTAAAGAGAAGCAGTTTACAACAGTTCTGTAGCCTGGGAGTAGGCATCCTCAATATGCGGGATTTTTATAGCCAGAGTGTAGGGAATGCAGGTAATGGGAGTTCTGTAACCTCGGTGTAGAGAGGAACAGTTTCCAAGAATTCTGTAGCCTGGGACTAGGCATACGCAATATGTGCATTTTCTCTAGCCTGAGTGTAGGAGACACAGATTACAGAAGCTCTGTAACATCGGTGTCTACAGATGCAGCTTACGGGAGTTCTGTATCCTGGGTATAGAGAGACTAAGCTCTTGGGAGTTCTGTATTGTGGGTGTGGAGAGAAGTAGTTTACCAGAATTTTGTCACATGGAAGTAGGCATTTGCAATATGCAGGTTTTCTCTGGCCTAAATGTAGGAGACACAGCTAAGGGGAGCTCTGTAACTGGGTGAGGAGAGATGCAGTTTATGGTAGTTCTGTACCCTGGGTGTAGAGAGACACAGCTCATGGGAATTCTGTATTGGAGGTGTGGAGAGAAGCAGTTTACAGGATTCCTGTAGCCTGGGAGTAGGCATTGGCAATATGCGGGTTTTCTGTAGGCTGTGTGCTGCAGAAACAGCTTATGGGAGTTCTGTAAACTGGATGTGGAGAGACACAGTTTCCGGAAGTTCTGTGTCCTGGGTGTAGAGATAAGCAGTTTACAACAGTTCTATAGCCTGGGAGTAGGCATACGTGATACGCGGGTTTTCTCTAGCCTGAGTGTAGGAGACACAGATTAGGGGAGCTCCGTAACATGGGTGTGGAGAGATGCAGTTCTGAAATCTGGAAGAAGGCATTCGAAATATGCACGTTTTCTCTAGCCTGAGTGTAGGAGACCCAGATTACGGAAGCTCAGTAACCTTGCATGAAAGATGCAACTCATGGGAATTCTGTATCCTGGGTGTCGAGACACTCAGCTAATGGGAGATCAGTATTGGGGGTGTGGAGAGTAGCAGTTTACAAGAGTTCTATCGCCTGGAAATAAGCATTTGCAAAATGCGGGTTTTATCTAGCCTGAGTGTAGGAGTCACAGCTAAGGGGAGCTCTGTAACCTGGGTGTGGAGAAATGCAGTTTATGGGAGTCCTGTTTACTGGGTGTAAAGCGACTCAGTTCACGGGAGTTCTGTATTGGGGGTGTGGAGAGAAGCAGTTTACAAGAGTTCTGTCGACTGAAAGTGGCATTTGCAACATAGCAGTTTTCTCTAGCCTGAGTGTAGGAGACACAGACTAAGGGAGCTCTTTAACCTGGGTGTGCAGAGATGCAATTTCCGGAATTTCTTTATCATAAGTATAGAGAGAAGCATTTTACAACAGTTCTGTAGCCTGGGAGTATGCATTCATAATATGTGGGATTTTAGTAACCAGATTGTAGGGAATACAGCTAATGGGAGTTCTGTAACCTCGGTGTGGAGAGAAGCAGTTTACAAGGTTTTTGTAACCTCGAAGTAGGCATTCAAAATATCGGGGTTTTCTTGAGCCTGAGTTAGGAGACACAGATTACGGAAGCTCTGTAACCTGGGTGTGGAAAAATGCAATTTACAGGCTTTCTGTATCCTTCATTTAGAGAGACTCAACACATGGGAGTTCTGTATTGGGGTGTGGAGAGAAGCAGTTTACAAGTGTTCTGTTGTCTGGAAGTAGGCATTCGCAATATGTGGGTTTTCTGTAGCCTGAGTGTCGGAGACACAGCTAAGCGGAGCTCTGTAACCTGGGTGTGGAGAGATGCAGTTCATGGAAGTTCTGTATCCTGGGTGTAGAGAGAAGCATTTACAAGTGTTCTTAAGCCTTTAAGTAGGCATACACATTATGAGAGTTTTCTATAGCCTTAGTGTAGGAGACACAGATTACTGAAACTCTGTAACCTTGGTGTGGAAAGATGCAGCTTATGGAAGTTCTGTATCCTGGATGTAGAGAGACTCAGCTTATGGGAGTTCTGTATTGGCGCTGTGGAGAGAAGCAGTTTATAAGAGTTCTGTTACCTGGAAGTAGACATTCGCAATATGCGGGTTTTCTCTAGCCTGAATGTAGGAAACACAGATTAGGAGAGCTCTGTAACCTCGTTGTGGAGAGATGCAGTTTATGGGAGTTCTGTACACTTGGTGTAGATAGAAACAGTTTACAACAGTTCTGTAGCCTGGGAGTAGGAATTCACAATGTGTGGGATTTTTGTAGCCAGATTGTAGGGAATGCAGCTAATGGGAGTTCTGTAACATTGGTGTAGAGAGAAACAGTTTACAAGAATTCTGTAGCCTTTCAGTAGGTATTCGCAATATGCGGGTTTTCTCTAGCCTGAGTGTAGGAGACACAGCTAAGGGGAGCTCTGTAACTTGGGTGTGGAGAGATGCAGATTAAGGGAGTTCTGTATCCTGGATTGAACTGACTCAGCTCATGGGAGTTCTGTATTGGGGGTGTGGAGAGAAGCAGTTTACAAGAGTTCTGTCATCTGGAAGTAGGCATTTGCAATATGTGGGTTTTCTCTAGCCTGAGTGTAGGAGACACATAATAAGGGAGCACTGTAACCTGGGTGTGGAGAGATGCAGTTTCCAGAGTTTCTCTATCCTGGCTGTAGATAGAAGCAGTTTACAAGAGTTCTGTAGCCTGGGAGTAGGCATACACAATGTGCGTTTTTCTGTAGCCTGAGTGTAGGGAATGCAGCTAACGGGAGTTCTGTAACTTGGTTGTAGAGACAATCAGGTCATGGGAGTTATGTATCAGGGGTGTAGAGAAGCTGTTTACTGGAATTTTTAACCTGAATTAGGCATAGGCAGTATATGGATTTCTGTAGGCTGAGTGTAGGAGACACAGTTTACAGGCTTTGTGTAACTTGGGTGTAAAGAGAAGCAACTTACAAGTTTTCTGTAGCCTGGAAGTAGGCAAACTCAATATGCAGGTTTTCTGTAGCTGAATGTAGGAGACACAGCTTGTGGGAGTTCTGTAAACTGTGTGTAGATAGACGCAGTTTATGGGAGTTCTGTAACCTGGGTGTAGACAGAAGCAGTTTACAAGAGTTGTGTAGTCTGGAAGTAGGCATTCGCAATATGGGGATTTTCTCTAGCCTGAGTGTAGGAGAAAATGTTAGGAGCGCTCAGTAACCTCGGTGTGGAGAGATGTTGTTTACGGGGGTTCTTTTACTGGGTCTAATAAGAAGCAGTTTACAACAGTTCTGTAGACTGGGATTAGGTTTTCCTGTAGCCTGAGTTAGGGAAAGCAGATAACGGAAGTTCTGTATCATGGGAGTAGAGAGACACAGCTCACAGGAGTTCTGTATTGTGGGTGTGTAGAGAAGCAGTTCACAAGTGTTCTGTCATCTAGAAGTAGGCATTCGCAATTTGTGAGTTTTCTCTAGCATGAGTATAGGAGATACAGATTAAGAAAGCTCTGTAACCTGGGTGTTAAGATATGCAGTTTCAATCAAAGCAATATATGAAAAACCCACGGCCAACATCCTATTGAATGGGGAAAAGTTGGAAGCATTTCCACTGAAATCTGGTACCAGACAGGGATGCCCTCTCTCACCACTGCTATTCAATATAGTTCTGGAAGTTTTGGCCAGAGCTATTAGGCAAGAAAAAGAAATTAAAGGGATACAAATCGGGAAGGACGAACTCAAACTATCCCTCTTTGCAGATGATATGATTCTTTATTTAGGGGACCCAAAGAACTCTACTAAGAGACTGCTGGAACTCATCGAAGAGTTTGGCAAAGTAGCAGGATATAAAATCAATGCACAAAAATCAACAGCCTTTGTATACACAGGCAATGCCACGGCTGAGGAAGAACTTCTAAAATCAATGCCATTCACAATAGCTACAAAAACAATCAAATACCTTGGAATAAACTTAACCAAAGACGTTAAAGATCTCTACGATGAAAACTACAAAACCTTACAGAAAGAAATAGAAGAGGATACCAAAAAATGGAGAAATCTTCCATGCTCATGGATAGGAAGAATCAATATCATCAAAATGTCTATTCTCCCAAAAGCAATTTATACATTCAATGCAATACCCATCAAGATCCCAAAGACCTTCTTCTCAGATCTGGAAAAAATGATGCTGAAATTCATATGGAGACACAGAAGACCTCGAATAGCCAAAGCAATCCTGTACAACAAAAACAAAGCCGGAGGCATCACAATACCTGATTTTAGGACATACTACAGGGCAGTTGTTATCAAAACAGCATGGTACTGGTACAGAAACAGATGGATAGACCAATGGAACAGAATAGAAACACCAGAAATCAATCCAAACATCTACAGCCAACTTATATTTGACCAAAGATCCAAATCTAATCCCTGGAATAAGGACAGTCTATTCAATAAATGGTGCTGGGAAAATTGGATTTCCACATGCAGAAGCTTGAAGCAAGACCCATACCTATCACCTTACACAAAAATTCATTCAACATGGATTAAAGACTTAAATCTATGACCCGAAACCATCAAATTATTAGAGAGCATTGGAGAAACCCTGCAAGATATAGGCACAGGCAAAGACTTCCTGGAAAATACTCCAACAGCACAGGCAGTCAAAACCAAAATTAACATTTGGGACTGCATCAAATTGAGAAGTTTCTGTACTTCAAAAGAAACAGTCAGGAAAATGAAGAGGCAACCAACAGATTGGGGAAAAATATTCGCAAACTATACTACAGATAAAGGATTGATAACCAGAATCTACAAAGAAATCAAGAAACTCCACAACAACAAAACAAACAACCCACTTCAGAGATGGGCCAAGGACCTCAATAGACATTTTTCGAAAGAGGAAATCCAAATGGCCAACAGACACATGAAAAAATGTTCAAGATCACTAGCAATCAGAGAAATGCAAATCAAAACCACAATGAGGTTCCATCTCACCCCGGTGAGAATGGCTCACATTCAGAAATGTACCAACAACAGATGCTGGAGAGGATGTGGGGAAAAAGGGACACTAACCCACTGTTGGTGGGAATGCAAACTGGTTAAGCCACTATGGAAGTCTGTCTGGAGATTCCTCAGAAACCTGAACATAACCCTACCATACAACCCAGCCATCCCACTCCTTGGAATTTACCCAAAGGAAATTAATTTGGCTAATAAAAAAGCCATCTGCACATTAATGTTTATTGCAGCTCAATTCACAATAGCTAAGACCTGGAACCAACCCAAATGCCCATCAACAGTAGACTGGATAAAGAAATTATGGGACATGTACTCCATAGAATACTATACAGCAGTAAGAAACAACGAAACCCAGTCATTTGCAACAAGATGGAGCAATCTGGAAAACATCATGCTGAGTGAATTAAGCCAGTCCCAAAGAGACAAATATCATTTGTTTTCCCTGATCGGTTACAACTGAGCGCCAAAGGGGAAACCTGTTGAAGTGAAATGGACACTATAAGCAACAATGAACTGATCAGCTCCTGTCCTGACTTTAGATGTACAATGTAATACTTTATCCTTTTTAGTATTTATTGTTGTTGTTGTTGTTGTTCTAGTACTATTGGTTGAACTCTGTAATTAACACACAATTATTCTTAGGTGTTTAAATTTTAACTGAAAAGTGATCCCTGTTAAATCTAAGAGTGGAAAAAGAGAGGGAGGAGATAAAGAGCTATGGGTTATTTAACTATGTGCTTATTTTCAAAGACTTGAATAATCACCTTGTAACAATGATCAGATTTGGTCTATGTTATGTCATGATTTTAAGGAATCTTATTTCAACCAGATATTTTGGATTTTGATATTGGTCTATTATGCTATGTTATATGTGCGTACATATTGTATGTCCACATGGGGAAATTTTATTAAGAGTTTTATTTTAAATGGCTTTTAGATAAGATTGTCCATAAATTTAAGCTGCTAAAATCAATCAAAGATACATTTTAATTTGTATGACCTGAATCTGTGTATCATATGTTTTAAACTTGTTGGTAGAAAGAAACTAAAAACATTTTATATGGTTGTGCTTAAGTTTACTGGTTAAACAAACTACACCATGTTAGATATTTAAGACGTGTTTTCAAATACATGATTCTTAAAATTTATAGAAGGCATTGGACCTTCCGGTAAATGTTTTATTAAGTTCTTATCTAAGGGTTGAAACGGTTTGCTAAGTATTCATGTAATATTGCTATTGTCAGCAAGTGATCTAGGATTTGCTCCCTCATTTCTCTATTCTAAGCCCAACTTGTTCTTTCACTTCTCTATTCTCTTCAAGGTAGGGAACTAATTCTATTATGAAGGAATCTGTAGGATGCACAATTTAATCTTTAGACCTTATAAGAGATGGCTAACATTTTTCTGTAATAGCATAGCCAAAATAAGAACTTAACTAATAATCTCATAGCTAGATTCACATCGCCATCAGCGAAGTATACAGTAAGTAAAAAAAAAAAAAAAACCTCCCTTTCAGACCAAAGGGAAAGAAAGTTTTAAAGTGAGAATATAATTTTCCTCATGGGCATTGTCTACCTTAGAAAAACTACTACAGAACATGCCTGTGACTATAGACTTGTAGTTCAGGCCAACAAAGATTAGAGATGGGACACGGGCACTCCCTTGACTTGCATTGTCTGGTCTGCTTTAACACAAACCAGGAGGCAAAGAAAGCTAGGCATCAGAAGCAATGGGTGGCAGGCCTATTAATGGCTGATCTGTACAGTGATCTTCCCTCAAGGAGACCCAACAGGCCAGTCCACTGCAGTGGCTTTCAATGTGGTAAGCCTGGGCTTCAGCAGAAGTCAGCTTGTGAAGAGCCCTGGCAGCTCTGCCAAGAGTTGGATCACTGGAAATGGACCTGCCCTGGAATCGAAGGATGCCCAGGTCAGAGCCACAGATCTTATTGGCTCCAAGCTGAAAAGCCCTTCACTCAGCCCAACTTCCAAAGTGACCACTGCAGTTGAGGGGACAGCCAAGTAGGGTCAGCAACATTGCAGGCAGAACTGTAAATTTCTTGTTAGAGATGCCCCCTGCCTTTACCTGGCCAGCTCTCCTCCCAGGCCAGCCAAGTAATGAAAGTCAACAGAGTGCCTTCCCCTAGGAGGTTCACACCTCCCTTAGGATATACCCCATGTGAAGAGATAGATAGGTCTGGGCCTCTTAACTTACAAGGCCTAAAGCCCACAAGATTATTATCAAGCCCCTTCTATCAGGTTCTATTTGCCTCTCAATCAGAAAAATTACTTGTAGCTTAGACAGCACCTTTCTTAGCTCCTCTAATAATGACTCTGTCCTTTGTTCTAGACCCTGTCTAGTCCACTTGGGCCTCATTCCTTTGTAATCATAACCTCTACTCTACCACCAATGGCTCTACTCCCAACCTGTGTGTACTGATGGTCCTCTTCCCCACTTAATGCTGTATAATTGTTCAGACCTGGTTAAGGCCACTCTTAGGATCAATGGTTACTATCCTCAACCTGTCTTTTATGACCTTGTCTAAATATGATCAGAGTCGGGGAACTTGGAAGGCTTCCATAGCCTTGGCAACTCATGACGACAGCCTAGGGTGGTTACTGGCGCCATAAACTAGAGTGTCAATTTGTTGGGTCAACAACAGGAGCCACTGTGCGCTTGCTCCTGATGTGGGATCTCTGTCCTTAATGTACTGTACATTTTGATTTAATGCTATAACTAGTACTCAAACAGTATGTTTCACTTTGTGTTTCTATGTGGGTGCAAACTGTTGAAGTATTTATACTAAATTGATCTTCTGTATATAAATAGAATTGAAAATGAATCTTGATGTGAATGGAAAGGGAGAGGGAGCGGGAGAGGGGAGGGTTGCGGGTGGGAGGGAAATTATGGGAAGGGGAAGCCATTGTAATCCATAAGCTGTACACTGGAAATTTATATTCATTAAATAAAAGTTAAAAAAAAAGATATGCAGTTTGCTTGAGTTCTCTATCCTGGGTGTAGAGATACTCAGCCTTCAGAAGTTCTGTATTGGGGGTGTGGATAGAAGCAATTTTCAAGAGTTCTGTCATCTGGATGTACGCATTTGCAATATGAGGGTTTTCTCTAGCCTGAGTGTAGGAGACACAGATTAAGGGAGCTCTGTAACCTGGGTGTGGAGAGATGCAGTTTCCAGAATTTCTGCATCCTGTGTGTAGATAGAAGCAGTTTACAACAGTTCTGTAGCCTGGGAGTAGGCATTCGCAATATGTGGGATTTTTGTAGCAATATTGTAGGGAATGCAGCTAGTGGGAGTTCTCTAACATCGGTGTAGAGAGAAACAGTTTACAAGAGTTCTGTAGCCTTTAAGTAGGCATTCGAAATATGCGGGTTTTCTCTAGCCTGAGTGTAGGAGACATAGCTAAGAGGAGCTCTGTAACCTGGGTATGGCGAGATGCAGTTTTTGGGAGTTCTGTATCCTGGGTGTAGAGAGAAGCAGTTTACAACAGTTCTGTAGTCTGGGGTTAGACATACGCAATATTTGTCTTTCCTGAAGCCTGAATGTAGGGAATGCAGCTGTGGGGAGTTCTGTATCCTGGGTGTAAAGATATTAAGCTCACGGGAGTTCTGCATTGGGGTGTAGAGAGAAGCAGTTCACAAGAGTTCTGTCGCCAGGAAGTAGGTATTTGCAAAATGCGGGTTTTCTCTAGCCTGAGTGTAGGAGACACAGATAAGAGGAGCTCTGTAACTTGGATATTAAGAGATGCAGTTTACATGAGTTCTTTATCCTGTGTGTAGAGAGACTCAGCTCACAGGAATTCTGTATTGGGGGTGTGGATAGAAGCAGTTTTCAAGAGTTCTGTCATCTGGAAGTAGGCATTCACAATGTGCGGGTTTTCTTAGCCTGAGTGTAGGAGACACAGATTAAGGGAGCTCTCTAACCTGGATGTGGAGAGATGGAGTTTTCAGAATTTCTCTATCCTGGGTGTAGAGAGAAGCAGTTTACAACAGTTCTGTAGCCTGGGAGTAGGCATTCGCAATATGTGGGATTTTTGTGGCCAGATTGTAGGGAATGTAGCTAATGGGAGTTCTGTAACCTCGGTGTAGAGAGAAGCAGTTTACAAGAGTTCTGTAGCCTTTTAGTAGGCATTCGCAATTTGTGGGTTTTCTCTAGCCTGAGTGTAAGAGACACAGCTAAGGGGAGCTCTGTAACCTGGGTGTGGAGAGATGCAGTTTATGGGAGTTCTGTATCCTTGGTGTAGATAGAAGCAGTTTGCAAGAGTTCTGTAGCCTGGGAGTAGGTATTTGCAATATGCGTTTTTCCTGTAGCCTGAGTGTACAGAATGCAGCTAACAGGAGTTCTTTAACTTTATTGTAGAGAGACTCAGGTCACAGGAGTTATGTATTGGGGGTGTAGAGAGAAGCAGTTTACTGGAATTCTTTAGCCTTGATTTAGCCATAGGCATTATAATGGATTTCTGAAGCCTGAGTGCAGGAGACACAGTTTACGAGCTTTGTGTAACTTGCATGTAAAGAGAAGCAGCTTAGAAGAGTTCTGTAGCCTTGGAGCAGGCAAACACAATATACCTGTTTTCTGTATCTGAGTGTAGGAGACACAGCTTATGGGAGTTCTGTAACCTGTTTGTAAGCAGACGCAGTTTATTGGAGTTCTGTAACATCGGTGTAGACAGAAGCAGTTTACAAGAGATTTGTAGCCTGGAAGTAGGCATTCGCAATATGGGGGTTTTCTCTAGCCTGAGTTTAGGAGAAACATGTTAGGAGGCTCTGTAACCTTGGTGCGGAGAGATGCAGTTTAAGGGAGTTCTGTATACTGGGTGTAGACAGAAGCATTTTACAACAGATCTGTAGCCTGGTTGCAGGCATACGCAACATGTGGGTTTCCTGTATCCTGAGTGTATGGAATGCTGAAGTAGCACCTTGACAGTAGGGACTCCATTTTGGAGCACTTGAGACTCCATTCTGGGAAAGCACCCCCCCCCCACCATGAAACTCTGGTCTGAAACTATGATCTCAAATAGTCGAACAATAGCAGGCACTACATCACCCTTGGCAGAGCACAGAAACCCCCTAGCATGATCACTCAAGCTTGAAAGTAAAAAGGTTGCACCTGGGTTAATGAAAAAGATGTGATTTGTCTATGTCTTACATATAATTAAAACTAATAATTGGATTAGTGTCAAGATCATAATTGATAATTGTTAAGATTGTAACTGGTATTGTCAAGACCAAAACTGATACTAGTTTCGCATAGGTTTTAGGTCAGCTTGACCCCAGTAACCATGTATTCCCCCTGATTCTAGCAACCATGTATTCCCCCTCCTGATTTTGCAGTTTTTGCCTTTATAAACCCTGTAGCTTTGGGCCTCGGGGTCAAGAGTTCTTTAGGGCATGAGCCCACTCTCGGCTGCCGGCAATAAAGGACTTTAAAACTTTTTCAGTGTGTGGTGCTCCTCTGTCAGCACTCACTCGGGCACAACATTTTGGAGGCCCCAGCGAGATTTGGAGACCACCCCCCGGGAAGATCTCGCTCCGATCCTTCCAGGTTGGTGCTTTGGCCATAGGGGAGGCGCCCCCTGATGATGTTCCAGGGCCCCGTGTCCTGATCCACCGACCAGGAGGCTCATCTCGACTTCTTTACCGACTAATTGGCCCTAAGTCCTCTGGTAAGTCGACTTCTATTTTCTGGTGGCGCCTTCTGTGTATTGGAGGTCTGACGAGACACCAATACAGTCTCCGTTCCTCTTGAGCGCCACGGCGTTAGGACGGGAGACTCTGGTCTGGTTACTGTTATTGCAGTGTCTGACGTTAAGGAGGGAGACTCTGGTCTGGTTAGAAGAGTTGCTGTTACTGTGGTTTGTTGTCTTTTTATCTGGGCTTTGTGTTTATCGTTTTTGTCATTTGTGCACTGTGCTTGGCAGCTCTGTTAGTTGTGTTTGGTTGTCTTTTGCGTGGAAAAATGGGAGGGACTGGTTCATGACCTCGCACTCCACTGCAGTGCATGTTAAAGAACTTTAAAAAAGGTTTCTCTGGAGATTATGGTATAAAGTGCTCTCCCCAGATTCTCCAAAGTCTCTGTGAAGTGGAATGGCCAAAATTGGTAGTGGACTGGCCGCCCACTGGGTCTTATGACCCCTTGCTTGTTAATAAAGTTTGGAAAAAAGTAATTGCCCCTAGACCTCACGGTCACCCTGATCAATTTCCATATATTGATCAATGGTTAAATCTTGTTCTTAATCCTCCAAATTGGCTCCAAAGTGGCATGTTAACCTGCCCTCAGACACTCTTAATGACTTGGACGAAGGTCCTTGTCCGAAAACCAGCAGAAGTTCCAAAACAAAGCCCACCAGTTCTTATCCCGGATCCTGAAGACCCCCTCTTGCCTCCCCCTTATCCCTCTGCTCCTCTTTCACCACCCCTGCCCTCCCCGTCTTCACAGCATTCTCCTTCCCCACCACCTGCTGCTCCCTCAACCCTTTCCCCCTCCTCTGAAGAGGCTTCTCCAGCTGACAGTTTCTCTTCGGGAACTATGGAGGGCTCACCCCCTCTCTGTTGCCGTCTTCGGTCTCGTGCCCAAGGCCCTGCCCCACTCCTGCCTCTGTGTCAGGTTGCCCAAAACCCCAGTTTGGAGCAGCCTGGCTGCCCGTTCTTGGTTTATGCACCCTTTTCTACTGCTGATCTTTACAACTGGAAAACTCAAAATCCCCCCTTCTCTGATAAGCCGCAAGCCTTGACCTCTTTAATTGAGTCCATCCTTCATACCCACCTCCCAACGTGGGATGACTGCCAACAGCTCCTTTTAACCCTTTTTACTTCAGAGGAGAGGGAACGCATCCAGTCGGAGGCGCGAAAGGCCCTCCTGGCCACCCTCCCTGGGACAGCAGAGGAAAATCGCAACAGATTGGAAGTGGCCCTTCCTACTGTTAGGCCAGACTGGGACCCCAACTCGGGGGTAGGGTTTCAGGCGTTAACCACCTATCACCGCCATCTCCTAGCTGGGATCAGAGGGGCAGCACGAAAACCTATTAATCTGTCTAGGGTCACGGAGGTTGTCCAGGGGCCAGAGGAATCTCCTGGGGTTTTCCTGGAGAGGCTGCGGGAGGCTTATTTAACATACACCCCATTTGACCCCTCAGCCCCAGAGAATGCCCGTGCCCTCAATCTGGCTTTTGTCTCCCAATCAGCTCCAGACATCCAGAAAAAGTTACAGAAACTAGATGGTTTTGCTGGAATGAATACTTCTCAATTGCTTGAAATAGCTCAAAAGGTATACAATAATAGGGATGTTGAAAAACAAAAACAAAAAAAAAACTATAAATACAGATAAAACAGCTAAAAGGCAAGTTCAAGTGATGGTGGCTGCTATCAGAGAGGCAGGATTAGGATCTAGGCTGCTAAAGGATGCTCCTTTACCACGAATGGATAAAAAGCTAAGATCAAACAATTGTGCAATGAAAAAGGAACAGCAGGCCTTAGGCAAAGACCAATGTGCTTACTGCAAGAGGATAGGTCACTGGAAAAATGAATGTCCAGAGAGAGCTAAAAAAGTTCTGGCTTTGCCAATGGGAAATGAAACTCAGGACTCGGACTGAAGGGTACGGGGCTCCATAACATTAGACCCCCGGGAGCCCATGGTAACTGCTGAGATAGGGGGTCACCCTGTCCAGTTTCTATTGGACATGGGAGCAGCAATGTCAGTACTAAAGACTCCTATGGGTCCACTCTCTGACCAGATGATCTCTATTCAGGGGGCCACAGGTAATATTAAGAAATGCCCTATGACATCCATATAGACTGTTGACCTTGGAAACCAATGTGTCGCTCACTCCTTCATAGTAGAACCCAATTGTCCATATTCCTTACTGGGAAGAGATCTCCTTCGAAAGCTCAAGGCTCATATTTCATTCTCCCCTGAACGGACTGAACTTTCTTTTTCTCCCATTTATCAGATGACAGTTGCAGTTCCATTATCAGAGGAGTACTTGGTGATGCCCAAATTCACCAACAAAGAAACTGTGTCTAACTCTTTAATGTCTCTTCAAGCTGAATTTCCTCAGGTGTGGGCTGAAGACAATCCACCGGGCCTGGCAGGACACCACATCCCAGTGGTTGTCAACCTTTTGGCCACTGCTGAGCTGGTAAGAGTTAAGCAATATCCCATGAGCCAAAAGGCCCGCATGGGAATAGCTGTTCATATCCATCGCCTCCTCACCACTGGTATCCTAAAGCTGTGCAAGTCCTCTTGGAACACACCTCTGCTTCCAATTCAAAAGCCAGGAACAGAGGACTACAGGCCTGTACAAGACTTAAGGGAGGTAAATAAGAAAGTACAGACCATTCACCCTACGGTCCCTAATCCTTATACCCTCCTCAGCCTGCTCTCACCTGATCATGTTGTCTATACAGTGCTGGACCTTAAAGATGCTTTTTTCTCGATCCCTCTGGTGCCAATAAGTCAACCAATTTTTGCTTTTGAATGTACTGACCCAGTGGCTGGGGACACACAACAATTGACTTGGACTCGACTGCCACAGGGATTTAAAAACTCACCTACCTTATTCAGGGAAGCATTACAGCAGGACCTACAATCTTTTAGGATTGAACACCCAGATTTATCATTACTACAATATGTTGATGATATTTTGTTGGCAGCTCCGGACAATTCCTCCTGCTTGCAGGGAACTAAAGATCTTCTGTTTTTGCTACAAAATCTTGGATATTGAGTCTCCAAAAAGAAGGCCCAACTATGCTGCCCCAAGGCCACCTACCTGGGCTATGAGCTTCATCAAGGTAAGAGAGCACTGTCAAACGCCTGAAAAGAGGCTCTATTGTGGATCCCCACTCCGTGGACCAAAAGGCAGGTAAGAGAATTTCTGGGAGCAGCTGGCTACTGCAGATTTTGGATTCCGAGTTTTGCTGAAATAGCCAAGCCCTTGTACTCAGTCACAGCTGGGGGTGATCAGCCCCTGGTGTAGACAGAGATAGAAGAGCAAGCATTCCAGCAACTCAAGGGGGCACTTGCTAGTGCCCCAGCCTTGGCCCTCCCAGATATCTCTAAGCCTTTGCATCTCTATATCTATGAAGTAAGGGGCATTGCAAAAGGGGTTTTAACCCAAACATTGGGACCTTGGGAAAGACCTGTGACCTATTTATCAAAAAGACTAGATCCAGTGGCATCAGGTTGACCATCGTGCTTAAGGGCTATTGCTGCCACTGCTATATTGGTAAAAGAAGCAGACAAACTAACTCTGGGACAGGACTTATGCCTCTCAGCCCCGCATGCAGTGGAAGCACTGCTACGGGATGCCAGTGGGCACTGGATGTCAAACACCCGCCTTACCCAATACCAGGCTCTGCTTCTTGATCAACCTAGACTGAGGTTCCTAAAAACAACTCATCTCAACCCGGCAACCCTTTTACCAGATGATGACCCGAATACTCCACTGCATGACTGCTTTGATTTGTTGGACTTAAACCAAGCACCTCGGCCTGATCTAAGGGATGTGCCATGGCCGATGGCACAATTTACTTTGTTTACTGATGGGAGTAGCACAGTGAAAGATGGGGTTAGAAGGGCTGGGGCTGCTGTCACCACCGAAGATAAAGTCATTTGGGCTCAGGCCTTGCCCCAAGGGACCTCTGCTCAAAAGGCTGAGCTCATTGCTCTCACCCAAGCCTTGCGCTGGGGCAAGAATAAAGAACTCAATATCTACACTGACAGCTGGTATGCTTTTGCAACAATCCATGTTCATGCTGCTATTTACCGAGAACGGGGACTGCTTGCGGCTGAAGGAAAGACTGTTAAAAACAAAGAGGAAATATTAAGCTTATTAGAAGCTGTATGGTTGCCAAAAAAGGTGGCAGTCATTCACTGTAAAGGGCACCAGAAACTGGATTCTCCAATAGCCAAAGGAAATCATTTAGCTGACAAGACAGCCAAAGAAGTAGCTTTCCTCCCGGTAAGTCCTTTAACACTTCTACCTCTAAAGGGATTTCCCACCCTAAAGCTACTGGAAACTCCCATTTATTCAAGTGAAGAAGAATCACTAGCTAAAAACAAACAGGCAAGAAAAGACTCTAAAGGCTGGTGGATATTACCGGAAGGACAAATAGTGTTACCAGCCAGTCTTGGTCGCCAGCTTATTAAACAACTACATTCAGCCACCCATTTGGGAGGCACTCGACTGTACCAGCTTGTCAAGTCACAGTTTTTCTTTCCTCAGCTATGCAAATTGACTGAGCAAACAGCCCTCAGGTGCCCAGCCTGTGCCCACGTAAACCCGAGTCAAAGACCAAGGGAAACTCCAGGAACACGGTATTGAGGGCTGTCTCCAGGAGAACACTGGGAAATATATTTTACTGAAATAAAGCCCCCTCAAGCAGGATACAAATATTTGTTAGTCCTTGTAGATACTTTTTCCGGATGGGTGGAGGCAAAAATTTCTCGGTCAGAGACTGCCCAAGTGGTAGCAAAGTTTTTACTCCATGAAATTATTCCAAGATATGGGCTGCCCCTCTCTATTGGGTCAGATAATGGTCCTGCCTTCACTGCGTCCATTACTCAGCTGGTCAGTAAGGCACTTAATATTTCCTGGAAACTACATTGTGCCTACAGACCTCAGAGCTCTGGGCAAGTGGAATGCATGAACAGGACCATTAAAAGCACTTTGTCTAAATTAGTCTGGGAGACTGGTGAGGGGTGGACTTCGCTACTTCCCTTTGCCCTACTGAGGGCCAGATGTACTCCTTATAAAGCAGGTTTCACTCCTTTTGAAATTATGTTTGAAAGACCTCCCCCTTTGTTACCTAAACTCACAGATGTAAAGAAAGGGGAAATCAATAATCATGTTCTGTTAAAGTCTCTCCAGTCTCTACAACAGATCCAGGAGTCAGTCCATCGCCAGGTCCATTCTACACTCCCTCCGCTGTCATCTGCTCGCTGTCATCCTTTCCAGCCTGGAGATACGGTTCTCATCAAGAAGTTCCAAAAAGAAGGGCTGGCTCCAGCTTGGAGAGGACCACACATTGTCGTTCTGACTACACCCACCGCAGTAAAGGTCGACGGCATTCCTGCCTGGATTCATCACTCGCGAGTCAAGACTGCTCCACCTGCAGAGTCGGACACTGATGACCAGACATCGGGAGATTCAGAATGTGCACCATCAGCATGGAGAGTTGTAAAGGACTCAAATCCCCTCAAACTGAGACTGATTCGTACGTAATAGTGCGCATAATTGTAATCATTCCTCTGATTTTTGCTCCTGCCAACATGGCAATAAGTGACTATGAGTTTACGTTGCTCTCCCGCCAGAATGGGGTTGTCCTCCAAAAGATCAATTGGACAAACTATGGTCCTGGGAGTCAGATGAGCCCTGTCATTTTCTCTGTGGATTTGGTGGATCTCTTCCCATACATCAGGGACGGGAACCAATATGACAATCCAGCTTCCTACTTTGCCCAACAGGATTTTTATCTCTGCCCAGGAAACCCAGTCAAAGCCTATTGTAATGATGTCAGTGAATTTCTTTGCCCATACTGGGACTGTGTGACTATTGCCACCAGTTCATGGGTGGGTGGAAATGACACAAAGACTATTAGTTTTTGGAGAGGAAAAGCTCTGTATTACTGTAGGCGAGGAAGGAAGTGCAATCCGACCTTCATTCGAATAACACAGCCTGATCACCCCATGTGGAGTGCCTGACCTGGGGCATACGTATTCATAAGCCTGGGCCTTCCAGAGATCCTGGGTCCATGTTCCACATACAGTGACGATTTATCCCACCTACTCAACAGGAAAAGCCTATTGGTCCTCTAGCAGGCCTAGAAGATCCATTTACTGACACCCGCAAGGTTCCCCCCACGCCAGGACCCATCCCACACCCTAAAAGACCCTCTAAGCCCTTCCTTTCTATGACTCCAAGCCTGCTTCCCATTCTACAGGATATGCATCACCTTTTAAACCATACCCAGCCCTCTTTAGCACGAGATTGTTGGCTTTGTCTCCGGGCAAGACCCCCATATTACATAGGAATAGGAAGCCCTCACCAGATCATGAGTTCTAACACTTCATGTTTTGCTAGGAGACCTTCCCTTTCCCTTGGATCTATCCAAGGAAATGCTTCTTGCATATTTTCATCTAATTATGATTTACTTAACTCCCCTTACACCAACACTTGTATCTCTGAGTATACTCTTAATGTCTCTTTCCCTTCAATGAACAACTACCAACCTCCTAATAACTCGTGGTTTGCTTGCACAATGGGTTTAACTCGCTGTATTAAGTTTCTTCCAAATGAGAAGCCTGTAACTCCTTTCTTATGTGTATCAGTATATGTGCTTCCACAGGTGTATGCCTATTCTGTTGTAGAGGGAGGCCTACTCCTTTCCAGTTCTCTGACTGAATCAAACTGAGCAAAAAGGGCAGCTCCTCTGGTTGTCCCAATCCTAGTAGGCTTGGGACTTGCTGGAACAGCAGCCTTAAGTACTGCTGCACTGGTACGAGGAGAAGTGGGTCTCACTCATTTAACTGAGGCCATTGATGCAGACATAGGTCACCTCCAGTACTCTATTGACCTTCTTCACAAACAGGTCAGTTCTCTTGCAGACATGGTGCTGTAAAATAGAAGGGGGCTAGACCTCCTGTTTCTGACTCAAGGAGGCCTATGTGTTGCATTGGGAGAGGCTTGCTGTTTCTATGCTAATCAATCAGGAGTTATAACTGACTCCCTCCAAAAGGTAAAACAAAACTTAGAAGCTCGCTGTAAACTGCGAGAAGACTCACAACCGTGCTATAGTCGCATGTTTAATTGGAACCCATGGCTGACCACTCTGTTAACTGGCTTAACAGGACCGTTATTCCTCCTCCTCCTCGGACTAACTGTAGGACCCTGCCTAATTAACTGGCTACTAGATTTTATTAGACAAAGTATAGCTTCTGTTAAACTCATGTATACGCATACTTATTACTCTGCTGTGAATATCCTTCCTGATCCATATGATGTGACTGAATCAAGGATTTGATTAGTCTCAAAACAAAAAGGGGGGAATGAATAGCACCTTGACAGTAGGGACTCCATTTTGGAGCACTTGAGACTCCATTCTGGGAAAGCACCCCCCCCCCGCACCGTGAGACTCTGGTCTGAAACTATGATCTCAAATAGTCGAACAATAGCAGGCACTACATCACCCTTGGCAGAGCACAGAAACCCCCTAGCATGATCGCTCAAGCTTGAAAGTAAAAAGATTGCACCTGGGTTAATGAAAAAGATGTGATTTGTCTATGTCTTACATATAATTAAAGCTAATAATTGGATTAGTGTCAAGATCATAATTGATAATTGTTAAGATTGAAACTGGTATTGTCAAGACCATAACTGATACTAGTTTTGCATAGGTTTTAGGTCAGTTTGACCCCAGTAACCATGTATTCCCCCTGATCCTAGCAACCATGTATTCCCCCTCCTGATTTTGCAGTTTTTGCCTTTATAAACCCTGTAGCTTTGGGCCTCAGGGTCGAGGTTCTTTAGGGCATGAGACCACTCTCGGCCGCCGGCAATAAAGGACTTTAAAACTTTTCCAGTGTGTGGTGCTCCTCTGTCAGCACTCGCTCGGGCACAACAATGCAGCTAATGGGAGATCTGTATCCTGGGTGTAGAGAGACTCAGCTCACGGGAGTTCTGTATTGGGGCTGTGGAGAGAAGCAATTTACAAGATTTCTGTCGCCTGAAAGTAACCATTCTCAACATGGGGGTTTTCTCTAGCCTGAGTGTAGGAGACAAAGATTAAGTAAGCTCTGTAACCTTGGTTTGGAGACTTGGATTTTTCAATAGTTCTGTATCCTGGGTGTAGAGAGAAGCAGTTTACAACAATTCTGTAGCCTGGGAATAAGCATTCATAATATGCGGGATTTTTGTAGCCAGATTGTAGGGAATTCACCTAATGGAATTCTGTAACCTCGGTGTAGAGAGAAACAGTTTACAAGAGTTCTGTAGCCTGGAAGTAGGCATTCGCAATATGTGGGTTTTTCTCTAGCCTGAGTATAGGAGACACAGATTAGAGGAGCTCTGTAACCTGGGTGTGGAGAGATGCAGTTCATGGAAGTTCTGTATCCTGGGTGTAGAGAAAAGCAGTTTACAACAGTTCTGTAGTCTGGGATTAGGCATATGCTATATGCATATTTCCTGTAGCCTGAGTGCAGGGTATGCAGCTAACGGAAGTTCTGTATCCTGGGTGTAAAGAGACTCAGCTCACAGGAATTCCGTATTGGGGGTTTGGAGAGAAGCAGTTTACAAGAGTTCTGTAGCCTGAAAGTAGGCATTCGCAATATGTGGGTTTTCTCTAGCCTGAGTGTAGGAGACACAAATTAAGGGAGCTAGGTAACCTGGGTGTGGGGAGATGCAGTTTACGATAGTTCTGTATCCTGGGTGTAGAGAGAAACAGTTTACAGCAGTTCTGTAGTCTGGGAATAGGCATATGCAATATGTGGCTTTCCTGTAACCTGAGTGTAAGGAATAAGGCTCTCAGGAGTTATGTATCCTTGGTGTAAAGAGACACAGCTCAAGGGAGATCTGTATTGTTGTGTGGAGAGAAGCAATTTACAAGAGTTGTCACCTGGAATTAGGCATTCGCAAAATGCAGTTTTCTTTAGCCTGAGTGTAGGAGACACAGCTGAGGGGGTTTCTGTAACCTGGGTGTGGAGAGATGCAGTTTAGAAGAGTTCTGTACCCTAGGTATAGAGAGAAGCAGTTTAGAAGTGTTCTGTAGCCTGTAAGTAGGCATACCCAATATGAGGGTTTTTCTAGCCTGAGTGTAGGAGACACAGCTAAGGGGAGCTCTGTAACCTGGGTGTGGAGAGATGCTGATTACGGGAGTTCTGTATCCTGGGTGTAAAGAGACTCAGCTCATGGGAGTTCTGTATTGGAGATTTGGAGAGAAGCAGTTTACAAGAGTTCTGTGGACTGGAGGTAGGCATTCCCAAAATACGGGATTTCTCTAGCCTGAGTGTAGGAAACACAGTTAAGCAGAGCTCTGTAACCTGGGTGTGGAGATATGCAGTTTATGGGAGTTCTGTATACTGGGTGTAGAGCGACTCAGCTCACAGGAGTTCTGTATTTGGGGTGTGGATACAAGCAGTTTAGAAGAGTTCTGTTGCCTTGAACTATGCATTCGCAATATGCTGCTTTTCTCTAGCCTGAATGTAGGAGACACAGCAAAGAGGAGCTCTGTAACCTGGGTGTGGAGAGATGCAGTTTATGGGAGTTCTGTATCCTTGGTGTAGATAGAAGCAGTTTGCAAGAGTTCTGTAGCCTGGGTGTAGGTATTTGCAATATGCTTTTTTCCTGTAGCCTGAGTGTAGGGAATGCAGATAATAGGAGATTTTTTTTCTTTAACTTTTATTTAATGAATATAAATTTCCAGTGTACAGCTTATGGATTACAATGGCTTCCCCCTCCCATAACTTCCCTCCCACCTGCAACCCTCCCCTCTCCCGCTTCCTCTCCCTTCCATTTGCATCAAGATTCATTTTCAATTCTCTTTATATACAGAAGATCAATTTAGTATAAAGATTTCAACAGTTTGCACCCACATAGAAACACAAAGTGAAACATACTGTTTGAGTACTAGTTATAGCATTAAATCACAATGTACAGCACATTAAGGACAGAGATCCCACATGAGGAGCAAGTGTTTTAACTTTATTGTAGAGAGACTCAGGTCACGGGAGTTATGTATTGGGGGTGTAGAGAGAAGCAGTTTACTGGAATTCTTTAGCCTTGAATTAGCCATAGGCATTATAATGGATTTCTGTAGCCTGAGTGTAGGAGACACATTTTATGGGCTTTGTGTAACTTGCATGTAAAGAGAAGCAGTTTACAAGAGTTCTGTAGCCTGGGAGTAGGCAAACACAATATACCTGTTTTCTGTAGCTGAGTGTAGGAGACACAGCTTATGGGAGTTCTGTAACCTGTTTGTAAGCAGACGCAGTTTATGGGAGTTCTGTAACATGGGTGTAGACAGAAGCAGTTTACAAGAGATTTGTAGCCTGGAAGTAGACATTTACAATATGGGGGTTTTCTCTAGCCTGAGTGTAGGAGAACATGTTAGGAGAGCTTTGTAACCTTGGTGTGGAGAGATGCAGTTTATGGGAGTTCTGTATACTGGGTGTAGACAGAAGCATTTTACAACAGATCTGTAGCCTGGTTGCAGGCATACGCAACATGTGGGTTTCCTGTATCCTGAGTGTAGGGAATGCAGCAAATGGGAGTTCTGTATCCTGGGAGTAGAGAGAAGCAATTTACAAGAGTCCTGTAGCCTGGGAGAAGGCATTCACAATATGCGCGTTTTTTTGTAGCCTATGTGCAGCAGAAACAACTTACGGGAGTTCTGTAACATGGGTGTGGAGAGACACAGTTTATGGGAATTCTATTTCCTGGGTGTAGAGAGAAGTAGTTTACAAAAGTTCTGTAGCCTGGGAGTAGGCGTATGCAATACGTGGGTTTTCTCTAGCCTGAGTGTAGGAGACAAAGATTATGAAAGCTCTGTAACCATGTTTGGAAAGATGCAGTTTACGGGAGTTCTTTATCCTGGATGTAGAGAGACTCAGCTCAGGAGAGTTTTGTCTTGGCAGTGTGGAGTGAAGCTGTTTACAAGAGTTCTGTCACCTGAAAGTAGGCATTTGCAATATAGGGGTTTTCTCTAGCCTGAGTGTAGGAGACACAGCTAAGGGGAGCTCTGTAACCTCGGTGTTGATATATACAGTTTACAAGAGTTTTGTATCCTGGGTGTAGAGAGAAGCAGTTTACAACACTTCTGTAGCCTAGTTGTAGGCATATGCAATATGCGGGTTTCCTGTAGCCTGGGTGTATGGAATGCAACTAATGGGAGTTTTGTATCCTGGGTCTAAAGAGACTCAGCTCGCTGGATTTCTGTATTTGGGGTGTGGAGAGAAGCAGTGTACATGAGTTCTGTCGCCTGGAAGTGGGCATTTGCAATATGTGGGTTTTCTGTAGCCTGAGTGTAGGAGACACAGCTAAGGGGAGCTCTGTAACCTGGGTGTGGAGAAATGCAGTTCATGGAATTTCTGTATCCTAGGTGTAGAGAGAAGCAGTTTACTACAGTTCTGTAAGATGGTTGTAGGCCTACGCAATATGCGGGATTTTTGTAGCCAGAGTGTAGCGAATGCACCTAATGGGAGTTCTGTAACATTGGTGAGGAGAGAAGCAGTTTAGAATGTTCCTGTTGCCTGGAAGTAGTCTTTAGCAATATAGGGGTTTTCTCTAGCCTGAGTGTAGGAGACACAGCTAAGGGGAGCTCTGTAACCTGGGTGTGGAGAGATGCAGTTCATGAGAGCTCTGTATCCTGGGTGTAGAGAGAAGCAGTTTACAAGGGACCTGTAGCCTGGGTTTAAGGCATTCGCTATATGTGGGTTTTCTGTAGCTGGTGTGCAGCAGAAAAGGCTTACGGGAGTTCTGTAACCTGTGTTTGGAGAGACATAGTTTACGGGAATTCTGTATCCTGGGTATAGAGAGAAGCAGATTACAACAGTTCTGTAGCATGCGAGTAGGCATTTGCAATATGCGAGATTTTGGTAGCCTGAGTGTAGGGAATGCAGCTAACGGGAGTTCTGTAACCTGCGTGTAGAGAGACTCAGCTCACAGGAGTTCTGTATTGGGGGTGTGGAGAGAAGCAGTGTACAAGAGTTCTGTCGCATTAAAGTAGGCTTTTGCAATATGTGGGTTTTCTCTAGCCTGAGAGTAGAAGACACAGATTAAGGGAGCTCAGTAACCTGGGTGTGGAGACATGCAGTTTATGATAGTTCTGTATCCTGGGTGTAGAGAGAAGCAGTTCACAACAGTTCTTTAGCCAGGGAGTAGGTATTCACAATATGCGGGCTTCCTGTAGCTGAGTCTACGGAATGCAGATAATGGGACTTCTGTATCCTGGGTGTAGAGAGACTCAGCTCACGGGAGTTCTGTATTGGGGTTGTGGAGAGAAGCAGTGCACAAGAGTTCTGTTGCCTTGAAGTAGGCTTTTGCAATATGCGGGTTATCTCTAGCCTGAGTATAGGAGACACAGATTAAGGGAGCTCAGTAACCTGGGTGTGGAGACATGCAGTTTACGATTGTTCTGTATTGTGGGTGTGGAGAAAAGCAGTTTGCAAGAGTTCTGTAGCCTGGGAGTAGGCATTCGCAATATGTGTTTTTTTTTTTTTTTTTTGTAGCCAGAGTGTAGGGAATGCAGCTAATGGGAGTTCTGTAACATTGGTGAGGAGAGAAGCAGTTTAGAATGTTCCTGTCACCTGGAAGTAGGCTTTCGAAATGTACGGGTTTTCTCTAGCCTGAGTGTAGGAGACACAGCTAAGGGGAGCTCTGTAACCTGGGTGTGGAGAGATGCAGTTCATGGAAGTTCTGTATTCTGGGTGTAGAGAGATGAGGTTTGCAAAAGTTATGTGGCCTGGGAGTAGGCATATGCAATACGCAGGTTTTCTCTAGACTGAGTGTAGGAAACACAGATTACGGAAGCTCTGTAAGCTAGGTGTGAAAGATGAAGTTTACGGGCTTTCTAACCCTGGTTGTAGAGAGACTCACTCACGGGAGTTCTGTATTCAGGGTGTGGAGAAAAGCAGCTTACAAGAGTTCTGTCACCTGAAAGTAGCCTTTCCCAATGTACAGGTTTTCTCTAGCCTGAGTGTAGGAGACACAGCTAAGGGGAGCTCTGTAACCTAGGTGTGGAGAAATGCAGTTCATGGAAGTTCTGTGTCCTGGGTGTAGAGAGAAGCATCTTACTACAGTTCTGTAAGCTGGTTGTAGGCCTACGCAATATGCAGGATTTTTGAGCCAGAGTGTAGGGAATGCAGCTAATGGGACTTCTGTATCCTGGGTGTAGAGTCTCAGCTCATGGGAGTTCTGTATTGGGGGTGTGGAGAGAAGCACTGGACAAGATTTCTGTCTCAATAAGTAGGCTTTCACATATGCGGGTTTTCTCTAGCCTGAGTGTAGGAGACAGAGATTAAGGGAGCTCTGTAAACTGGGTGTGGAGACATGCAGTTTACGATTGTTCTGTATTGCGGGTGTGGAGAAAAGCAGTTTACAAGAGTTCAGTAGCCTGGGAGTAGGCATTCACAATATGCGGGATTTTTGTAGCCAGAGTGTAGGGAATGCAACTATGGGAGTTCTGTAACATCGGTGAGGAGAGAAGCAGTTTAGAATGTCCCTGTTGCCTGGAAGGAGGCTTTCGCAATATAGGGGTTTTCTCTAACCTGAGTGTTGGAGACACAGCTAAGGGGAGCTCTGTAACCTGGGTGTGGAGAGATGCAGTTCATGGAAGTTCTGTATCCTGGGTGTAGAGAGAAGCAGTTTACAAAAGTTCTGTAGCCTGGGAGTAGGCATATGCAATACACAGGTTTTCTCTCGCCTGAGTGTAGGAGACACAGATTATGGAAGCGCTGTAACCTTGGTGTGGAAAGATGCTGTTTATGGGAGTTCTGTATCCTTGGTGTAGAGAGACTCAGCTCACAGCAGTTCTGTATTGGGGGTGTGGAGAGAAGCAGTGGACAAGAGTTCTGTTGCCTTGAAGTAGGTTTTCGCAATATGTGTAAAACACATATTTAGGGGTTTTCTCTAGCCTGAGTGTAGTAGACACAGATAAAGGGAGTTCTGTATCCTTGGTGTGGAGACATGCAGTATACAATAGTTCTGTATCCTGTGTGTAGAGAGAAGCAGTTTGTGGGTAAATTAGTTACATGATGGTGCCCAAAGATAGTAAGGTGGGCAGAATCAAAAGTTGTTTAGCACTAAAACTAATTGGCTGCACAACATCAGGGGAGGTAACAAAACTAGTAACAAGTGTTTAGACATTTGGCTAGTCCTATAGAAATCCCCCTGTAAGGTGATTTTTAAAGTGATTGGTTGGTCCTTAGCCCTGCCCCAATGACTCTGCAGTTTTGTACTATAAAAGGTTCTGTTTCGCACGAAGTAAATGAGTCCTAGCTAGACTTGGCTCCCCGCTGCATCTGATTGTCTCCAGGATCAGGAGGCTGGGGAACGGGCGAGCGGTGCACTTACCTTTCCTCTGACCCAGCCCATCCTGTACGGGTGGACTAAGACCCAGCATCTGGCGCCCAGCGTGGGGCACGAGCAGTTACTTTTCCGCCGAGGCCAAGCGGTCTCTCAGGGTAAGTGAAACCCTAGTATGTGTAATGCCATTTCGTCCAAAGTGGACCAGGCCTTAAAGGCCTTACAGGACTTGGGAGAGCCCAGAGACTCAAAGGAAGATGGCGGGGAAAGAGAATGGGCTAAATTTAATCAAAAAGCAAAAACTAAAGTAAAAGTCACCCCGCCTAGCCCATCCGCCCCAGAAGGGCCGGAAGCCCCCCCATACCTCCTGGGGGCAGAGGCGGCCTCCCCCTATGTAGAGCCGCAGAGGGAGCTACCTGAAGCAGACCCTTGCCATTGCCCGGGAGGAGGGAGGAGAAATGAGGTAATTTATGCGGGAGCAGCCGCTGGCATGATGGCGGCCATGCTGCCCGCTCTGCTGGTGCTGCTGCTCCTGGGGCCAGGCAGCGGAGGCCAGGCAGGGCCCCCACACAACACCCTGCGGGAGGATCACCCCACTGCCTTCCGGGGACGTGGCTGCCACCTTCCAAGGCCCCTGGGCGCACCTGTTGCACCGCCTCACCCACCTCGCCGAGGGCAACTGCGCGCTGGCCGCATACCTGGCCGGCCTGGAACCCTCGCGGTCGCCGTCAGAGCTGTGCGAGGAGCCACGCCTGGCCGTGGAGCTGGGCAGCACCACAGCCCCCTCGCACCTGGACAAAGCAGTGCACGTACTTCGCTGCACCCCGCAACGCAGAGCATGGAGCCCGGCGGGGACCACCAGAGCCGGAGCAGCGGCGGCAAGGGCGGCCCCAGGCCAGCAGTGGCCTCAGCACGGGGCAGACAGCTGCTGCCCACCAAGTCAAGCAGTGGCGCGGACCGGGAGGACGACGATGGCGATAAGCACTGGTACTGGGCCCGGGCGGGAGCCCCGATGTGGGGGAAGGGGAGGGCTGAGGTTCCAGGCCCCTCTTTCCACCGCGGAACAAAAGCGGGAGATCTGGGGCCGGGAGAGGAGAGGCTGGGGCGACTCGCGGAGAGGCTGCGACGGGGAAGCGGGCCGGCCGCGGACCCCGGTCCGAGGGTGCCGAGCGAGCATGCGCCTTGCAGCCCCGAGGCGCTCCCACCGGGTATGGGGCGCTCCGCGGCCGCCTGAGGCTGGGGCCCGGCCCGGCCTCCCGAGGACTCACTGGACCTGGCCAGAGGCGGAGGGCGGTACGTCGCAGGACTGCGCAGGCACCAGTTTGGAGCGCGGCAAGCAGGCACGCCTGGAGGATACCTGTTCCTGGCCCTTCTGCTGCATGGGCTGGGAGAGGGTTGACAATACCCACCCGTACCGCGCCTTCCCCATGGCCCTGGTCTACGTGCATATCACGTCCAAGGGCAAGGAGACCAACATGCCCAGGACTGCCTGCAGCTCCACCTCCTGGAGACGCTCATTCAGCTGCCTGCCAGCTTGGTCACCAAGGTCTCCATCCAGTTTGAGTGGACCCTGCTCAAGTGGACTGAGTACACTCCAGACCCCAGTCATGGCTTTTATCCTCAGTCCAGCTACTTCGTGAGACTGTACACGGAACTGCTGCTGGCGAGCCTGCCCACGCAGGACTACAATGTGATCTGCATGTGCTATGGCTCCTTCTCTACATCGAAGAACCTAGCAGCGGCGGCCTGGCCAAGAGGCTGGCCTAAAGGAACAATTTTTAAAACAAAAAGGGGGCACCAACCCCCATCTCAATGGGTGTGTAAGACTACAGGGATGGGTCATTGGATTAGTCAAAAGGTTCTCAGGAAAAAATCGAATAGATGTCAAATTGTTAATGAGACTTTGGGCCAATGGGTGGCACCTCAGAAGGGAGGGATGTTTTTGTTATGCAGGGCTACAGACTCACACTTTGTATTTCCATAGGGGTATTAGTGCACAGCAATGATTCCTGCGTGCTAGTGTCCCTCATCCTCCATGTACTGTAACCACGCTCCCATAATTATAAGTCATGTGACACCCCAAGACAGGTAAAGAACCCAGCGTCCTGTACCAACCTAAGACAGGGCTCACAGCCAAGCTGCCTGGGTACCAATGACGGGTTAGGGCAAGGACGGCTGGGGGTAACCTAAAACAGGGACCACGTGCTAAAACAAAAAAGGGGGAATATGTGGGGAAATTAGTTACATGATGGTGCCCAAAGGAAGTAAGGTGGGTGGAATCAAAAGTTGTTTACCACTAAAACTAATTGGCTGCGCAACATCAGGGGAGGTAACAAAACTAGTAACAAGTGTACAGACATATGGCTAGTCCTATAGAAATCCCCCCGTAAGGTGATTTTTTTTAAGTGATTGGTTGGTCCTTAGCCCTGCCCCAATGACTCTGCAGTTTTGTACTATAAAAGGTTCTGTTTCGCACGAAGTAAATGAGTCCTAGCTAGACTTGGCTCCCCGCTGCATCTGATTGTCTCCGGGATCGGGAGGCTGGGGAACGGGCGAGCAGTGCACTTACCTTTCCTCGGACCCAGCCCATCCTGTACGGGTGGACTAAGACCCAGCAGCAGTTTACAACCGTTCTGTAACCTGGGAGTAGGCATTTGCAATATGTGGGATTTTTATAGCCAGAGTGTAAGGAATGAGGCTAATGGGATTTCTGTAACCTCGGTGTGGAGAGAAGAAGTTTTCAAGGTTTCTGTCACCTGGAAGTAGACATTTGCAATATGCGGTTTTTCTCTAGCCTGAGTGAAGGAGACACAGATTACGGAAACTCCGTAACCTGGGTGTGGAAAGATGCAGTTTATGGGCTTTCTTTATCCTGGGTGTAGAGAGATTCAGCTCATGGGAGTTCTGTTTTGGGTGTGTTGAGAGAAGCTGTTTACAATAGTTCTGTCACCTGGAAGTAGGTTTTTGCAATATAGGGGTTTTCTCTAGCCTGAGTGTAGGAGACACAGCTAAGGGGAGCTCTGTAACCTGGGTGTGGAGAAATGCAGTTCATGAGACCTCTGTATCCTGGGTGTAGGAGAAGCAGTTTACAAAAGTTTTGTAACCTTGGAGTAGGCATATGCAATACGTGGGTTTTCGCTAGCCCGAGTGTAGGAAACAAAGATTACGAAAGCTCTCTGTCCATGGTTTGGAAAGATGCTGTTTATGGGAGTTCTTTTTCCTGGGTGTAGAGAAACTCATCTCACGGGTGTTCTGTATTGGTGGTGTGGAGAGGGGCAATGCACAAGAGTTCTGAAGCCTGGGAGTAGGCATATGCAATACGCAGGTTTTCTCTAGCCTTAGTGTAGGGACACAGATTATGGAAGCTCTGTAAGCTAGGTGTAGAAAGATGAAGTTTACGGGCTTTCTAACCCTGGTTGTAGAGAGACTCACTCACGGGAGTTCTGTATTCAGGGTGTGGAGAAAAGCAGCTTATAATAGTTCTGTCACCTGGAAGTAGGTTTTTGCAATGTAGGGGTTTTCTCTAGCCTGAGTGTAGGAGACACAACTAAGGGGAGCTCTGTAACCCGGGTGTGGAGAGATGCAGTTCATGGTAGTTCTGTATCCTAGGTGTAGAGAGAAGCAGCTTACTACAGTTCTGTAAGCTGGTTGTAGGCCTACGCAATATGCAGGATTTTTGAGCCAGAGTGTAGGGAATGCAGCTAATGGGACTTCTGTATCCTGGGTGTAGAGTCTCAGCTCATGGGAGTTCTGTATTGAGGGTGTGGAGAGAAGCACTGGACAAGATTTCTGTCTCAATAAGTAGGCTTTCACATATGCGGGTTTTCTCTAGCCTGAGTGTAGGAGACACAGCTAAGGGGAGCTCTGTAACCCGGGTGTGGAGATGCAGTTCATGGTAGTTCTGTATCCTGGGTGTAGAGAGTTGTGGTTTGCAAAAGTTCTGTAGCCTGGGTTTAGGCATAGGCAATATGTGGGTTTTCTCTAGCGTGAGTGTAGGAGACAGAGATTAATGGAGCTCTGTAAACTGGGTGTGGAGACATGCAGTTTACGATTGTTCTGTATTGTGGGTGTGGAGAAAAGCAGTTTACAAGAGTTCAGTAGCCTGGGAGTAGGCATTCGCAATATGCGGGATTTTTGTAGCTAGAGTGTAGGGAATGCCACTATGGGGGTTCTGTAACATCGGTGAGGAGAGAAGCAGTTTAGAATGTTCCTGTTGCCTGGAAGGAGGCTTTCGCAATATAGGGGTTTTCTCTAGCCTGAGTGTTGGAGACACAGCTAAGGGGAGCTCTGTAACCTGGGTGTGGAGAGATGCAGTTCATGGAAGTTCTGTATCCTGGGTGTAGAGAGAAGCAGTTTACAAAAGTTCTGTAGCCTGGGAGTAGGCATATGCAATACACAGGTTTTCTCTCGCCTGAGTGTAGGAGACACAGATTATGGAAGCACTGTAACCTTGGTGTGGAAAGATGCTGTTTATGGGAGTTCTGTATCCTTGGTGTAGAGAGACTCAGCTCACAGCAGTTCTGTATTGGGGGTGTGGAGAGAAGCAGTGGACAAGAGTTCTGTTGCCTTGAAGTAGGTTTTCACAATATGTGTAAAACACATATTTAGGGGTTTTCTCTAGCTTGAGTGTAGTAGACACAGATAAAGGGAGTTCTGTATCCTTGGTGTGGAGACATGCAGTATACGATAGTTCTGTATCTGTGTGTAGAGAGAAGCAGTTTACAACCGTTCTGTAACCTGGGATTAGGCATTTGCAATATGCGGGATTTTTATAGCCAGAGTGTAAGGAATGAGGCTAATGGGATTTCTGTAACCTCGGTGTGGAGAGAAGAAGTTTTCAAGGTTTCTGTCACCTGGAAGTAGACATTTGCAATATGCGGTTTTTCTCTAGCCTGAGTGTAGGAGACACAGATTATGGAAACTCTGTAACCTGGGTGTGGAAAGATGCAGTTTATGGGCTTTCTTTATCCTGGGTGTAGAGAAACTCAGCTCACCGGTGTTCTGTATTGGTGGTGTGGAGAGGAGCAATGTACAAGAGTTCTGAAGCCTGGGAGTAGGCATATGCAATACGCAGGTTTTCTCTAGCCTTAGTGTAGGGACACAGATTACGGAAGCTTTGTAAGCTAGGTGTAGAAAGATGAAGTTTACGGGCTTTCTAACCCTGGTTGTAGAGAGATTCACTCACGGGAGTTCTGTTCTCGGGGTGTGGAGAAAAGCAACTTATAAGAGTTCTGTCACCTGGAAGTAGGTTTTTGCAATATAGGGGTTTCTCTAGCCTGAGTGTAGGAGACACAGCTAAGGGGAGCTCTGTAACCCGGGTGTGGAGATGCAGTTCATGGTAGTTCTGTATCCTGGGTGTAGAGAGATGAGGTTTGCAAAAGTTCTGTAGCCTGGGTTTAGGCATAGGCAATATGTGGGTTTTCTCTAGTGTGAGTGTAGGAGACAGAGATTAAGGGAGCTCTGTAACCTGGGTGTGGAGACATGCTATTTACAATAAGTTTGTATCCTGGGTTTAGAGTATCTGTTTACAACAGTTCTGAAACCTGGGTAGTAGGCATTCACAATATGCAGGATTTTTGTAGCCAGAGTGTAGGGAATGCAGCTAATGGGAGTTCTGCAATATTGGTGGGGAGAGAAGCAGTTTAGAATGTTCCTGTTGCCTGGAAGTAGGCTTTCGCAATATAGGGGTTTTCTCTAGCCTGAGTGTAGGAGACACAGCTAAGGGGAGCTCTGTAACCTGGGTGTGGAGAGATGCAGTTCATGGAAGTTCTGTATCCTGGGTGTAGAGAGAAGCAGTTTACAAAAGTTCTGTAGCCTGGTAGTAGGCATATGCAATACACAGGTTTTCTCTCGCCTGAGTGTAGGAGACACAGATTACGGAAGCTTCTGTATCCTTGGTGTAGAGAGACTCAGCTCACGGGAGTTCTGTATTGGCGGTTTGGAGAGAAGCAGTGGACAAGATTTCTGTTGCCTTGAAGTAGGCTTTTGCAATATGTGAGTTTTCTCTAGCCTGAGTGTAGTAGACACAGATAAAGGGAACTCTGTATCCTGGGTGTGGAGATATGCAGTTTATGATAGTCCTGTACCCTGTGTGTAGAGAGAAGCAGTTTACAACCGTTCTGTAACCTGGGAGTAGGCATTTGCAATATGCGGGATTTTTATAGCCAGAGTGTAAGGAATGAGGCTAATGGGATTTCTGTAACCTCGGTGTGGAGAGAAGTTTTCAAGGTTTCTGTCGCCTGGAAATAGACATTTGCAATATGCGGTTTTTCTCTAGCCTGAGTGTAGGAGACACAGATTACGGAAACTCTGTAACCTGGGTGTGGAAAGATGCAGTTTATGGGCTTTCTTTATCCTGGGTGTAGAGAGACTCAGCTCATGGGAGTTCTGAATTGGGTGTGTTGAGAGAAGCTTTTTAGAGTAGCTGTTTACACAGTTCTGAAACCTGGGAAGTAGGCATTTGCAATATGCGGGATTTTTGTAGCCAGAGTGTCGGGAATGCAGATAACAGGAGTTCTGTATCCTGGGTGTAGAGAGACTCAGCTCACAGGAGTTCTGTATTAGGGGTGTGGAGAGAAGCTTTTTACAAGAGTTCTGTCACCTGGATGTAGGCATTCGCAATATGCCAGTATTCTCTAGCATGAGTGTAAGAAACACAGCTAAGGGGAGCTCTGTAACATGAGTGGAGAGATGCAGTTTATGAGAGTTCTGTAAACTCGGTGTGGAGAGAAGCAGTTTACATGGTTTTTGTCAGCTAGAAGTAGGCATTTGCAATATACAGGTTTCTCTAGCCTGAGTGTAGGAGACACAGCTAAGGGGAGCTCTGTAACCTGGGTGTGGAGAGACGCAGTCATGGAAGTTCTGTATCCTGGGTGTAGAGAGACACAGTTTACAAAATTTCTGTAGCCTGGGAGTAGGCATATGCAATACATGGGTTTTCTCTAGCCCGAGTGTAGGAGACAAAGATTAGGAAAGCTCTGTATCCATGCTTTGGAAAGATGCAGTTTACGGGAGTTCTGTATCCTTTGTGTAGAGAAACTCAGCTCATTGGTGTTCTGTATTGGTGGTGTGGAGAGAAGCAATGTACAAGAGTTCTGAAGCCTGGGAGTGGGCCTATGCAATACGCAGGTTTTCTCTAGCGTTAGTGTAGGGACACAGATTATGGAAACTCTGTAAGGTCAGTGTAGAAAGATGAAGTTTACGGGCTTTCTAACCCTGGTTGTAGAGAGACTCACTTACGGGAGTTCTGTACTGGGGGTGTGGAGAATAGCAGCTTACAAGAGTTCTGTCGCCTGGAAGAAGGCTTTTGCAATGTAGAGGTTTTCTCTAGCCTGAGTGTAGGAAACACAGCTAAGGGGAGCTCTGTGACCTGGTTTTCGAGAGATGCAGTTTACGGGAGTTCTGTATCATGGGTGTAGAGAGAAGCAGTTTACTACAGTTCTGTAGCGTAATTGTAAGCATACGCAATATGTGGGTCTCCTGTAGCCTGATTGTAAGGAATACAGCTAATAGGAGTTCTGTATTCTGGGTGTAGAGAGACACAGATCATGGGAGTTCTGTATTGTGGGTGTGAAGAGAAGCAGTGTACAAGAGTTCTGTCGCCTTAAAGTAGTCTTTCACAATATGTGGGTTTACTCTAGCCTGAGTGTAGGAGACAAAGATTAAGGGAGCTCTCTAACAAGGGTGTGGAGACATGCAGTATATCATTGTTTTATATTGCGGGTGTGGAGAAAAGCAGTTTACAACAGTTCTCTATCCTGCGTGTAGAGAGGTGCTGTTTACTGGAGTTCTGTAGCCTGGCATTAGGCATTCGCTATATGCGGGTTTCTGTATCCTGAGTGTAGGAGACATATCTTTCTGGAGTTCTATAACGTAAGTGTAGAGAGATGCACTATACAGGAGTTCTTCATTTAGAATGTAGAGAGAAGTTGTTTCCAAGAGTTCTGTAGCCTGGGAGTAGGCATTCGCTATATGCGGATTTTCTGTATCCTGAGTATAGGAGATGCAGCTTATGAGAGTTCTATAACCTAAGTGTAGAGAGATGCAGTATGCAGGAGTTCTGTATGTTGAATGTAGAGAGAAACTGTTTCCAAGAGTTCTGTAGCCTAGGAGTAGGCATTCGCTATATGTGGGTTTTCTGTATGCTGAGTGTAGCAGACGCAGCTTATTGGAGCTCTGTTACCTTGATTTAGAGAGACACAGTTTGCAGGAGTTCTGTATCCTTGGTGTAGAGAAGAGCTGTTTATTGGAATTCTGTGGCCTGATAATAGGCATTCGCTATATGCGGGTATTTTGTATGCTTAGTATAGCCGACGCAGCCTATGGGGGTTTTGTAATCTGGCGGTAGAGAGATCAGTTTCCAGGAGTTCTCTATGTCGAATGTAGAGAGTACCTGTTTCTAAGAGTTCTGTAACCTGAGAGTACGCACACGTGGTATATGGGATTCCTGAAGACTGAGTGTAGCAGACGCAGCTTATGGGAGATCTGTTACCTGCATGTAGAGAGATGCAGTTTAAAGGAGTTCTCTATCCTTGGTGTAGTTTGGAGCTGTTTACAGGAGTTCCTTATGCTGGAATTAGTCATTCGTTACATGTGGTTTTGCTATATCCTTATGTAGGAGATGCAGTAAATGGGAGTTCTGTAACCAAAGTGCAGAGAGACGCAATTTCCAGGAGTTCTGTATGTTGTATGTAGAGAGAAGCTGTTTCCAGGAATTCTGTAATTTGGGAGTAGGCATACACTGTATATGGGACTTCTGTAGCCTGAGTGAGGATATGCAGCTTATGGGAGTTCTGTAACCTGGATGTAGAGAGATGCAGTTTACCAGAGTTCTGTATCTGGGTTTAGGAAGAAGCTGTTTCCAAGATTTCTGTAGCCTGGGATTAGGCATTCGCTACATGCGGGATTTCTGTATGATGAGTGTAGCAGATGCAGCTTATGGGAGTTCTGTAAGCTGGCTCTAGAGACACAGTTTACCAGAGTTCTGTATGTTGAATACAGAGAGAAGCTGTTTCAAAGAGTTCTGTAACCTGGGAGTAGGCATACGCAGTATATCGGATTACTGTTGCCTGAGTGTAGCAGACGTAGCTTATGGGAGCTCTGTTACATGCATGTGGAGAGATGAAGTTTAAAGGAGTTCTCTATCCTTGGTGTAGTTAGGAGCGGTTTACAGGAGTTTTTTATCCTAGAATTACTCTTTCATTACATGTGGGTTTGCTGTATCCTTATGTAGAAGATGCAGCTTACAGGAGTTCTGTAACATAAGTGTAGAGAGATGCAATTTCCAGGAGTTCTGTATGCTGAATGTAGAGAGAAGCTGTTTCCAAGAGTCTGTAGCCTATGAGTAGACATTCGCTATATGCAGGTTTTCTGTATGCTGAGTATAGCAGATGCAGCTTATGGGAGCTCTGTTACCTGGATGTAGAGAGACACAGTTTCCAGGAGTTCTCTATCCTTGTGTAGAGAGGAGCTGTTTATTGGAATTCTGTAGCCTGGAATTAGTCATTCGCTATATGCGGGTTTTTTGTATGCTGAGTGTAGCCAATGCAGCTTACGGGAGTCTGTAATCTTGGTGTAGAGAGATGCAATTTGCAGGATTTCTGTATATTGAATGTAGAGAGAAGCTGTTTCCAAGAGTTCTGTAGCCTGGAAATAGGGATAAGCAGTGAATGGGATTGCTGTATACTGAGTGTAGGAGATGCAGCTTACAGGAGCTCTGTAATCTGGATGTAGAGAGAAGCAGTTTCCAAGAGTTCTCTATCCTTGGTGTAGAGAGGAGGTGTTTACTGGAGTTCTGTAGCCTGGGAGTAAGCATTCGCTATATGTGGATTTTCTGTATGCTGAGTGTAGCAGACGCAGCTTAGGGGAGTCTGTAACGTGGATGTAGACAGACACATTTTACTAGAGTTCTGTATCTGGGTGCAGGGAGAAGCACATTACAAGAGTTCTGTAGCCTGGCAAGAGGCATACGCAGTAATTGGGATTTCTGTATCCTGAGTGTTAGAGACGTAGCTTTTCGGAGCTCTGTTACCTGGATGTAGAGATGCAGTTTTCAGGAGTTCTCCATCCTTGGTGTAGACAGGAGCTGTTTACTGGAGTTCTGTAGCCTGGAATTAGGCATTCGCTATATGCGGGTTTTCTGTATGCTGAGTGTAGCAGATGCACCTTATGGGAGTTGTGGAACCTGGGTGTAGAGAGATGCAGTTTCCAAGAGTTCTGTATGTTGAATGTAGAGAGAAGCTGTTTCCAAGAGTTCTGTAGCCTGAGAGTAGGCATACGCAGTATTTGGGATTCCTGTAGCCGGAGTGTAGCAGACGCAGCTTATGTGAGCTCTGTTACCTGGATGTAGAGACACAGTTTCAAGGAATTCTCTATCCTTGGTGTAGTTATTTGCTGTTTACACCAGTTCCTTATCCTGGAATTAGTCATTCGTTACATGTGGGTTATCTATATCCATATATAGGAGATACAGCTTATGGTAGTTTTGTAACCTGGATGTAGAGAGATGCAGTTTACTGGAGTTCTGTATCTGGGTATAGGGATAAGCTGTTTCCAAGAGTTCTGTAGCCGGGCAAGAGGCATACGCAGTAATTGTGATTTCTGTATCATCAGTGTAGTAGACTCAACTTATGGGAACTCTGCTACCTGGACGTAGAGGGACGCAGTTTCCAGGAATTCTCTATCCTTGGTGTAGAGAGGAGCACTTTTCTGGAGTTCTGTCGCCTGGAATTAGGCATTCGCTATATGTGTATTTTCTATATGCTGAGTATAGCAGATCTAGCTTTCAGGAGTACTGTAACCTGGAAGTAGAGAGATGCAGTTTCCAGTAGTTCTGTATGTTGAATGTAGAGATAAGCTGTTTCCCGGAGTTCTGTAGCCTGGGAGTAGGCATTCGCTATATGTGGGTTTTCTGTATGCTGAGTGTAGTAGATGCAGCTTACGAGAGTTCTGTAACCAGGGTGTAGAGAGATGCAGTTTCCAGGAGTTCTGTATTTTGAATGTAGTGAGAAGCTGTTTCCAAGAGTTCTGTAGCCTAGGGGAAGGCATTCGCTAACGTGGGTTTTCTGCATGCTGAGTGTAGCTGACACAGATTATTAGAGTTCTGTTGCCTGGGTGTAGAGAGATGCAGTTTCCTGTAGTTCTGTAAGTTGAATGTAGAGAGAACCTGTTTCCAAGAGTTCTGTAGCCTGGCAATAGGCATACGCAAATTATGTGATTTCTGTATCCTGAGTGTAGGAGATGCCGCTAAGGGGAGCTGTGTTACCTGGATGTAGTGAGAAGCAGTTTCCAGGTGTTCTCATCCTTGGTGTAGAGATGAGCTGTTTACTGGATTTCTGTATCCTGGAATTAGGCTTTTGCTATATGCGGGTTTTCTATTTGCTGAGTGTAGCACACACAACTTATGGTAGTTCTATACCTGGATTTAGAGAGACGCAGTTTAAAGGAGTTCTGTATCTGGGTACAGGGAGAAGCTGTTTCCAAGAGTTCTGTAGCCTGGCAATAGGCATACCCAGGTAATGGTATTTCTATATCCTTAGTGTAGGAGATGCAGCTTATGGCATTTCTGTTACTAGGATGTAGAGGGACCCAGTTTCAAGGAATTCTCTATCTATGGTGCAGAGAGGAGCTTTTTACTGGAGTTCTGTAGCCTTGGACTTAGGCATTTGCTATATGCGGGTTTTCTCTATGCTGAGTTTAACAGATGCAGCTTATGGGAGTTCTGGACCTGGATGTAGAGAGATGCAGTTTAAAGGAGTTCTCTATCTTTGGTGTACTTAGGAACTGTTTACAGGAGTCATTTATCCTGGAATTAGTTATTCGCTGCATGTGGGTTTGCTGAATCCTTATGTAGTTAATGCAGCTTAAAGGAGTTCTGTAACATAAGTGGAATTAGATGCAATTTCCATGAGCTCTGTATGTTGAATGTTCAGAGACACTGTTTCCAAGAGTTCTGTAGCCTGGGAGTAGTCACACGCTGTGTATGGGATTCCTGTAGCCTGACTGAGGAGATACAGCTTATGGTAGTTCTGTAATGTGGATGTAGAGACACACAGTTTACTGGAGTTCTCTATCCCTGGTGCAGAGAGGAGCAGTTTACTGGAGTTCTGTCACCTGGAATTAGGCATTCGCTATATGTGGGTATTCTGTATGCTGAGTGTACCAGTTGCAGCTTTCGGGAGTTCTGTAACCTAAGTGTAGAGAGATGCAGTTCCAGTTTTTCTGTATGTTCAAGGTTGAGAGAAGCTGTTTCCAAGAGTTCTTTAGCCTATAAGCAGGTATTCACTATACGCGGGTTTTCTGTATGCTGAGTGTAGCAGATGCAGCTTATGGGAGTTTTGTATCGTGCATGTAGGGAGACACAGTTTACCAGAGTTCTGTGTCTGGGTGTAGGGAGAAGCTGTTTCCAGGAATTCTGTAGCCTGGCAATAGGCATACGCAATGTATGGGATTTCTGTATTCTGAGTGTAGGAGACGCAGCTTCCGGGAACTCTGTAACTTGGATGTAGACAGAAGCAGTTTCCAAGAGTTCTCTTTCCTTGTTGTAAAGAGGAGCTTTTTGCAAGAGTTCTGTAGTCTGGGAGTAGGTATTCGCTATATGAGGGTTTACTGTATGCTGAGTGTAGCAGAGCATCTTAGAGGAGTTCTGTAAATTGGTTTGTTAGAGATGCAGTTAACAGGATTTCTTTATCTGGGTGTAGGGAGAAGCAATTCACAAGAATTCTGTAGCCCTGCAAGAGGTACAGTCAGTGTATGTGATTTCTCCATCCTGAGTGTACAATACGCAGCTTATGGGAGCTCGGTTACCTGGATGTAGAGAGACGCAGTTTCCAGGAGTTCTCTATCCTTGGTGTAGAGAGGAGCAGTTTACTGGAGTTCTATGGCCTGGAATTAGGCATTAACTACATGCGTGTTTTCTCTATGCTGTATGTAGGAGACACAGCTTATGGGAGTTTTGAAACCTTGGACTAGAGAGATGCAGTTTCCAGGAGTTTTGTATGTTGAAAGTAGAGAAGCTGTTTCCAAGGGTTCTGTAGTCTGAGAGTAGGCATATGCTGTGTATGGGATTACTGTAGCCTGAGTGTAGCAGACGCAGCTTATGAGAGTTCTGTAACCTAGAATTAGAGAGACACAGTTTACCAAAGTTCTGTATCTGGGTGTAGGGAGAAGCTGTTTCCAAGAGTTCTGTGGCCTGGCAAGAGCCAAACGCAATGTATGGGATTTCTGATGCTGAGTGTAGGCGACCCATCTTACAGGAACTCTGCAACTTGGCAGTGGAGAGAAGCAGTTTCCAAGATTTCTCTCTCCTTTTTGTAGAGAGCAGCTGTTTACTGGATTTCTGTAGCCTGGAATTACGCATTCGCTATATGCGGGTTTTCTGTATGCTATGTGTAGGAGATGCAGGTTACGGGAGTTCCATAACCTAAGTGTAGAGACATACAGTATACAGGAGTTCCTTATGTTGAATGTAGAGGGAAGCTGTTTTGAAGAGTTCTGTAGCCTGGCAATAGGCATACACAATGTATGGGATTTATGTATCCTAAGTGTAGGAGAGGCAGCTTATAAGAGCTCTGTAACATGGATGTAGAGAGAAGCAGTTTCCAAAAGTTCTCTACCTTTGTGTAGAGAGGAGCTGTTTACTGGAGTTCTGTAGCCTGGGAGTAGGCATTCGCTATATGTGGGTTTTGTGTATGCTGAGTTTATCCGATGTAACCTGGGTGTAGAGAGATACAGTTTCCATTAGTTCTGTACATTGAATGTAGAGAGAAGCTGTTTCCAAGAGTTCTGTAGCCTATGAAAAGGTATTCGTTATACGCAGATTTTCTGTATGCTGAGTGTGGCAGACGCAACTTTTGGTAGTTCTGTATCGTTCATGTAGGGAGACACAGTTTACCAGAGTTCTGTATATGGGTGTAGGGAGAAGCTGTCTCCTAGAGTTCCATAGCCTGGAAAGAGTCCTACGCAGCAATTGGAATTTCTCTATCCTGAGTGTAGGAGATGCATTTTTTGGAGTTCTGCTACCTGGATGTAGAGAGTTGCAGTTTACTGGAGATCACTATCCTTATTGTAGAGAGGAGCTGTTTACTGGAGTTCTGTATCCTGGAATTAGGCATTCCCTATGTGAGGATTTTCTGTATCCTGAGTGTAGGTGACACCGCTTCTGGGAGCTGCGCTACCTGGATATAGAGAGAAGCAGTTTACCGGAGTTCTGTATCCTTTGTGTAGAGAGCATCTGTTTACTGGAGTTCTGTAGTCTGGAATGAGGCATTCACTATGTGCGGGTCTTCTGTATGATGAGTGTAGGTGATGCTGTTTCTAGGAGCTCCACTACCTGGATATAGAGAGAAGCAGTTTACCGGAGTTCTGTATCCTGTGTGTAGAGAGCAGCTTTTTACTGGAGTTCTGTAGCCTGGAATGAGGCATTCCGTATGTGTGGGTTTTCTGTATGCTGAGAATAGGTGACGCCGCTTCTGGGAGCTCTACTACCTGGATATAGAGAGAAGCAGTTTACTGGAGTTCCCTATCCTTGTTGTAGAGAGGAGCTGTTTACACGATATCTGTATCCTGGAATGAGGCATTCGCTATGTGTGGGTATTCTGTATGTTGAGTGTAGCAGATGCAGCTTCTGGGAGCTCTATACCCTATGTGTAGAGAGATGCAGTTTCCAGTACTTCTCTATGTTGAATGTAGAGAGAAGCTGTTTCCAAGAGTTCTGTAGTCTGAGAGTAGGCATACGCTGTATATGGGATTCCTGTAGCCTGAGTGTATCCGACGCAGCTTATGGGAGATCTGTAACCTAGAATTAGAGAGATACATTTTACCGAAGTTCTGTATCAGAGTGTAGGGAGAAGCTGTTGCCAGGAATTCTGTAGCCTATGAGCAGGTATTCACTATACGCGGGTTTTCTGAATGCTGAGTGTGGCAGATGCAACCTATGGGAGTTCTGTATCTTGAATGTAGTGAGACACAGATTACCAATGTTCTGTATATGGGTGTAGAGAGATACTGTTTCCAAGAGTTCTGCAGCCTGGCAAGAGGCATACACAGTAATTGGGATTTCTGTATCCTGAGTGTAGGTGACGCCGCTTCTGGGAGCTCCGCT